>NC_142169.1:29547500-29868125 GCF_029865625.1 Vigna umbellata | reverse complement strand
GTCTTCAAGGGGGACAAAGTATTGGTTTTGGACGCTGACCAGAGCTCCGAATTGAAGAAGGAGAACTCCACCGGGTTGTATGAGATCGATGTGAAGATGTACCTGAGGGTGAGGTTCAAGCTGGGCGCTTTCAAGACCAAGACACTCAAGCCCAAAGTCAGCTGCGACTTGCGCGTGCCTTTCAAGGGAAGCGCCACCGCCTTTGAAACCATCAAGTGCGACTGGGATCGCTGATGGATTCGGATCCTTCCACCCACCCGACCCGATCTGTTCTTATGACATTCGTGGCTTTTTCATATTTTTTTATTGGTTAGTTTTGGTCCTTGAATTCAGAGATTTTACTATTATACTGCATGTATACTCTTCATTGTATGTATCTACGCTTGACTACTGTATCCTCTCCTTCCGTTCGGCCGAGGGGATTTTTGGTTTATTCTTTTACATTACACTTGTTTGTTAATAAATAAATTTCTTATTTCGTCCTCTTCCAATGCTTTTTTTCGTAAAAAAATATTCTAAATTAATAATTTAAAACAAATTTATTTCTAAATATAAAAGTGACAAATTTTGCTTCTGCTAACAAAATCTCTTTTTTAAACCATTATCAGAAGGTAGACTTCTGTCATTTGCATTAAAAACATGCCATAGTTACGCCGTTTTTAAAGTTGCCTGCTTGCGACGTAATATAAATCTACCTCCGGGTTACGCGTGCCCAATCCGAAAACGTAATACCTTTGAAAAACTAGGGAAAAATATCCGTGGAATTAGAGAAAGATGGTGAAGTGTTTACGTAGGTTTTCGCCATAATTCTTTATGAACAATGAAGTGGACCGTAGGATATTGGGCCGAATTTTTAAGGCCCACTTAATTGATAATTATTTGTCCAGACCATTACCTGATTAATAATGAGGAGACTAATCAATTGAATTATATAAAAAGATTAAAGATTATATATCTTGATTTAGGACAATTCCAAATTCACATAAAAACAACTTTTAACGTAATGTTCTCATTTAAGAAATCTCTTTAAATTCTTAATTGAAATATTTTATTACACAATACAAAAGTAGTAAAAAACATATCTTGCGTCACTGGGATAATAAAGAATATGAGAAATACAATTATATTGGAATTGAAAGGGAGGTTCCAACTTTAGAACACTTCAAGCAAAGACAGAATGAGAAGAGCAGACAAAAAAAACAACACATGGCAGCTAAAAAAGTGACGGGTTATTTGACGTTTTGTGATTAGGTTATACCAAAAGTCAACATTTTCAACTGAAATTAAGATATTAGAGTCCATATAAAATGTTTAGTGCTCAAACGTTAGTTGGTAGAAAGTTATATAGGGATATATGTAGGAACATTGTTAGAAACGACATAAGACTGGTTCAAGAGTCTTCCTAATGGTTTGATTAGTTCTTTCAAGATACTCTCATTCGACAGCTGAATAAATAGTAAATATAATGCACTGTGAACTTTGTTTGAGTCGATTTTCAACCCCAAATCATCAGCAAAACTAATCAAATTATTTATTAATAATGTTTGCATTGGTAAGTAGTATAAGACATCTCAAAGTAAATGACTTTTGTACTGGCATGTGAAGTCTATATCTGTTCCCTAGTTTTTCTTGCATGACAGTGTAATAACGACGACATGTGTGTGGAAATTAAGCAGGGGAAAGAAAATATACTCTCATAACAGAGTTTTGTGCTTAGTGGTAGGAAATTATCATCATTGATGGAGATGGCGGCTGACCTTCTCCACAATATATACAAAGTTTGGTTAATTATTCAATACAAGTAGAACTATATATTGTGTAATGTAAAATGATTTTTAAATAAGAATGGTTTAAAGTCGTTTTTATACATAAATTAACAAAAAAATGTTTAAAATTAAATATTTTTGCAAATCATTATTTTAGTTGACACGAGTCTTTAAAAATAAATAAATATATATTAATCAAGTCCAAATGTGTTCTTCAATTTATTACTTCGTTAAATATACCAAAGAATCAAACTCAATTTCAATAAGAGTTTCTTTGGTATGAGTTTATAAGAAATAATTTACCAAAAACAAAATAAACAAATGGATCAGTTCGTTATCCAGGGCATTTCTTCCTGCACTCCCTTTTTTTTTCTGCACTCCAGATAAAAGGTCAGCTTGCCTTTTATGAGCATAAGATCAAAAGATCAAGCTAAACAAGAACTATTTTTATTTAAATTATTGTTTCTACATCTGAGTTTTGGACCACATGATCCAACCTTTCAAACCGAACCCATTTTGTCAATCTAAATTTAATTAATTACAATTAAATGACCATTTATCACGTAAGGAAAAAAAATATACATAAGATACAAAAGTTAAAGGGTTAAAACTTTAAAATTGGTTTAAAATTAGTTAGATTTAAATTGATAAAGAATTGAATTATTGATTAACACTTTACATTTTTTTATTACAAATTTCCAAAAGATTATATATATATATATATATATATATATATATATATATAAAGAATTTTTTATTTCTTATAATAATAACAGGATTATTTAAATAGTTTCACATCAATTATAATTAAACATTCAATATTGAATGTTTAATCGTACATGATATTTATAGACTTCATCAAATTTCAATTAGCATAGCTAGTATGTATATGATTTATGAAAGACAATAATAAATTATGAATTTAGATACTAACATCTTTCATATAATATTTGGTCTTTGAATTCACCATAGGGAAATGTCCTATTTTTTTTTGTCTTAAGTTATTTTAATTCTCTATTTCTTTAACCCCTTTAACTTAAAAACAAAACTTTATTTTTCATCAATTTTAAACCTTATCTTTTAATATTTATAAAAAAAAGGTTGTTACAAAAATAATCTGTCGTGATTTATTTTGTCTGCTCTTGATACACATTTTAGTTATATATTTTATTTTGAAGATTGATTTTATTTGCATTTTAAAATCATAAGTGTGATGAAATAAGTTTGGATATTGGGTTAAAATACATAGGAACCTGAATTTTTACGTATTATCAAATAAAACAGTATTTAAGTCTATTAACATTTGGAATACTATCACATTAGTACTTAAAATAAAAATATAAAAAAAAATCTTGAGAGTTTAATATGTCAATTATTTATTCAAAATTTAAAAGCTTCTTTGTCTCAAACGATAATATTAATTAATATGTATTTGCCGATTAAGATCATAATACTGACTAATATTTTTTAATATATTTTTATTTTCGATTTCTTTAGTTAGATAGTAATATATTAACGTTTAGCATTTTCAAGGAGAGAAATTATTTATCTTATATTATTTTGGAAAAAATATACTGTGTATAATTCTACATTTTTATGTTATCTAACTTTATAGAATTTATTTTTGTGTAGTTAAGTTTTCGTTGAAAAAGGTATCAATTATTATGTGGTGGGGGTAAGTAGATTCTGTTACAGTTAAATCCTAATATTATTATACATAAATAGTTGCTCTGAATACTAATTTATGTCTCGATAACGAAGGTTTGATCAAATAATTTTGATTTTTGAGATTACTTATTACAATTTTCTATTTTTTCTCTCTGTTTTAAAATACTTCCTTCATTGTATAGGGGGTTGATTGTCTAACTCAACTAATTGAATTAGCTTAGCATTAAATCTAAAAGGAGTTTAAAACCTCATCTACCTCAAATTAATTATCAATTTGACCTCTTAGTTTATTCGAATAAATCACATTTAGGAAAAGGGAAAAAAAGAGTAAATTTCTACACAAACTGAAATTAAATTAATGCATAGAATTAATACAAATCACAATTTTTTTATTAATTAAATTATACATAAATAAGTTTTACTTTATTCTTTCTTAATTTTTTTCTACATTTAAAATTAGTTATCCATGAAAAAGAAAATCCAAAAAAATAGTAAATTAGGTTAGAAGAAACCAAAAATCAATTATAGCGTTGTAGGGTGGGACAAAGATAAGACACGGAGATCCTCAGATCACATGCACATGGCGATGATGATAAAGTAAAACCAACCATCCTTTCTCTTTCCTACGACATTTCTTTTATCCTTCCGTTGACTTGTACTGCTTCTGCGGATCAGGTCCATTTCTAATAGGAAAACATATAAATACTTTTTTTTATAAAGTTTAGAGTACATAATCACAATAATAAATTAGTAAAAAAAAATGACATATTTATTATATCAAAATAATTTAAAAAAAAGTTTCGAAATATCTTTTTCCTTTCTAATATTCTCTTTCTTTTCTTTACCATGTACACCTTCCTCCTCAGTTCTTCACTCGCTTTTACCATTATTGCCTCCCCATCTTTCAATCTACACCTTTTACGAAATTAAGCAGGAAGAGTCAACAACTAACTACTATCGCATGTACTGGTAGTTGTAAATAACAACAACTAGGATCGCGGTACTTCCGTTACGTAGCATTCTCATTGTCACATTTAGCGTTTCGTTAATTTCAATGAAAACACGACATCTTATGTTCTGTACCTTACGTCTGTCTGAATGCGTGCACCGTTTCCATTTGAGCTAAGTAACTTGTGACGAACGCGGCTCACCTTGTTACTATAACTGCATCAAACTCTTTTTTGTGTAATTGAAGGATTATAAAAATAGATGTATTTGGTTGAAGGAAAAAGCATAAGCCACTTTTGTTCTTTATTTTGGCATTTGATACCTGGACTGAACAACGCAGTTCATGAACTAATCAATACTCAGACAAATAAAGACAATCCCATTCATAGATGCATCATGTGCCTCTCACTTTTGCTAATGGCTGACCCATAACGCAATAAGCATCAACGTCTTTGGTCAATCCCATGAACTTTCCAACCTTTCACTCATTTTCATTTTATTTAGTTTCTTTATCAAGTCATCATCATCCCTTCTGTGAAAGCTATGTGCTGTTCAGATCTTTTATCTACCGTATATTTTGGGTAATTCATTTCTTCGAAGCAAATTGCAACCAAATTTCCACCATCTTTCTCGCCCTTCTACCAATAAAGGCCACAAGAACTTCAGATTCAAAACCTCACTTCTTACTTCCAATTCTAATTTTAATATTTTTGTTGCGTACATAGTAATCATGTAACATGCGTTTTTTCCAATTTATTATTAACGATATACTATATTCCTTAAAAAATTATATACTATTTTGTTTAATTGTATCGTTATTACTCCATACATTTTCAAAATCATACTGTTATATTTTTTAAATTTTTTTATTTTTTTATTTTTACATTTTATTTATTTTAAATTTATTCAATAGGCATGATAAGATCCATAGAGATGTTAATATTTGAGACGGGTAGTTAAGTATAAACAATCTGTGTTAAAATAAAATAGTACTTAAACCTATTATGTTTGTAGTCTTTATTAAATCTAAAACTTTATATCAAAATAAAAAATAAATTCAAATTGATACATATATTCGAATTTTGTTTTGATTGTTAATCCTCAGCATTATTATGGACAAAGAAATACCTTCTCCTTTCATGTGGTCCTCATTTTTATTGTCTCGTATTCATCTTCATCATTACTTGCAAATCAGTGAAATTACAACGCCATGCTTTTCTTAACGAAAAAGGGATAAGATATTGTCCGTTTTGCTACTTCCCTCTATCCTCATCACTCCGTTCAAATTTTAACTGAATGCCGTATGTATTATTTATATAACGGTTTGATATTTTAATCATAAAAAAGAAAAAATTAACTCATACGTGGACTTATGTGTTGGCATGCAGTTAGGATAAATTAAAATAAAACAATAATGTTTGGTCATTGTGATTTTATGAACGAAAATAACTAAGACCACTTACGGCGTGGGATTTAACTGTTACTCTGTCGGTGATCATCAACAAAACAGCAAACAAGGCTCTTCTCGTATCGGTGTGCTCGCTGGAAGACAAACAAGAACCGAAAATAATGCAAGAATAAAGTACCCAACACTTTACGAAAGACTATGGAAAGGAATCCATCACAGTCTCAAAACGCTCCTTTACCTAAAACTCACGAATAAAAATATTAAACCAAAAATATTGCACATGAAACCAACCAAACATGTGTTACCAGCTACACTCTTCTTATGCACTTCATCAACTAATCATCACATGTATCGATTTATTTTAAATCATTGTAAGCGTTCATACTGCAATCACGCAGTAAAAAAATTATTAGTCTTTTTTGCTGCTTATTAACCCAGCCACAAATAAATTATAATAACACCTTAATTTACAATTACAATACTAAGTTTTCCTTTTGCAACTCTGAGGGCCGAACCCGAACCTCTCATTCTCCAAATCATATTCAATGTGGAAATTTTGCTGCTGATAGTTCCCCAAAATGATGGCGGGACCGGACATCTTCGCCGGACCGGCTCCACCGTCGGAGACGACGGTCAGACACACCACCTCCGAGTCGTCGATCAAGGAGAAATAATTTTCAACCGGCAGCGTCATTTTCGCGCCGCCTTTGAATTGAAAAGTAAACTCCGGGAAATCCACGGTCTTGGCGCCGGAAGTATTAAAGCAGGGACCCAACCCAGATTGAGCCTCAACGTCCTCCGCCCTGGAAAAATTCCCCAACTGCTTCACAAACTCTTGGGCCACCAAATCATAAACGGGGCGTTCCATGAAAGTGAAGGTGGATCCAGAGTCCACGATGGTGCCGCCGTGACCGTCAGAGCCGGGGTCCAAAAAGCTAAACGGAATCTTAACGTTCTTGCCACCGACAATGACCTTACGGAGGCTGAGATAGTAATATTCCACGAAGGCGGGGTTGCTGGCAGAAGGGTTGGGGTGAAACGGCGTGTAGCTGAGGCCGTTGGTTTTGGTGTCGCCGGTGGAGCTAATGTGTAAAACGAGGTCGCTGCTTTCCGTGGAGTCGTCGAAGCCGTGTGAGAGTAAGCAGTAAGAGAATCTCTTGAGGGCCATTTGCGAAGGGAGAGACTCTTGGCCGCGACCGAAGCCGGCGATGCCGGAGGGTTGGCGGACGGAGAGGATGGAGCAACCGACGAGAAATTGGGGAACAATTTTTGAAGGGAAATCGAGATTGTCGAGGAGTAAAAGGCCCGCAGTGGAGCCCAACCCGTATTCGATAATATAAGGGGGACAAGCGACGGAACAGTTTTGAGAATTGGGTTGGCATTGGGGGCAGCGAGATTGAAGGTCGGAGCCGAAGAGGTAACCGCATTTGGGGTTCCTGCAACCGAGGAGTTTGGCGGTGGAGGAATTTTTGGGAATGAAAGTGTGGATTTTGGTGGGGTCAATGTTTGGGAAGAGACAGTGGGAGCAGATGTAGCGGGGAGTGCAGGGGAACCAGACGAGGCTACTTCCTGTGTCGAGAACGAAGGCGGAGGTTTGGGGTGGGGTTCCGAAGTTGAGATCTATGGAGTAGCCACCGTAGCTTTTGGGGTAGACTTGGGTTGTGGCGACTGAGGGAGCATTTTGGCGGTGTTTGAGGTGGTGGGCCCGAGTTAGAGAAGCTGAAGCGGCGAGTTTGAGAGAGTGGAAGAGACCGGAGGATTGGGGTTTGGGGAGTACAGGGGAGAGAGGGAGAGTGATGGTGTTGGTATCGGTGGAGGAAGTGAGTGCAGTATGAGAGATGAGAGTTAGAGATAAGAGAATGATGTAAGGAAGAGCCATTAGGTAGTGAAGCCAAGATACAACGATAGAATCGAATGAATGAAGTTGTTTTTAAATGCAGTGGCTGTGAGACCTCGAGTGGCAGTGAGACCTCGAGTGGCAGTGAGATTTGACTGTCACGGCCATGGAATTTAACAATTAAATTAAAACTTGGCACAACGGCTACGGTGGAATTTTGTTTCCATGCTGCACTCGCCTCTTCAGTCTCCCACCGTTTCTATGCTTTCTCCTTTTTCATTTTTTTTTCCACGTGTACGAGGTCATTTTAACCTATATGAATTTTTTTCTTAAGGAATGAAAGATCTATAATAATTTTCCAACAACTAGTTCACAGTTTTGTTGTGACAGTTTAGGCAAAACTTAGAAATTCAACGACAAGGATTTGCACTAATTACAGTGTATGTGCATATATAGAGACCAAACGTTTTGACCAAAGCCATATTTAGAGAGACGAGATATTTATGTAGCTTACTAATGGTTGGTCATTGTACTATGATTTCCAATTATCTAAACCCTCTCCTTGTAAGAGGGTTCTCATTGATCACATTATATTTGGCGTGGGCAGGGAAGTGAAGACTTTAAACGTAGTTGACGAATATGGCGTTTATCAATAAGCAAACGAGTTAGGAACTTTCTTCAAATATAGCTGTGGAATTATAATTTTGTGTATCTTTTACGTTTTGTATTTTTCTTTTTCTATAACAAACTACTTCAAAAATTTAAGACCAATAAATCTGCTGACTATGAAAAATGAAAGTTTCCTAGGTTTAAGAAAGAGGAAAAATATGAAATATAGAAGGATGATAAATTTAGAAAAATTGTAATGTAAAAAAGGATTTATATAGCGAAAATTATATTTTAATTTGAAAGAATCAACTTAAAAAAACCAATTAAAACTCCCATTACTATTAAGATTCAAATAATATTTTTTAACTATTTTAAATAATATTAATTTGTGAGAGATTTTTATAATTTCACAAAATAACCTCCAAATAATAACAATTTTTTATAATGATACGAGAGAATATTAAGCAAAATAAATAAATTGATCTTAATTATGTAAGAATAATTTGCCTGTTTTTATTTTGCAGTGTTATTTGACGAAAACAAATTCCCTGAGCACATTACCAAGTAAAATTTGAAGTTCCAAAGAAATTAAGAGGATAAAGCACATGAAGGCATACCCTACACTACAGATAATTTATAGTTCATGTCACATGGGAGGACTGAGTAGCCCCACAATCACAATTCAACCGAAACTTACATTTGGCATAGCTACTATTTGGCATCGTTTCATGTAAACCACTTTATTATATTTGGTGTTCTCATAAATGTATTTTAAAAATCCTTCAATACATTATCTTTTCATTTCTTTTTTTCTTTAAGTTAGTGTGAATAGAATAAAAATGAGTCACACTACATATATACTTACATATCCATTATCCCTCGTATTTAAGAAATTATATTTTATTATTTCTTCCGTTACTTGTTGAATATTTATGCGAAAAATTTCTTATGATTTTTTATACAAATATTCATCCATATATATGTTTAATCTTTTTAGTTTAAGAATAATTATTAGAAAATAAGCATTTAAAATATAAAATAAAAAAATTTAATTATAAAATATAATTCAAATTAAATCTCACACTAAAAATATTAATTTTAATAATTTTTTTTTCTAAAACATAAATTTAAATAAACAAAACTATACTACAAGTTTTATAAAGTTTTTAAGATAACTTTAGTTTTATATGTCTAAATAAAAAAAATATAAAATTAAATTTTAAATAATCATTTATTTATTGATGTTTTTTTCATTAATAATTTTATTTTGATTATTTAATCTTTTTATAAAAGAAATACTTAAACAAAATTAACTAACAGAAAGTAAAGTCGGGATCATTCATATAAAAAATACACACAATTTTATTAATAAAATATTTTTTTATAGGTTAATTGATATCACAAGTAAACAATGATTTAGGATTTCCAATAATTTCTCGATAAATTTTAATGTTATTTACTTGGATATGGAGTTGCCATAAATTTAATTACCAAACAATAAGGTCCAAGTCTTGGGGCAGGTTTTACTTGCCAGCAGAGTTAATTGCTTTTCAAACTGTGAAACCAAAGTTTTTCTAGTGAAAATTATATTATTTTAATGATTGATTACTTTTGTGATGGATTATATCATAACTTTTTTTTTTAAATTGCATAAAGCAATTGTATTATGAAACTAAAAAAACTTTAAAATATATAAGTTATAATTTTTCAAATGTCAAGAAAAATTTTATTTCTAAATTTCAATTATTATTCCACGAACATATTTACAAACAGCTTTTTTTTTTCTTTCTAAAAGGAGAAAATCTTAGTATTCCAACTGTCACAAAGTTGCTTTTTCAAATTACAAAAAAAAAATATCTAACTTTAATTTAAAAAGACTTAAATTCTCATTTAATCCTATAATTTTGTACAAGTTTTAATTCTTATAAAATTTTAATTATAGAGTTAGTTTTTCAGTTTTTTTTTTCTTAAATTAGAGTTCATTATTGATATATTATTTACTTACTGATAGGAAATGTTATATGTTTATGAATAAGATATTATTAATTAAGTATTCATACATATTAATCTCTAAAATTTAACAAAAAAAAAAACTTTATTATTTTAGTAAATATCTTAATATTTTTCATTAACGAAGGCCATGTGCGCTGGGGAAGCCACTGTATGTGAACTAGGGATTGGTATAGCTGTATGAAAGAAAATCATGTTTTTACTCTTATTCCTTTTCTATCGACCAATAAGAAACTTACATTAATTAAGAATAACGTTGTTATTACTTTCTTAAATTTAATACATATTTTTTATTTTCCTCGTTAAAAAATACTTGTTTTGGTCGCCGAATATTCAACCGAATGTTTGCTATTTATCCAAAATATTAAAGATTGAAGGGAAGAACTAAAATAAGTTTTTGTCAAATTTTAGAAATTAAAAATGTAAATTTTAAATTGAAAAGCATATGTAATCTTTTTAAAATAATAGAATATATTTAGTTTTAGGTTAAATTGAGTCTCTTATAAATTTATTTATGTATTTTCAGTCAAGTTTTTATTATTCTTTTATTAAATATTTAAATTTTTATGTTTTTCAATTAAATATGTATCATTTAATTTTTTTTATTATTCTGGTGATATAATTCTTATCTTCTTATTTCTTTATTTGACATATTAATAGATAAGTATTTTTGTGTTAAAAAAATATTGTAATCATTATTTTATATTAACACAAAATCTTTTATCCTTTAAGACCAGCAAACAAAATGACATTTATGTCACCTAACAAAAATAATTAAAAATAAAATTAATTAAAAAATATAAAAAATTAAATATTAATAAAAATTTAATTAATAATACTTAAATTTGTAGAAAATTTAAAATTTAATTAAACATTAATTTTATTATTCATCTTAATATATGACATTGGATGATAGTTTTGAACATAATTTAAAAAAAATAAAAATAAAAACTTACTCGAAAATAAATAGGTTGTGCGGAAAGTAGGCCCATAAATTTTAGCAATTATTTGGGCCTGGCGCATACAATTGTATTCGATAAGCTTTATTACCTGTTAAACAGATAAAAAAAGGGTACACAATGTCAATAATCCACATATATATATATATATATATATATATATATATATATATATATATATATATATATATGCATGTATATATATATATGCATATATATATATATATATATATATATATATATATGCATATATATATATATATATATATATATATATATATATATATATAAGGATATTTTTGAAAATAAAAATTATTAAAATACCCTTAACCTTAAAACTTAGAATCTATGATATATAAGGATATTTTTGTCTACTAAAATCCGGTACACATTGCTAAAATGTACCAACTGAAAAACAAACATACACGCATTAGCAAACCCCATATATATATATATACATATATATATATATATATACATATATATATATACATATATATATATATATATATATAAAAGTCTATTTATAACATTTTCTTCCATATATTTTTTTTTGTTAATTGACATTATTCCTAACATGATTTTTAAACAATTATGTCCATTTCTATTGTATTAGAGATAGTGTTAAAAGACTTGAGAGGTTAAATTTTATAATTAAAATTTTATGTAAAATAAGAATTTTAATTTAAACAAAGTCTGTAATGATTTTTATATCCGTTATGGGTGGTGTATGATTTACAATATATACTTGATGAAATCATATATATGAGTGTGAATTGGTATTAATTTGAATTTTATTGTAAATAACTAAAAATTTATAACTAAGATCCCATTAAATTCTTCTGCATATGTATATTTCGTTTACGTTAGCCGGTTTAGCTCAGAGGTTAGAGCATCGCATTTGTGTGTGAATAAAATATAATTACATTCATAAGTTAGTTTAGGCCATTTGTATATATAATTACATTAATTGAATGATTTCATTCTGCGTTATCTTTGTTTCGGATCATACATTTGGGTTTTGTGTTTTTCTTGTAGATAGGTGTTTTTCTTGAAACCAGAGAAGAGCACAAACAAATTGTGGATTTTTACATTGGAATTGTTCAAAACAATTACTAATATCTCATTATGTGGATTTAAAGAGATTGAAAAAATAGAGAAATTAAGGATAATTACTAGAAGGGAGTAACCACTCCCCTAACACGGGGAATTAGAGGAAAAAATGGGAAGGTAACAATTGGAACGTAACAATTACAAGAAACTCATATCAGACAGCACATAATGGATTGTACACTTCTTCTTCTTCCTTTAGTTTCTTATGAATTTTACATTATACAGAACTAATTTTCTTTTTTTGTTAAAGGATTGATGTAATACTTTTGATTATAATTTTTGAACCTTTTCAATTGATGTTTAGTTAATTTTAATTATCACAATGTTCTATTTATGTTCTAATATCTATTATATGAGTAGTTTCACAATTGGAAAACTAGGATTGTTTTACGATTATAAATAGAACAAATTAGATGGTGTCACAATTGGAAAATTAGACATAATTATTTATACGAAAGAGATTGGGGATTAGAATTTGATGGATAATTATAATTTGTACATCAATTGGAAAGGATATGAATTTATATGAAAGCGTATGAAATCAATTATCTAACACTGTTTATATTAATTGAATTCCCTTCAATTGTTTATTTTCATTATTTCATTTCATTTTCTGTTGTTCAAATTACGTGAATAAATGCAATACAGTGATAACAACAAGAATTATGGGGTGTGTTGTGACGGGTAAACTACTAACACACACTAAGTGTTTGTAGTTCATATAACTTGTCATACCAACTATAGTGTATCTTAAATTTCTTAATCTATTAGTGGTTCATATAGATTGTTATACCAATTTTAATTTCTAAGAATTTTTTTTTCTTTTTTTGTTATTTTCTTTACTTCTGCAATATGTGGAGGATTGTTGAGAAATAAAAGGTATCACAAAAGGAAAAGAAGAATTTCAGCGAGAGGATTGCGACTTTCAAATCTTCTTCCCTGAGAGTGCGACTTTCTCCTTACTTTGCGACAAGGGTTATGAACAATATATTGTTTTGGTGCAAGTATGTTACAACATGAACAATATGTTTTTGTGGGGCAAGTATATTTTACAACAGACCATGATTTTCATCTCTAAAATGGTCTAGATCCATTTGAGGTTGAGTCGCAAGTTGTGAGATTCTCCGTAACTCATGGTGCATTGGCGTGGGAGGTTGGATTTTTTTGGAGTCCATCTAAATAGGTGCCCCATATTCCTCCGAGTACGTACAATCTCACTTTTCATCTCCTTCCTCTCACAATTTCTCTTATTCTCTTTTCTTACCCTTTTATTCTTTTATTAAATCCCAGGTTATTTATTTTTTAAAAAATTCCTTACTAGTTTCTGAGTTATTCTCACAAAAATTTGAAAATTTCTATTATATCTTAAAAAACTAAAAAATACACTATAAATAAATTCTTAATAACAATAAATTTACACGTCTCTGGAATAAAGTTTTTTTGGTGTTTTTATCCATATTTAATAGTGCCAAAACTTATAAATACATTCATATTTAGTTTAACTTTATTAGTCAAATAATCACATTCTGATTACATTTTGTGTTGGATTAAGTTCCGACAGAACTATAATTTATGCATATAGTTGACAACATGGCATTTCTTTATCTTTCTAAAAGCTAGCAATTTGTTTGAAGGTTGCTGAATACTAAATATATATACAAAAGAAGGTGGGTTTACACGTGACATGCATGCTGGATAAACTACATCATCTGCTGTTTCGTGAGAAGTTTAGGTCACCTAATTAATTTTATATATTTGATGTATAATAAACAGGATGATGTCCTATAATTTGTTTAACTTTTTTAATAACTATAGCAATATTTGAGAAGATACATTTTCCAAATCCTCATGTTTTCTATAATCACTTAATTCATAAAGTTTGGAAAAGAAACCAATTTAAATACTTAAAAACTTAGGAATGATTGTATGGATGTTACACTTAACTATATTTATATATTTGTGTTTTTAAATTTAAATTAGACCTTCAATGTTACTATATTTTTAACAAATAAAATTTATATCTCTTTAAATTTGTTATAGATGATACTCACATATTTTACATTTCAATAAAGCTACACTCAATTTTCTTATTCAATTTAAAAATACCATATTAACTATAATTTAAATAAAAAGTATAAAAATGAAATATCTTTAATAAATAAAGAACTATATTTTATTTAATAAAAAAAGAGGTGAACGTCAACATATTAAAATATATAAAGGAGATGAATAATTATTTATTATTTTATTTCGTCTCTTTAAAGACCTAGTACCATCTAGTAGTAAGAAAGGTAACATGATTTGGAAAGTTATTCGTATGAGGAGGATGAAAAGTATATAGAAATATAGGAACACCATTATATTTTGGGTTAGCAGATTAAATTTTTGGACAGGGATCAAAAACAAAATCCAAAAAACAACCTTATCGTACTTCAAATGGTGTATATATGTCGAAGATATCTAGTATACATCTATTCTTAATATACAGGGGAATATATGATAATTTGTGAACATATTTTACAGGATAAATGTGTAAAACATTTGAAATCTTGTAAAAGGTTGTATTATTGTATAGTATACCATACATTGGGACATATGGGCCATAAAAGCCTTTGGTACTACAATTTTTTTTTCTTATATATGTATTTTTACTTTGTATACCGGTTATGAGATTTCAATTGTTTAATTTATTATTACTGATAAAAAATAATCATACTAGTCAAGTATTACTGACATCATTATTTATTTGTTTCTAATTATCATCTCTATTTTTTGTTTTATTTATAAGGTTTAATTACTTAAATTATTTATAAATTTAAAAATTATATATTTTCTAAAATTTGTCTTATTTTTTCTGTCTTATTAGTAGTTATTGAAGTTAACTTAAGAATGGTAATGAGTTGAGTTAAACACTGTTTACCCACTATCTCACTCACAATAAAAAAATTGATTCACATTAATTTTGTTGTGTTTAAAATATATTTATAAATTTTTAAAACTCACAAGTATCCATATATATCTAAAAAATAGCAATTTATATATTTTTAAAATGAAATCTAAATAAAATTATAAAAAAGTATAAAATATAATGTAAATTAAATTAAATTTTAGTTTTAATAGAATTTAACCTGATAAAATATAAATTAAATTTTAATTAAATTTAATCTAATATAATATAAATTAAATTTTAATTTTAATATTTTGAATAATAAATATTTGTAGATACGATAATATTAGTACTCAATAAGTAAGTATTAAATTATTCCTTATCCATTATCTATATATATCCATTTTGAAGTATTCACTTGTTACTTGTATAAGATTTTATTCATAGACAAGTATTTTTATCATTACTCGTTCAATTTTCACCTATAAACGCAATAAATTTTTTTTTATTTTATATGATTGTAAATACAATATACGTAACTAATCAAATTCATGATGATACTCTTCTCTTTAGTCTCATTATTTATCAATGAATATTTTTTTATTATGAATATTTTAGCATACAAAAACGAGATGAATGAAAGATATTATAGATTATAGGTTTTATAAACAAATAACATCACTTTTAATTACAAATGTCAAATAGTTTTCATTCTATTTTATCATATGTATGAATTAGATTGGATTAAGAAAAATTAACAATTTTTATTTAAGTCAAATTCAAATTAACTTATTTAACATATGAATGAATCGGATTTATGTTTCGTTTAAAGGTGAAAAGTGGATTAACAAGTAACCACTGATAACAACTATTATTTTCTTACAATTTTTTCATAATTTTCAATTACAATTATTTATCATTTCCAATTATATTGATTGACAATTTGATATTTTTAAATATTAGAATGTTATTTAATAATGATTAAATAGTCTAAATATTTAATTAATTTGTTTGTTAAATTATATAAATTAAAATTTTAATTTTTAATTATTATTTTTATAATAATATTTAGTAAAATAAATAAATATTTTAATTATATTAATATAAATAAATGAATCAAGTCCATCAACTTTAATTATAATATAATAAATATATAAAATAAATTATGAAAATCAAATATTCTTAAATAAGTTAATTTATTTAACTCATTAAACTCAACTTAAGTTAAAACAGACTATAAAATTTATAAATAAAAAAGGTGTGAAGTAGGGATGGCAACGGATCGGGTCGGGCATGGGTAGTGCCTACCTGCAACCCGATCCATCGGATAAAATCGTACCCGCTATCCGATCTGTTACCCGCCGCCGAGTACTCATTTAAAAAATACCCGTGGGTATTTTAAAACCCGTGGATACCCTCAAAAAAATTTTTTTTTTAATACATTTTAAAAATAAAATTTAAATAAAAATACAATATATATATATATATATATAATATAAATTAAATTAAATGTAAATTAAAATTTAATTTTAATTAAATTTAAACTAATAAAATATTATTTTATTTTATTTTTAATTAAATTTAATTAAAAAATATTTAAATTATTTCTTTTTAATTTTTTGCGGGTAACCGGTACCCGCGGGGCGGGTAGTATACTATCCGTACCCGACCCGTTTAGAAGCGGGTATTAAAATACTCGCTACCCGTTACCCGCTGGTAGTAAATATCCGCGGATAGTTACTACCCGCCGCGGATTTTACCCATAGATATCCGTACTGCGAGTAAAATTGTCATCCCAGTGAGGCTATGCTTGTGATTAGATGAATGATTTGACACCCCTACTTCTAATTTAATAATTTAAGAATTATTGTTAACTTTTGTCATGGATAATATTTTTTATTGTTATAATATTTTGCAAGGGAAGCAAAATTTACGAAACTTTAACTTATTCTAATCAGAATAAACAAAAACTTAAAACTAAACTCGATTCAAACAAGTTCTCAATATATAATATTAAATGTTAAGTTTAAAAGAGATAAAAAATAATATTAAATATAATAATTTACATTGATGTTTAGTAATGAATAATTAAGATTTTATAATTATAGTAATACAAATAAATACTTTCTTAAATAGGACGTGGACAAATAATTACAATTATTATAATATTTCATTATAAAAGAAAATTAATATTTAAATATTAAAATAAAGAATCATAAATAATAAAATATTTAATTTTGTTTGGATAAAAGGGATTAACTCAATCGAGAATTATAGACTAAAATTAAAGTCTTTCCTAAAGAAAATATTCGTATTTAATGTTTACCGGTATCTCAAATAAATCGTTCTAAAGAAAGAAAAATATGTTCAGTATATATTGAAATGTTTAACTTTGAATATAAAATTTATTATCATTTATATATTATAAGTATAAGATATTTAAGAATCAGAAGAGTGTGAGCGTATTAATACCATTTAAAAAAAATTCAATAAACAGGCAAATAGGAAAGAAGCAGTTTTTATTACACTTTATTTTTTATGCATGACATGTGCTATTTTTAATATAGAAAATATGGTTTTATAAGTTTTAAGTATATAAATTAGGAAAAGGAGTTAAAATAAGATATTTATTATTGTATAAATTAATGATTGGAGGGAGAATAGTTGGGATGTGAGGTTGAAGGAGAATATGGTATATGATAGTATGTATTTAGCTATATATGATATCCACATAGATCAAAATACATTAAAGAAAAATACTCACCTTCTTCTCATTTTCAACCCTCTTTTTTCTTTCATCCCTCTCTCTAGCTTCTACCCCATATATATAGACCCCACACACACAGAGACACATCACCCACAAAAATGGAAGACACCAAATCCAGGTTCAAGAGGATTTGCGTCTTCTGTGGCAGCAGTTCAGGAAAAAAACCTACCTATCAAGAAGCTGCCGTTCAACTTGGCAGGGAGCTGGTAACATACTCTTTTTTTCTCTTCTACCTATTTTTCTTCCGTTACAATATTCTAATGCTACACCATAGGCCAGTTTTCTTTCCAGAGTGAATTGAAATCTAGAATTTGGCTTTGTTTTATAACTTCTGTTCAAAATTTGGTTTACAAAAAAGTAAATTGAATTCTAGAATTGATGGAGGATTGAATCTGAACCCCACGGAATTTTTGGTTTTGATATCTCATATCATATAGATTAGTTAGATTCAATGAGCTTTTCCTTTTTCTCTTGCTTCTTTTTGTCTCTTATTGCTTCATGAACCTTTCTTTTTGTTCCACAACTAATCTTTACCTTCTATAAATTTTGTACAAATTTTAATGATTCATTTTGATTTCTCACTCTGGTGTTTCTCATTTCTTCCTTTGGCTAGGCCTCTCTCTTCTCCCTCTTCTTGTTTTCTTTTGATTTTATGTAAAAAAAACAATAAACAAGCTCTGGAGTGGCAAGCGTGCTTATGATTGTGGTGGAAATATGGTTTAGGGTTTAAGTTTGGCATGACAGAGAGAGAGAGAGAGAAACGCGCGCACATATACACGCAGAGAGATTGCAAGGATGCTAGCTGTAATATGCTGTCAGTTAAGCAGCCTTCTTGCATGATCTTTGTTTTCCCCTGCAATACTGTTTTTTATAACACTCAAAAACCTTTCCGTCTTTAAATCAAAATAAATAAATAAATAAACACATACATTTCTTTTTCTTTTTTTCTTATAGGGAACAAACGTGCTTCCTAGATATCATTACTCTGAAGCGTGTTATTAACATTTGCCATTTCCCACAACTTCCCATGACCAAATCAAACATCCATGATTTTTCCATATGGTACTCTCGCTACTCTATCCATTGTCTTAGTTAAAATATACAATAGTAAAAAAGAAATGGCATCTTAGTATAGTATACCCTTTTGGTCGCTCCCTCCACTAATAATAAAATTTTATTATTTTGGCCATGTCGAAACTTAATTGGTTCCGTTTGTTTCATGATGGATGTTGTGACACGCGTTTACGTGGTTTGGTTTTCGATGTTCTGTGAAGGTGGAAAGAAGAATTGATTTGGTGTATGGAGGTGGCAGTGTGGGGCTGATGGGTCTCGTTTCTCAGGCTGTCCATGATGGTGGGCGCCATGTTCTAGGGTTTGTAATTCTCACTCTCTCCCATTTTTTGTTGTACATGTGTGTCCATGTAATAGGCCACCTCAATATTTTTTTATGGTTTTTTCTTAGTGTATGAACTTCCATGTTTCCTACTTCCAAGATTACATTTGTATTTCGTTTCCGTTCAAGGCAAAAGTGATTTTGGTGAATCAGTGAATTAGGTAAGACAAAACATGTACTCACTCACTCATGCGTGTTTCCCAAGTTCAGTGAGAAATGCTGGCGATGTGGGGCATTATTTTCTTAATCAAATTGAGGTTCCGAATGTAGGTTCAAAGGGAGCATCTTGGATACAGAATAATAATAAAAGTTTTGACAGGGACTAGTAGTAAGTGGGGGCATTCTGCACCGTTGTTGGGATTTAAAAAAAGGAAAAAGAAAAAATAGAAAAAAGTGACCTTTACCGGTAGTTAGAAGCTTCTTGGCAGGTTTGGTGTATTGGATAAAGTTGAATCCCTTTTGTTGGCTCTTCCAGAAAGAGACGGTAGAACGTTTTTGCGCAACAATTGGAGCCAACATCAATTGTTTTTTCATAAAAAGAACTCATTTTATATAAATATATATAAGGGTTACAATGAGATTGGAGCCAACATCATGTTTCCTTCTTTCACTATTTTATTCATTCTTTTCTTTCTTGCACTTCCAAGAAAACATTGATTCCTTCTTCCACGTTCATTTAGTTTAACATTCTCACTTATACTATATCTTTATCGTAAGGCAATATGGTTAAGTTCCCATGTTTTTTCTCATAAATATATGCATCAAATAATAAATAATACGTTTATTGATATTATAAATTAAGGCATTTTATTTACATTATTCGATCTAACCATAAATTTATACGTATTATATAATATATTTGTTGCCTTAAGAAAATAATATTAGTATATTGAATTCATAGATCAGTATCAATCACTAAAAAAGTTAAAATGTTTCTCCTTGCCAAAAATGTTGGACAATGAAATTGGGATTTGTTTTTTATTCTAGTTTCTGACCATGGGCTTGTTTGGTGCAGGGTTATCCCAACAAGTCTTATGCCCATAGAGGTATATATAAATCCCTTTGTGAATAACTAATTTATAGTAAATTAGTATATCAGATAATTTAAAGGTGAAATATGGAATAAGCATATATATATATTGCAAATGCAAATGCAAATGCAGATAACAGGTGAACCTATTGGGGAAGTGAGAGCCGTATCTAATATGCACCAAAGGAAAGCTGAGATGGCTCGTCAAGCCGATGCCTTTATTGCCCTCCCAGGTAACAACCACATAACGAAAACACAATATCCACAATCTTAATTAATTATTGCATTTCTTGTTCTTTCAGCAACATGCATATAATTTTTTGAGTATTAATTTTTTTAAGCAATGGATGAATTAACAGGAGGATATGGAACCCTTGAAGAATTGCTGGAAGTCATTACATGGGCTCAGCTTGGGATCCACAGCAAACCCGTAAGCTCAATTTTAATGCCTTGTTAACATCTATATTCCATCTGTCTTAAGAAAAATATTATAATCAAACCCCTGTATTAATGCTGTTTTTGCCTTAAGCAACTCTTGTTTTTGCACTGTTGTCATGTTACTAGATACTAATATTTTTCTGGTTGATTAGCCAAGTTGATTAGTTGACCATATATGCCTCAGTGTAATAGAATGCTTCTCAACAACTTGCAATTAGGATCCATTATATTCGATGCATGCATGATATAAATATAAATATGATTAACAACCAGGAAGCTTCAGTACATACAGAATCCGATAAATGTGGACTATTTAATTGGACTTCACATGAGAGAGAGTAGTCTGTGATTGTTCTTAGTTAATGATTGCCACGTTAAATTATAGGAAAGCTGTGCATTTGAATGGGAGTAATTAAGTATGTGAAGGAGCAGCAATATAAAAGAGATGAAGATTGAACAAGTGTTGATTTGTGAATTTTGTGAGATGCAGGTGGGGCTTTTGAATGTGGATGGATTTTACAATTCCTTGTTGTCTTTCATAGACAAGGCCGTTGATGAAGGCTTTATATCTCCCAAGGCACGAGGCATTATCGTGTCAGCACCCACAGCCAAAGAATTGATGGTAGAACTAGAGGTGCGAAAATACTGTCTCCCACTTTAAAAATACAAAATGACCCATGTTACGTATGCTTCAGGGAAGCTTTCATCTTACCAATACTACTAGTTATAATACAAGTTGTTCTTCGTATTCGATGTCTTTGCTTGTACTTTTAATCATACCGTGAAATATTTTATGGAAGCAGGAACATGTCCCTGAGCAAGATGAGTTTGCATCCAAGTTGGTGTGGGAGGAAAGACTAAATTTCGTGACTGAATCAGAAGTGACCATGTGATTGTGGAAGATTAATGATCCATGGTGTTTTTTGCTTTTTACGTTTTATAGCTTTTTGGGTACATAGGATTAGGACTCAATCACTCATTAATCATTATACGGGCATAGCAACCGTAGAATCAATACAGCATTTTTTTTACCATCCTTTTTTAGTGTTACACGGGAACGAGGGTTGTTCAAAATGTGGAAAATCCTATAATTGAAAAATTCATGTTTCCATTGCCTTGGCAATGAAGATTGAGCAACCTTTTCAGTCTTGTCTCTTTTGAATTTTAGATAAATTCTTTAATAACAAGTTGATCAAAATTGCCGAACACTATATATATGTAACCATCTAACTCCCTCAAGGGACAAAGGGAAGTATATATGTATATATATCCCAATTATATATGTTATTCTTGAATTCATTTTTCTGGATTTAATAAACTGATTAATACGTGTTCATCTATAATCACGATGTATAATGCACAGCTAGCAATCTTGCGTTATTCTTGGGGGCAGGTGCTTACACAATAATATAGAATTAATTGGAAGTGATTTTCTTTGCGTATATAAAAGTAGTTTGGCATTGTACTTGATGTTCAAGTGTCTTTCAAATTGGCTACCTGGTGTTGGTAGGATGATAAAAAAATTTATCCAAGTGGTCGAGCTTTTCTTCAAGAATGATCCAATGAGTACTTCAAATAAATAATGATACTGGATTGTTCAAAAGCAAAATTATGTTGAAGTAGATTATACTGATGATACTAATAAACTAAATGCTTTTCATACTATAAATGTGTAATTATGTTAAAACATCTCTGACAGGATAGGTTCAAGAGTTGTTTTTGAATGGTTTGAAACAACGTTTTTACTAGAGTTATAACATGTTTTGAATTATTTCATTCATAAAAATTTAATAATAAAACAGTATTGAAGTAATAAATATTATTATGAATAATAACTAAATTTAAATTAAAATTAAAAATACATATAAATTTGGAATAAAATTAAAGTTTGTTAAATCTTTAATGCAAGAGTTATAATTAGAATAATAAAGTTAAAACTTGAGTCTTATAAAACAAATTTCTTGAGCATGTTGATATAACATAAAAACTTAAAACACTAAATTACAAAAATAAAAATATATATATTTCAAAATTAAAATATAAACAAAAATTTATTAAAACACTAGTCTAAAACTCTTATATTTTTAAACTAAAAACTAAAAAAAATATATTAAAAATGATGAATAATATATACTAAAATTCATATGAAGAAAATAAAACGTTAGAAATATCCTAAAGAATAACGTGGCACAATAACAATCAGAACATTTATTAAACATCTTATATTATTACTTGTATTTAAGATGTCCATTGGAGATAATCAGTAGATGCAATTATTCACAAAGAGAGGTTAAGTTATTATTAGAAAAAAGTTACCTGTATCCAAGCAAAATATCCAAATTATTTAGAAGATTAAATTGAAAGTTAATTCTACTTTTACTTTAAATTATTAATAATAATATTATTATTATTTTTATTATTGTATTTTATTATCATTATAGTATGATTATATTATATTATTATTTATATATATAAAGGTATTTTTTTAATTTTTTTTTCAATT
Source organism: Vigna umbellata (assembly GCF_029865625.1). Taxonomy (NCBI): domain Eukaryota; kingdom Viridiplantae; phylum Streptophyta; class Magnoliopsida; order Fabales; family Fabaceae; genus Vigna; species Vigna umbellata. The sequence goes on along the minus strand of NC_142169.1, from coordinate 29,844,789 downwards.
TTATCCTTCAAATACATATTTTTTTAATTAAAATAATTATTTTATTTTTTAAGTATCGTTTCTTTAAATTTAATCGTTTTTTAAATTTGATCTTTAAAATTTGTTAATTTTTTTTAAGGGTTAAATATGTTTTTAGTCCCTAAACTATCAAGCGAATTTGTTTTTAGTCTCTCTTTCAAAGTAAGATACATTTTAATCCTCCTCCTTAAGGAAACCTCATTTTTGGTCCTCTAAAACTAACAGCGTTAAAAACTAGCTGATGTAGCTAACGGTGGTATGCCCGTATTTTTTATTTTCTGACATCTTTCCCAACTTTTCTCCCTCCCTCTCCCTCTGACTCGTTCCTTACATCTTCGTCCCTCTACCACCAAACCTCAACTCTCATTCTCTCATCGAAAAAGATATCGCTATGCTGGCGACGTTTTATTGCAGCTATTGTCCCAAAAGACTCAAACAAAGTCATGTACACTGTCCCAAAAGACCCATTCCCAATTACCCTTTAGGCATGAAACCCCTTAGTGGCCAAAACCTTTCTTCTTCCTCAAACCACGCCACTTCAGAAAAGAAACATACCCCAAAACCACAAGCACCAGGCAGAAAAAAGCAGGACCGGCTGGCAACACAAAGACCGAACAAAAATCTCTTACCACGATTCTTACTACCCTAAGTGGAATTAGAAGAAATAGGAGTTGAGGAAGAAGGAGAAAGTGGAGGAGGGGGTGGCGGAGGTGGTGGTGTTGGTGACGGAGAAAGTGAAGTTGGTGGAGAGAGAAAAAAAAAGGTGGTTGAAGAAGAGGGTGCCGGAGGAAGCGACCACAGAGGGGGTGTTTCATTAGCCCTCGACTTTGACGATGATGGTGGGCTTCCTAGTAGATTGCTTCACAATTCGAATTCGCGATTCTGGTTTGCTTATGGGAGCAGATTGACGGTGGCGTGAACTAGTTTCACCTGGTGTCGCGGTCGTTGTTCTGGTTTTTAATTCGCAGGGTTTGAGACGCGAGGATGGAGGCGAAGGAAACAAACTCAAGGTGCTCTAGTGATAGCGGCGCCTGGTGGTGCGACGAAGGTTGATGGACGAACCTGATTTGGGGGTTCTCTCTGCTTCGAAGGCGTGCTGGATCTGAACCATAAGAGACGCGATTTTGCAGAGGTGCTTCGGCGACGTCAATGGCTACCATGGGGTTCGATGTTTCCTCATTGCAAGTTGTGAGATGACGATGGAGGACAATCCCGATGACGATGCGGCGGGGGAGCGGTGGCGTTGTGGTGATTTTGGTTGTGAGCAACGACGCTGATGGAAATCCTCGCCGGCGATGACGGTGGTGGAAATCCTCGCCGGCGATGGCAGTGGTGGAAATCCAACCGCAAGAACGGTGTGTTGCAGGTGAGAGAGAGAGGGAGAAAAGGTGAGAGACACTGAAAAAAAAAATTGTGACAGTCTACTGTTAGCCACATCAGCTGGTTTTTAACGGTGTTAGTTTTTGAGGACTAAAATCAAAGTTTCCTTAAGGAGAAGAACTAAAATGTACCTTACTTTGAAATAGGGACTAAAATCAAAACCGCTTGATAATATAGGGACTAAAAACATATTTAACTCTTTTTGTAATTATAAAACTACCTACAAAATAAATAAAAACTATTTATAATAAAGTTACAAAAACTATTTTAATTTTATTACAATAATAATAATAATAATAATAATAATAATAATAATAATTTTATTATATGTTATTATCATAAAAAATATTTTTTCACTAGTAATATAATAAAGAAGATACATTTTCTATAACTTCTTTGTATTTTTTTTGAATTAGACTATTTATCCTATTCATAAATAATTTCATCATTTATAAAAATACAGCACAATCTCTATTTAAAAGTTATAGTATAATCTTAACCTATGCAAATGTTGTATAATTAAAAAAGGTGAATACTATTGTCTCACACTATTGAATATTTTATTTCTCTACATAATTTTTTGTTATCATTTCTAAGACATAATTCTTTCAAACCCTTCTTACAAGATTATTGTGGTGTTAGTATATATTTAATGAGTGAATTATTATTTAAATATTTAAATTATTTTTACTGATATTGAAAGAATATATCTATTAATAAATATAATGAATTTAGGTGATAATAAAAAAATATTTATATGGAAATAATTCACATACATGAAGTTAAATAAAATAAATTTAAGAAAAAAGTTGTTATACTTTAAATACTCTTACTTAAAAGTTTCCTAACTTAAAGTTTTCATACTCGATTACAAAATTATCTATTTTATTAAAGGTTTTTTAAAATTAAAAGAACAAAACTGCGTCATTTTATTCTAGTAAAATGCAAACACACACTGACAACAATAATAATGTGATAAAATAAAATTGTTTCCTCTGTGGTTCAGCTCCAATTATATTCAGCAAAATTCATTCCAAAATGAATAGGAAATGACCCAAATATGTTGGTTGAGAGAAAGTTGGACTCTTTAATATGTTTTGATAACAAATTACACTGCTTCTGTAAAAACAAAAAACAAAAAAAAAACAAAAACAAAAACAAAAATTGAACATCAGTGTGAATTAGTACTAGGAAAACATAAAGTCGAAACAAATAAATAATCCACTAAAATCAACTTGTTTATATGTTAAAACTAATTTTTACACAGATTAAATTGTAAATTTTATTTCATGTTAACTTTTCCGAAATTTAATTTTTAATTTATATAAAAATTAATTTTAACTTTAGAAAAAACTTATTTTATTTTATTTTTCTATTTCTCTGAAACATTTTTATGAAAAAGTTTGCCAAAAACACTCTAAATATAATACAAAATTTTAAAAAGGCTACCAGTGACAAATAAATAAATAACGAACGCTCTAATACAGTATAAATAGACACTGACTATGAAAACATTACAAATAAAAATAAGATATAATCCAAATTTGAGACAAACTAAATAAGGAAATAAGTGGATGAAGAGATATTCCTCAAAATTTTAAAGTGATGGAAATTCTAAACCATTTAGTGATGTTGAAGTGCCACCATAACATAAGGCTTAATAAAAGAAGAAAAAAACCTGTAAATAGTAATTCGTTAAACTTGTGGTTGGATAAACAATTTCACAGATTTAAAATATTAAAATTTATTGAACTTGATTTGATTTAATATTTAATATTTTTATTTTTTTAATCTTTTATTTTGATAAGACAATTCAAGTTTACTGAATTTTATTTTTTTATTTAGATAAAATATTTTAATTATTATTAAATTAAAAATATTTAAATATCAAACCATTGTTAATAATTTAAAAATTATTTTTAATATTGTTTATGTTTTTAGTCAATATTGGTTTATATTATTTTTCGATCAAAATTTATTAATATATTTTTAATTGATATTCACAAAGTTTTTCCTTTATGTTAACCACAATTATTTATAAGTTTATACGGATCTAGATTTATTTTACAAGTTGATGTTGTAGTTTATTTTGCCAATTTTTGAATCAATGTCGATTGAAGAATTTCTTGATCAACATTACCAAGAAAACAAACTTAGTTAATCTTGTCTGAAAGTTTTCATAGTTAACAATTGAAAAAAATCATCCTAATAATTTAATCTTTCAATTAATATTTAGCAGAAGAGTTAAACTCAATTTCTTTTACCATCTCTTCCAAACTAACCTTATATCTCTAAATTATTAATGAAAAATTAAACCTATAATCTCTCTCATCCTTCTATCCAACTATGTCTCTTGACCGTACACAAATTAAGCTAATACATAGCTTTATCTAGCAGGTCTCACCATATGCAAGCAATAATGCATAATTTAAAAAGATGGCACATGTCAAAGGCTTTTTTTTTTTTGTTTCATGTCAACTCTGATCTTTTGCTAAATTACATTTTTTTGGAACAAGTTAAGAAAGTTATACGATGGGCCGGAAACACAAAATAAAGAAGATCAAGTGGTCAATAGATTTTATAGGATATAGATATAATAGTATAGTATTAGTTATAATATTTGTCTTATTTACGGCTTTAGTGGTAGCTTTTAGGGTATTTTCCAGTAGATATAGCTTCCTACTAAAGTTGTACTGACACTAGGCAATTTACTACTAGTTTTTGTGTGTTTCTTGGGTGAAGCTCTACTGTTTCAAGATCATCGATAGACACCGAGTGTAAAGCATTTGCTTGTTGGTAGTGAAGTTGTGTGGCTCCAACGTCTCTCACTTGAGTTTCCATTTCATCTATCATTATTTAATATTACAACCAATCAATTATTCATTTGATTTCAAACACATCCACACTGGCATTCACTTCGTAAGAGAATTAGTCCAATTAGTTCATGTCAAATCTGCCCATCAGAATATTGATTTGTTATCTAAGTCAGTCATTAACTGCTGCTCATTTTCAGACCTTACTTTTCAAACCATCCTTTGTCTTTACTTTCGACCTTGAGGGGTATTACAACTAATACTACTAACAATTAGTTAGTAAGTTACCCAGCCATGTGCTAGTTAAACATTGAAATTAGTTTAAGTTTAAGATACTAAACTTTTTACTGGATATATTCGCCTCTTTAGTAAAAACAATTAGATGACTGAAATATTAATTCCCTTTTTCTCAGAACAATGTTTTCAAAGTTCAATTATCCATAAGATAAAATAATTTGTAAAAAAGTGGCGTAAAAGTTATTTCAAATAGCTGAATTAATGAGGTAAATGGTTGGTACAAATTCAGTACCCACTAGTTGCGTTCAATTAAGTCATTCAGATCAGATCATCTAATCTACATTTCTTGGAAAATTGTGGTCACCAACCACGATATACACACGACACGACAGAAACTAACTCTAAGAACCTGGCTAAATGACTTCTCCAAGCTCCACTCAGACTACAACGAGATTTCAAACCAAAAAAAAAAGAAAGTCATCGTTCAACCAGGAACTAGAGTATTCATAAATGGTGGCAGGGTACCAGGTTTAGCTGCTAGAGATCATTGTAGTTTTATTCAATTCCCAACTGCATTGCCCATCAGAAACATAGTAAAGTTGGTAAGTAAATAACATAGCAAGAGTTTCTGGAACGCACTACTCTGGATTCATATCATAAATTTGGACATAGTGAAGTTCTTACCATGTCTAATTTAGTCAAACATAGAGGGAAAGGCATAACTGAACTGTTCCGTGTCAAATGATAAACTTAAAAGAATTAGTCCTTGGAGTCTTTTGGCTAGTTAATGTATTAGCCGTGAGAAGTTATTGGTAGTTAGTTAATGGATTAGTCATTTATAGTCGTTTATAGTCATTTTGTCTATTTTGATATGTAAGTTTATAAATTGTATTGTTGATTGCATGAATGAAACAACAACAATAAGGTGAAATGATAATCTTAAGCCAAAAAGGCATTGGCATATCCTTAGAAACCAAAACTAAGTTCATCGAACAATTATAGGCCACCAAAACAAAAACCTTGTAGTTATGGATAAGGTAGTGACACTTAGAAGCACCTCAATCAGTAAATGAACGAGTGTGTACAACACACCACAAAAAAAATTCGCCACAGATGTAATGACCGCTAAATGCAGTAAAACAGTAAGATCAAACGAATCAATATGCATTGCAGTTTTGTAAACCAACATTCCTGTGCTACAGGTTGCTGGTAATTAAGAAAAGAAAAATGATTCATAGACACCAAAAAGGTTCATTAACACTTAATATACACTTAGAGAGAGAACAAAAATGATAGGTTTATAGGTTATATGATTTGATAAGAAGAGAGGTAGAAGAAAAATCAAGTGTGTGATAGGTGTAGATGAAATCAAGGTGTATGTGTATCATTGCTAGAAAAGAAAATGAGACCAGATTTTCTCTGTCCTTTCCTTCAATTTATCTGCCAACAACAAAAAGAATAATCTCGTTCAATGAATCTCATGACATCATTGAGTTTTGTAAGAAATCAAATTCTCTTTGATAAAATTCTTTGATTAATTTACCAAAGCACCTTATTGTTGATAGATAACTGATACCTGCGTTGAAACAAAATGGAAACTGCAGCATTTAGCCAATGATGAAGATATGGACAATACTACCGAAATTTGCCCCAAATGTTTTATGTTGATTGATGACTACTCACTCAATGATTTCAACACGATAAGAGATAATGTCATTTGGTGAACCTGACCAATGACACCAACAAGGCAGTTTCCCAAAGACCAAAAGTTGTTTGTATATTTTTGTGCACATAATCTGCCAAACAGAATGCGCACCATTTGATTTTGAAACAAAAAGGAAAGGATAGAAAGGGGATTATAATGAGGATTGTGCAAGAAGCTTTGATGTGTATGTAACAATAACATCTAACGAAAATAGCACAATTATACATATATTCCCATAGCAACATTTTTCCAATGGTTTCTCATCCGCACCAAACAAATTTTCTTTGTCGAGTCGAAGACCAACTGAATCAAAAGAAAGAATAGAGCAAAATCTAAAGGACGTGAGCCGTGCACAGTACCTTAAAAACTCTCAGGACTATCATCCAATTGTTTCTCGTCTTCTATGTCAACCTCCAAAATCTCCTGAAACCAATGCATCAAAAGGGCAAAAATTATGTAACTCTTTAGCTTTGCACTGTAATAGTTTACTTGAGTGGTTATTTTGGCGTTTTAGAAAACAACCATAATAGACTCACAGGAATCCTCTGTTTGAGATAATTGGCGATTCTGGCTATGACCGTGGAACGCTTGTGCCAAAAGCGACCCCTGAGGCTAAGCTTCACAAAAGGTCCATCCAAGTCAGCTAGTTCAACCACTCCTGAAATTGGATTATGTTGCGTTGCTCCATTACAGTAATCAACAAACCAGAAACTACCATGTAACAGTCAAATAATGCTTACCTTACCTGTCATACCAACAGAGGTGTCAAAGATTTGACCCAGCTCCTGTCGAGCGTCCTCCAAAGCCTGTCTCACGTTGTCTTCTGTGAGGTCAAGCGGCGGTGGAACGGGAAGCGCCGCTGATAGAGGTTTCAAGATCCTCCTTGCTTTGCCACGTCCCATCGATGGGGGATTTGGGGCATGGAAATTGGTGGCGGTGCATACCATTGCTGATGAGATGTTGATAGAGCTTACATTGTGGTTACGGACGTGAAAAACACAACACAGGCCCTTCTGTAATAAGGACATACTCCTTCAATCTCCGTTTCTTCTTTTTCTGAATTTCTACCTCAAATTCAATTGTCTGAATTTCTAACTTCAGGATAATGCAACACAGTGAAGTGGGTGAATATCATAGGATATGGATGATATTCATATGCTAAAAAAAAGACATCTTTTGACATTGTCTGGACCCTTTCTTTTATTAAGAAAAAATATTCCTTAGTTAACAAATATATTTGCAAATTTTGCAATGAAAAATATTTTTAAAATTAATTTTATTTTTTCGAAATTTAAAAAGTATTACTGTATTCTAAAAACGTTTTTCATATTTTTTTGACAGAAAAAAAAAATTGTTTCCTCAAAAGTTCTCACAAGTCCAACCAATGGGCTGAGTTTGTGTCAATGGCCAATGGCAGTAATGGTTTTGCTTTCACAACTGAAGCATGTATAGCAGTTCGAATAAACATTCGTTAATAGTATCGTTGATATCTAGCAGATAAAACGTCAATGAAAATGTGCATTATTTATTTATTAAATTGACGATGTAGAGTATTATTTACTCTTTCATCTGGAAATTAACTACGGCTTTAATACACTTATAACTCACTCCCTTGTCCTGTGTTTTCTAGCCATTGCTAAATTTCATCCCTGCAGTCCGTAAAACCGAATGCTAATTTTTGGTACTTTGGAAAGGAGCAAGTTGGCAAAGACATATACAAGCATTACAACTAAAGTTACCTAGTAAAACATTCATTTTATCTAAGAACAGTGTCATTACTCAGAATTATAATCGTTTCGAATTGAATTATAATAAGTTAATTTGATTTTATTAAAACTGATTGCATGGATGACTTGCTAATATCTATGAAAACCCATGCGAACTAATGTGAATTTAAGAATCACCATGCATATATTCACGTGTTTACTGGATCAAAACTTATCTGGTAAGTATATTAACTCTTCCATTGCATTTCTTTTCTCTTTTATCTACCGTTGCGGTGAGTATATTACAGTATGGTACGGAGCCAAGCAACCTAAAGCTTATGGGTGAAAAATAGAGTTTCTATTATTATATAAGATCAGAATTCTCTCAATACTTTTAGCACCCACTTCACCATGTTAAGGAGTCAACTATAAGAGAGAAAGAATGGAGATCTCGATATGAATACTGGTATATTTATAACCAAAAACCAACAACAGGTAAGTGTTATCAAGATCCGTAGTTTATGATATTTTTGTTGGCGTTACAAGTCTTCATATAAATTCATCCACCCTAAATAGCAGAGAAGTACTCTTTGCTAAGTTTAGGGTCTGGTTTCATGGACTTCTCACCAGGCTTCCACCCAGCTGGGCAAACTTCATCTGGGTTCTCCTGCACATACTGCAAGGCCTGCAAGACCAATGCACATAAATGGATGCAAAGACTAAATATAAATGACAGATGTGTGGAAGAAACAAATAAAAAGTTGGAGATACACTAAAATATTGTCAATCCTGTTCTTGTCCTGATTTGTCGTATAAATAATTACCTGGAGAGTTCTCTTTGTCTCATCAACACTTCTACCGATGGCCAGGTTGTTAATGGTAGAATGCTGAATAACCCCTTCCTTGTCAATAATGAACAATCCTCTCAATGCAATCCCCTAAATCATTGGAAACAATTAGAATTGTTGTGAAAAGTGCTAAAAAGGTTTAATGATAAAAGCAATAGTTTCACGGCCAACATTTCAACACTTTACACAAAAAGCTAAAGGTATTTACCTAGACAGCATCCTACAATTCTTTCCCGGGAATTTGAAACTAGAGCACACAATACATTCGAGTAAGATGAATAGCCATCATTTAAAAATACCTGATCGGGAATGAGAACACCAAAAGATTTCGAGATGGATTTGGTGATATCAGAAATCAAAGGATAATTCAAGTCGCCAAGACCACCCGACTTTCTATCAGTTTGAACCCATGCAAGGTGTGAAAACTACAATGATAACAACAGCACCACTAATCAAGAAGAAGCAAACTTAAGAAGTGCCTATGGATAAGGCTAATAAAAGATAATTGTGCATTTAGAAAAAGGAAGAGTAATAGATCACAATATATAAAGCTGTCTGTTTTCTTGGGCATGCCGCATGAACAAGTGGGAATGTTGCATCCCACTCCACTATGTCACACATCCTTCACAAATATTGAGAATAGCAATACATGTGTAAGTCAAGAAAAAGAAATTCCAATAATCAAGGTTCGAATGAACTAATTGTCCAATATTTTTATGAAGTAATTTCGTCTGACAATACTCTCCGATACGTCCTAATTCATTGCATTATGTTTCAGAGAAAAAAAATTGCGGAATTCTCATAATTTTGCAGATTATGCTATGAACTCTCAGTCATAGCTTCTTCCTGTCAGATATGGTAAGTGGGCCAAGTCATTGCACACCTTTCACTTTCTTAGTAGCTTGTATACATCCAAGAAGCATGTCATTTCAAGAATAGAGAAAAGAATAACAACAAACAAAGCCTTACTCTCCAACTGGTACCGTCACTTAAATGGATTTAAAAATGCCATAGAAAAACGTACGGGGAAAAAATTATACAAGAGCTAGAATCTGACGAAACAGTTAAAAAAAAAGGTCAAAACAAACTCACCACACTGTCAACTGAAACACCCAAAATCTCTGTATTTATTTCCTCAAACTCTGCATGCCGATCACTGAAGGCAGTGATTTCTGTACACAAGTAATATTACAGTTAAAAAGGAGAAAACTCAGCACCCACGACAATCTCAATCGGAAGTCTACTAACCTGTAGGACAAACGAATGTGAAATCCAATGGGTAGAAAAATAGGATAACATATTTTTTCCCAATATATTCAGATAGTTTGACCTGAAAAGACAGTGTTTCATTCAACATAATTTGTAATCACAAAATTTACCAATCAGTATTGAATCAAAAATACCTTGATAAACTCCTGATCAAAAACAGCCTCTGCTTCAAAGTCGGGTGCTACGTTCCCAACCAATGGAAGTTCACTCTTTCAAAATAAGCAAACAAATAAAAAATAAATAAATAAATTGTTTCAGAGGTCCGGCCAGAGAAATATTACACTCCAGAGAATTATATTTTTCAGCTTCATCAAGGAAGTTACAGCAGTCAAGATTTGCAGAAAAAGATTCTCCCACACCCGAACAGAAATTCCAATACACAAACTCACAACCTTTAAGAGGGAAGAGTGTAGAATTACCATATTATTTAAAACACTGTTCGCCTAATTAGAATTTACAATGAATTTGTGCTACATTGTACAACATGTAACATATCTATGAACTAATACGTTCAGAAATGCAGCTAACAGAAACAGAACCTTCAAAAATGCAGCTAACAGAAACAGAACCTTCACAATCACCGACGTAGTACGTGTCAACAGTTCAGTCACAACGGTGTATAAAATTAGCAGGTGAGCGAAACTAGTGAGACCTCAAACTAGAGGGTTGGAGATGAAAGCGTACATTGACGGGAAGAGAGAAAAATGCACAAAAATAGCGACCAACGGGGAAACAAGAAAACAAGCAGGTAACAGTAAAATCAACAGAAACATAAAAAAGAAACAAATTCTTGCAGCGCAATGTAAGAGTTTTGAGAGGTAAAGGAGAGTAAGAAGAAGGAGAAAAGAAGTACCGAAGCTCTGGCAACGAAGGTTTTGAGAGCGGGAGATGAAGGATTGAGAGAAGTGCGTAAAGGTTTGAAAAGGGAATTGGAAGAATAGGGGAAGGAGAGAGAAGAAAAGGAAGAAGAAGGGAATTTGGGAGAGAAGAGAATGTTAGGATTTGAGGAGATGAGAGAAGCAGAGGGAGCCAAAGAAGCCATGGGAGAGTGAGTTGTGTGAGGCAGAGGAAGTAAGATAGAAAAGAATGGACGACCAAGAAAGTGGTATCTATCCAATAATAACCTAACAATTCTGATTCATTTTATAGTGGGAAATGGTATTTTTACATTCAATTTCTTTTCTTTTACATGACATTTTTTTTTTATTATTTTACACTTTCATTCTTTTTTTCATAGCTATTATATATGTTACGCAATGATAAACAAGATTTATCATTAAAGTATTATATTATAGTAAATAAAATCCTTTTATACAAAAGTATTAGAATTATACTTATGATAATGAATAAAAAAATAAAAGTAATTATATAAAAAATATCAAAACATTATTTTACATCATAAAAATAAATAAATAAAATTATTAAAAAAATTAATAATAATCAAATGTATGTCTTAAAAATAATTTACATTTTACATAAAATCATATAAAAAATAAATGTATAATTAAATATATGATAAGATAAAAAATATCCTTAAAAATATATTAAAAATTTTCAAATATCGAACAATAATAAAAATTGTGTATAAGAGAATAAAAAAGATAAAGTTTATATATTACGAAATAAACGAAGAATTTATGCAACACTTAAATTGATAGTTAATGTAAAAAATAAATAATAAATAAAAATATTAAAAAAAGTATAAAAATATTTAAACATGAAACATAAAATTATCAATATTTTAATAATTTAATTCAAGGGTGAAAATGAAATAAAAACAAAAATAGATATTTAAACAAAGTACGAGAATGGTAATGGATATACACATAAACATATTCATTTACATACTAAATTAAAAAAACCGAACATTATTTATGTTGATATCCACTCAATAGGAAAATTCTTCCTCAAAATAGAAATGGATTCGAATAATACCAAAAGATGGATTCGAATAATACCAAAAGACGGATTCATTGACATCTCTCTGTAATCAGTTATATTTTCAAGTTGAATTAAATTTAAATTTCCTTTTAATAAACACTTATTTTATGTAATAATTTATTATTATTAAGAATATATTTTTCAATGTCTCACAGTTAATCAGTTAATAAACAATGATTTATTATCTTTTCACTAAAATTAGTATTTACAAGTTTAATAAATAACCGATTAATTAGAATAATAGATAAATTATCCGATACAAAAAAAATATGCTTCAAGTAATTAATTGTTAATAATTAATTATATTCGTTGAGATTAATTTACAAGTTTAATGAATAACCGATTAATTAGAATAATAGATCACATTATCCGATATAAAAAATATACTTTAAGTAATTAATTGTTATTAATTAATTATATTGGTTGAAATTAATTTACATAAAAGAACATATATCAATAAGATTGGCGTATCATTTCGTATTATATATTTTAATATTTTGTTCTGAACCATCAAAATTTTCTATATTCGGTTTAAAATTAACTAGGTAAAGCCTAAAATACATTATAAATACAAGTCATACCATTTCTCATTTTTTTAAACATAAATCATTCATTTGTATATAAATTAACAGTATCAATATCCTTTTAAGTGAAAATTATAGAAAAAGAAGAAACTTGTCTTACTTTAATTTTCATTTAGACGAAAATCATAGTAAAAGAATTCAACATAAATTGTTTTTGCATGTGATATCATTTCCAACTCAAATTCTAAACTAAACTCACATATTAATTCGTTCATAATTTTCCTAACTTATCAAATCCATCAATTTATATTCCAATATCAACACCAAACCAATAAAAGAATCTCACAAATCTAATTTCATAATTTATTGCATCAAATTTATTACCAATGTATATATATCTTCACTTCACATACCAAAACATTCAATTTCTTAATATAATATTATGATATTTTTAACTTTCACATATGTATATCATTAACGAAACCATTTATTTATATACACCAATCCAACATATAAAAGAATTACAAATTTCCCTCTATATCCACTATCAATATCCACTGAATTATTCTGTTTTCGACTTACACCTAAAAGTAAAAACCATTTTTATTAAAATAAATATATTAACTCATTAACTCTCTTTACTTCTTTTCAAAAGTTTCAGATTCTAAGTTAAGAAGGTCTTAACTTATTTTAAGAATACTTATAAACTACCAAAAATTAATATAATCAATTCAAATTTCGTATACAATAACTATGTCATGTACACGATATAAGAAAACTGAGAGAGAGAAAACATTTACTAACTTAAAATAGAATCTAATTGAATTTTATTATTGTTAGGATTTTCGAGGAAGGATAGTGGAGAAATTCGATAGGAGCGATCAATAAGTTTATATAAGAACTTTTTTTTTAAAAATTAAACAATAAATTTATGAATAATGTTATTTATATATTAGTTATCTTACTTATTTTATCGACCACCTAATATCAACCAGAAGAATATTTTTCTTTGTTGTGATTTTAATTTTGAGATATGTCGTTTTGTTCTCTATTAGTAATACTCATTCTTTTTAGTTTTAAAAAAATGGTGTATAAAAGGTAGAATATATTATTAAATTATCTTAATAAAACATATTTTTCGTATTTGAAATATTCAGTACATAAAACTCACCTTATGTGATAGAGTATGAAAAATAAAGGGTTAAGTATGTTTTTAGTTCCTAAATTAAGCAACTTTGTTTTTAGTCCCTCTTTCAAATTTTAGTACACTTTGATCATTCTTCTTAAGAAAACCATAATTTTTCATCTTCTAAAACTAACGACGTTAAAATTTAACTGAGTTGGCTAACGTCTGGCCACGTAACGTTTGCCACGTTTGAGAACATGTATGATGACCGTGATGCTCCTCCGCTTGTTCACCCACACCTACATTTCCCCAGAGTTCCAAAACTACCTCCACTCAAAAATATCGAAACTCCTCTCCTCCTTCTCCACAGAACTCACCCTCGTCATCAACAAATTGAACGGGCTCACTCCGAACTCGTTTTTCGCCGTGGCACATCTCTACCTCAAGTCGCAGGAGGCGCCAAACACGAAGCGCTTCCGCGCCACGATGTCTTTGAAATCGCGTCATGTGTCCCTTTTCATGGATGACAACGACGAGATCACAGACTCCTTCAACGGTGTGCCGTTTTGGTAGAGGCTTGTGTCCTGACGCGACAAATCGAACGTCGCAATGCAGTTCTTCGAGGTTTGTGACTATGACGATGGATTGGGAATTGAAGGAGATGATAATTAGGGATTTGGATAGGTTTGTAGAGAGGAAGGGTTTATATAAGAGTGTTGGGAAGGCGTGGAAGAGAAAGTACTTGCTTTCGGGTCCCCTGGAACTGGGAAATCGAGTTTGATTGCTGCTATGGCTAATTATCTGAATTTTGATGTCTATGACTTGGAACTCACTGTTGTTAATGGAAATTCTGACCTTAGGAAGTTGTTAATTGCCACCAGGAACCATTCCATTCTTGTTGTGGAAGACATTGATTATTCCCTTCATTTGCAGGATAGGCTTGCAAAACGTATAGCAAGGTCTGCCATATATTTAAGTTGTTTCTTTTATTATAGGTACACCTATAGCAGGGTCTATCGTTGATCAAATCAAAAAAGTCATTAGCTATGTAAGCATAGGTTACCCCTTCGAAATGACTGCCTCAATCCTTTTTGGACGACAACACAAAGCCATCCTCCAGTCCCCGAAACCAAAACTCTTCATTATGGGAATGAAAGATGGATTGACAAGCGTAAAACAATTGAGAAATAAGCTTAACTCTGCTTATGACGTCGAGATGGTGGATCTTATCATTAAATTTATTGCATCATTGTAAAGACATATAAGTAATTGTTGAGTGTGAATTGCATCTATATTGAGATTAATTTCTGTGCATAATCTGACTTATTAAATCTTTATATTAAACTCCTGATGTGTGTTTCCTATTCTGCCTTCTAAATCAAAGGAATCAAATATAGACAGAATAAGCATAAAAAGTCATGCTTTCATGATTTGTAATTTACATGTTACAACAACATATCACTAGTTTCTATAAAAAAAAAAATAACATTTCTAGTGCACTCAACCTCACGTAAAAACAATCAACACATCATATATCCAAGTTTCACCAATCCCCCACTTGTGTACTTGAAACACATCTCCACGGTCTTGCTCGTGTTCCCTTGTCTAGGAGCATCAGCAACCAACACTTTCAGGCGATAGACCAAACATATACCTACAGTCACAAGTTAAAGAACCTATAATAGAGTTAAAACAAGAAATAGTAGACATAATTTTTAATTACCCGAAAATCTAGGATTACAAAAATTTATTCTCCTTCCTGGAAATGGTTTTGACCAAGTTTTCCATGAAAACATTTTCGCATGGGAACATGGGAAACAAACTTTTCCAATTTGAAATAACAAAATTAAATGAAAGAAAATGCAAATTTATACTTATTAAAGCATTTAATAAGACAGTAAATTAAAGATTTTGCTAAACTAATATAAATATTACTAGGAATATAATCGACTATCCAAACAGAATTTAGTAATACGAAGGAATCATGATTGCAGGGTATGAAAAAATTTATCTTCTATCAAATCACACTTAAGATTTAAGATAAAGCTGAAACTAAGAAAATGGTTCATACTCACTTTCAGCATCTTCTTTACTTTCTCCATTTGAATGGGATAAGGAAGATTGACAGTGGAAACTTTTTCAACATGTGCACGAAAACGAAGAATGAACTTACTTTGAAGACCAACTCCAAGCTTTTCTTTTTCGTGTTTTTTCCAATGATAAATAGTAATTCTCTTGAAGACAAACTGCATAACAAGCGCATCTCTAATCTCATAAACCCTAATCAAGATTTCGTTGAAGTATTCGTAAAGCACCCTAATCTTCTATGCTGTGAATAACTGTAATCTTCTATGCTGTGGAGCTCTATCTCGTGAAGGAGATCCGCTCATAAAGAAAACTTTACCAATGAAGCTAATAAAGCAATGTTCACACTTTGCATTGAAAAAGATCCAACGTGGCAAACATTAGAAAGAAAGATATAATCACACCTAGACAAACGTTAGCCACATCAGCTGATTTTTAATATCGTTGGTTTTAGAGGACAAAAAATTATGATTTTCTTAAGGAGAAGGATCAAAATGTACCAAAGTTTGAAAGATGGACTAAAAACAAAATCGCTTGATAGTTTACAGATTAAAAACATATTTAATCCCAAAAATAAATAAAATAAAATACGCGGCTCAACATTTTTTTTTACAAAAGTAAATAGAAAGTTTGGACTAATGTCCTGCCACAATTTCAAAAACAATATATATATATATATATATATATATATATATATATATATATATATATATATATTGCTAACTTGTAAACTCTTAAAGTATATCAAAATTTAGTTGACAAAAATATTATCATATTAAAAATGAAATACTTCAAAAATCAGAATATTTTAATAATTTTTATTTTTAATTTAAAATAAAAAATAAAAAAATCATAAATTATTCAAATAACTTTAACCTTAATACTTAGAATGAATTCATTACATGTAAGAGTATTTTTATCAAACTCCATATATATATATATATATATATATATATATATATATATATATATTGCTAACTTGTAAACTCTTAAAGTATATCAAAATTTAGTTGACAAAAATATTATCATATTAAAAATGACATACTTCGAAAATCGGAATATTTTAATAATTTTTATTTTTAATTTAAAATAAAAAATAAAAAAAATAAAAAATTATTCAAATAACTTTAACCTTAGTACTTAGAATTCATTACATGTAAGAGTATTTTTATCAAACTCCATATATATATATATATATATATATATATATATAAGGAGGAAAGGTGTTAAGGTTAAATGGCCAGTAAAAACAAAAATATAATGATACAATCAACTGTTGTTGAGTAATTGAATTTCAATATGCTTTTATCTCCAGCCCTTCTTATTCTGATATTAGAATAACATAACATTTACTATAGAGCATATGTAATTATAATGCGAAATATGATGACTAACATATTATTACAACTATATAAAATAGACGTGAGAAGTGTTCCACTTAAAAGAAAATTATGATATAGTGATCTTTAGAAATTGATTTCAAAACCATAATAAACTTAACCATTCGAAGGGAATACTCATGCCAAATAAAGCCAACCCATTGAATGGAAGACTCATACTTTTGAACGGGGAAATCCCATAATAAAGACTACAAAATCATGACACTTTTTGCTCCATACATCATAAACCGACGTAATGGTCAAAATTGATACATAATAAAATCATTGAATTGTATGCCTTTATATAATCATGAAACAGACCCTGTCCATCAAAACTTTATAAACTTGCGTTGCATAATACAGATTACCATTGATTGATACAGATGAGCAATTGATAGTCTTTAACTATCATCCTCCCTAAATAGCAGAGAAGTACTCTTTGCTAAGTTTAGGGTCTGGTTTCATGGACTTCTCACCAGGCTTCCACCCAGCTGGGCAAACTTCATCTGGGTTCTCCTGCACATACTGCAAGGCCTGCAAGACCAATGCAAATAAATGGATGCAAAGCCTTTATATAAATGACATGTGTGGAAGAAACAAATAAAAAGTTGGAGATACACTAAAAAATTGTCAATCTGGTCTTGTCCTGATTTATCGTATAAATAATTACCTGGAGTGTTCTCTTTGTCTCATCAACACTTCTACCAATGGCCAGGTTGTTAATGGTAGAATGCTGAATAACCCCTTCCTTGTCAATAATGAACAATCCTCTCAATGCAATCCCCTAAATCATTGGAAAAAATTAGAATTGTTGTGAAAAGTGCTAAAATGGTTTAATGAAAAAAGCAATAGTTTCACGGCCAACATTTCAACACTTGACTCAAAAAGCTAAAGGTATTTACCTAGACAGCATCCTACAATTCTTTCCAGGAAATTTGAAACTAGAGCACACAATACATTCGGGTAAGATGATTATCCATCATTTAAAAATACCTGATCGGGAATGAGAACACCATAAGATTTCGAGATGGATTTGGTGACATCAGAAATCAAAGGATACTTCAAGTCGCCAAGACCACCCGACTTTCTATCAGTTTGAACCCATGCAAGGTGTGAAAACTACAATGATAACAACAGCACCACTAATCAAGAAGAAGCAAACTTAAGAAGTGCCTATAGATAAGGCTACAAAAAGATAATTGTACATTTAGAAAAGGAATAGTAATAGATCACAGCATATAAAGCTGTCTGTTTTCTTGGGCATGCCTCATGAACAAGTGGGAATATTCCGTCCCACTCCACAATGTCACACATCCTTCACAAATATTGAGAATAACATTACTTCTGTAGGTCAAGAAAAATACATTTTAATTATCAAGGTTCGAATGACTCATTGTCCAAGATTTGACTTTTCATTATCTATGAAGTAATTTCCTCCTACAGTTCTCTCCTACACGTCCTAATTCTTTGCACTAAGTTTCGTAGAAAATAAAAATGCAGAATTCATACAGTTTTGCCAACTATGTTAACAACTCAGTCATATCATTACAACCTTATACTATGTGGCAAGTGGGCCAAGTCATCGCACACCTTTCATTTCCTCAACAGCTTGTATAGAGCCAAGAAGCAAGTCATTTCAAGAATTGAGAAAAGTATAACAACAAACAAAGTCTTTTTCCCCAATTGGTACCGTCAGTTACATGGATCAGACAATGCCATGGAAAAAGTACGGGAAAAAATTATACAAGAGCTAGAATCTGACGAAATAGTTAAAAAAGGGGTCAAAACAAACTCACCACACTGTCAACTGAAACACCCAAAATCTCTGTGTTTAGTTCCTCAAACTCTGCATGCCGGTCACTGAAGGCGGTGATTTCTGTACACAAGTAATATTACAGTTAAAACAGAAGAAAACACCGGATCCACAACAATCTCAATCGGAAGTCTACTAACCTGTCGGGCAAACGAATGTGAAATCCAATGGGTAGAAAAAGAGGATAACATATTTTTTCCCAATATATTCAGATAGTTTGACCTGACAAGACAGTGTTTTATTCAACATAATTTGTAATCACAAAATTTACCAATCAGAATTGTATCATAAATACCTTGATGAACTCCTGATCAAAAACAGCCTCTGCTTCAAAATCCGGTGCTGTGTTCCCAACTAATGGAAGTTCACTCTTTCAAAATAAGCAAATCAGAAAAGGATAAATAAATTGCTCCAAAGGCCAGGCCAGAAAAATATTACACACTAAAAAACTGAGTTTTCAGCTTCATCAAGGAAGTTACAGCTGTCATGGTTTGCAGAAAAAGATTCTCCCACACACGATCAGAAATTCCAATACAAAACTCACAATCTTGAAGGAGGAAGAGTGTAGAATTACCATATTATTCTAAAACATTGTTCGACTAATTACAAATGACAATGAATTTGTGTACACTAGACTACATGTAACATATCTATGAACTAACATGCTCAGAAATGCAGAACCAGAAACATAACCTTCACAATCACCGACTACACAGTTCAGTCACAAGGGTGTATAAAATTCGCAGGTGAGCGAAACTAGCAAGGACCCAAAACTAGAGAGTTGGACATGAAAAATGCCAACAAGAAAAATGCACAAAAATAAATGCCAACAAGAAAACAAGCAGGTAACAGTAAAATCAACATAAAGATAAAAATGGGAAATTATTGCAGCGCAATGTAAGAATTTGTGGGGGGAAGTAGAGTGAGTGGAAGGCGAAAAGAAGTACCGAAGCCCTGGCAACGAGGGGTTTGAGAGCGGGAGATGAAGGATTAAGAGAAGTGCGTAAAGGTTTGAAAATGGAATTGGAGGAATTGGGGAAGGAGAGAGAAGAAAAGGAAGAAGAAGAAGGGAATTTGGGAGAGAAGAGAATGTTAGGGTTCGAGGAGATGAGAGAAGCAGAAGGAGCGCAGGAAGCCATGGGAGAGTGAGGCAGAGAAGGTAAGATAGAAAAGAGTGGACGACGGAGAAAGCAGTATCTATATCCAATAATGACCTACGGAATCAGATTCATTTTATATGCTAATTCCACCTACCCGCTGTCCATCATATTTTTACTGTCTTCTTTTTCTTTCGATTTAATTAAAAAGTCTTCGTCTCTCATTTCTGGGTTATAAGGGTAAGACTATATTCTTGCTCGGGTTTATATTTATTTAAATATTTAAAAATAAATAAATAAAGGAAATATGATGATATAAAAAGCTTAATATAAATGAATATATGTTTTCTTTCTCCAAATATCAAATAATAATGAAGAGATTACAATTATATGCTATATGAACAACTTAATTTATTTGAACATTAATTGCTATATGAAATGTGTATGTCAATAAATTTAAGAAAATTACTTTTGGGCCAAACTAGTATTCATGACAACAAATTTAATAGTGTTCGTTTTATATCTATAATTGTTTTGCATAGTGTAATTGATGGGTCAAAACGAAAAGAAAAAATAGAGTTTATGAGAAAAAAATTGTCATTTAATTAAGTTACTTATTGTCTTTTTTTAGAATTAAGAGAAATTTTAGTGATGAAATATTAATCAACATATTACTATTTATGGAATTGATGCATAATTTCTTTTACAAGGATCAATAAACAATGTGTTAAAAGTAAAAAAAAAATTGTCACTCTTTAACTACCATTTGACAATTTTTATAGGAATAAAATGATAGTAATAAAAGTTTTTTTTAAATAGTTAAAAATAAAATAGTGACGAATGGATGGAAAAAAAGTATGGTGTCAAATACTATTACAAAGAAAAAAAGTTTGTAAAAAAACTCAATTTACTTTATTATTTAAATAATGCAAAATAATATGAACATGACATGTAATACATTAATTATCTAATTATTCAAAGTTGACTCTTAGCCTTTGTTCACTTGAATAGATTTGAGGGAGAGTAATTGAGGAGATTTGAGAGGATTTAAAAATAAATTTTTTTGTTGTTTATTTGAGTCAATTTGGAGGTAAGTGAGAATGAATTTGGAAGTAAAGATTGTGAGAATTAGTGTAGGATTTGATTGACGTGACAGATTAAAAAAATTTACTTCCAAATCTAATCTCATTTACCCTCAAATTCATTCAAATAATCAACAAAAAAATTTATTTTCAAATCCTCTCAAATTCCCTCAATTACTCTCCCTCAAATCCACTCAAGTGAACAAGACCTTAGAGTGAAGAATTATTCCTATACTTGCTTCTATTGAGAATAGGTGTGTGACAATAAAAGCAACACTTTGTATGTTTCCATTTAAAAATGCTCATACGGATTCCAATTTGAATTGATTTGAACCTCTTTTGTCATTTGAGGTTTGAGACAAACTTATGGACTCTTGTAAATTAGTCAATAATGTATATGCTTCAATTATTGGACAAAGCAAAGTATATTTTCAAAACTTAATTATATATATAATATATATATATATATATATATATATATATATATATATATATATATATATATAAGATTGATGAATAGGTTGAATTTTTGAACACATTTGTATACAACAAGGATGCGTGAACATGAAAGATGAAATTTTTAAAATTTCTCACAATTACATCACATTTCATCCAATATAAACGAAAATTTTAATATTGCACCCTTCTTGTAATTTGTGGTCTTTTGTACAAAAATACAATATTGACTTATCAAATTAAAATGAGTATTCATCTTTGGTTGAACATCTTAGTATTGACTGTAATTTTAAATCATACATTATGAATATTAATTGTTATGTTTTCTCTTTTCCTAGTAAAGAATTTGTTGAATCATGTGTACGTAACAATCTAAAAAATAATATAAGAAAATCATTTTATTGTTTCGAGAATTGAATAAATGAATTTAATTAATTTGGAGGTCTTCGTCTTTGTCATGTTGTTGTTTATCATGGTTTATCCTACCATATTTTAAGACTCTATAAATATTAATAACATTTTATTTATTTATAAGAATTTTTCATTAAACTAATTTGACTACCATTGAAAGTTCACACTATGAGATCCGAAAAACATATAATGAAACCGTTGTAGGTAAGAGACATCTCATTTGTTTTTCAATTAGTCACGTGGTGCATGATATAAAGTGACCATTTTATCTAAATATCATTTATGATTGTTAACTAAATATGTTGTTCATACAAACACCTAATTAAATAATCATTTATGTTTTATGTTGAACTTACCTTTGGTGAGAACATTTGGCAATCTTAAACCTCAAACCATGATGTGCATGTAAACCATCAAATAACCAAGTTACACACAAAAACAACAAAAATACCAATTAAGCAAGCAATTGAGAAACACAACATCTACAATGACATTTGAGGATCTTACCATCATTCTTTAACCAAGTCTTGATAATCTCATCTCCAATATTAAACCCTTCAACTCCATCAACTACATAAGTATTGAGCAAAATCAAATCAATAATAATGTCCAATTTCATAGAAAGTGCAAAGCAACAATAATGAACTACAATTACAAGAACTTGATGAAACAAAAGTGTAATGCACTATTCATGCTCATAGATATATAAATGCAAAATGATTAAACAACCAACAACTCTTTGTCGTGTATGTTTTACTAAAACATTGTTCACGACAAAAGAATCAATTATTGTACACATGGTAGTCGAGCTACAATAAAAGAAAGAACTTCACTTCATTAGTATAAAAAACACTTTTTATAACATCTATTTATATCATTTATAATTCCATGAGTATAAAAAGTGGTGTAGTGACATAACTGTAAATATGATAATACTTTTTTATATCGGTTGTAGTTATAACAAATATAAAAAGTAGGTGCAATGATATTATATTAATAAAGAAGAAAAATCTTTATATCGATTCTAGTTATAACTAGTATAGAAAGTGAACACGACAACATTTTGATAATAAAAATGAAATTTTTTTCTATTAGTTTTAATTATAATCGGTATAAAAAATAGACGCGGTGACATTTTTGTAATAAATAAGAAATTTTTTATATCGATTATAATTATAATTGATATAGAAAGTGGACACATGAACATTTTTGTAATAAAGAAGAAAATTTTCTATACATATTTTAATTATAACCAATATAGACAGTAGTTTCTTATTTCATTTTATTTTTATTGTTCCTAGAAATTTCTAGTCTTCATTCTCCTTTTTTCCCTTTCTTGTTCTCAGCTCCTTCTCCTTCATCATCTGGCAAAAGTGTTCACACACCCTAGAAGCATTATGGAACATAAAGCTTCAACCATGGTTTCTTCCTTAATGTAATTAGTACAACCATCAAAGTAGTAGAAGAGAATGTTTAGCACCATTGTTGTTTCGATCCAAATGAATGCTGTGAGAAGATTAAAATGTAGGCTACATGCATGAAAGGGTTTTCCTTGACGGTGGTAGGGACTATGAGTTTGGACACAAATTTTGAGGTGTGCTACTGGAGCTCGAATGGATAAAAGAGGTAATCAATGACAATGTTGTTGATAAGGGTAGAAGTTATCGTCGAATTCGTCATAGAAGGAGAGGTGATGAGGAGGAACATGAACGTGGTAGATCTAGACCATCACTTAATTCTTCATTCACAATAACCAACATTTTCAAATTCTTTATCCTATTATGCATTAAAAAAATTTGTAAAGAGATTATCGAAACCTGCCCTTTTACTCCTTGTTGATTTGTGGGAAGTATTATAATGGTGCTTGGTGATTCATAGATGGATAAATCCTTAATATGTTTGTGTTTGTTATTTAAAAGATCGGAGAATAAAAAATTTGTGTTTGAAATACCTTTTTATATATTTAACCGGTTTAAAAAGTAACACTTTTATTGTGATTATGAAACGTGAAAATTTTATATACTATTTATATCTATACTAATTTTACAATTGATATAATTTTTTTTAATTGGTATAAAAAGTGTTTTATACACATAAAAATTACATGCATTATTTAAGATAAGATAAAAAAAAGTGAAAATTTTCTATACTATTTATATCTATACTAATTTTATAATCGACATAAACTTTTTTTAATTGGTATAAAAAGTGTTTTATTAAATTACATGCATTATTTAAGATAAGATCAAGGAACAATATTAAAAAAGTGATGATGCACATACATCTGATTGGTTACACATATATCTAACACCAATATTATAATAAAATATAAAATAATTTTAAAAAATACTTATAAAAGTAAAAATATTTTTTTATTAGGTGTTTTATAAATATAAAAAAATAATTAAAGAGTGTTTGTCTAAAACTTCCCTATAGTAATTCAACCAATGATAAATTTACTTTCTTTGTGAAAGAGTTGGATCCACATAGAATGCAGTACAATACACATATACCCTCCACAACCTTCCTTGCACATCACCCTGTTTTAGCACAAGCAAGCAATCATCAAACAATTGTCAATAACTTGTATATTTTAAATTATGATTACAATGTTCGGTATTTAATACAAGAACAAACTATACTCATATCATAAATTAACATTAATTTTATTTATTAAGTCTTACAACATATGTAAATATTACATATGCTTTTTACATTTAAATATTATTTTAATAGTATCTTTTGTGTCGGTATTTACAAAGTGTGCTAAGTTATATTATAGTATATAGAAGTGGAGTATTATAGTTTAATTTAAAGGAAAAAATAATTATACTTGAAATTGTTTTAAAACCTACTCTCTTTTTTAATGAAACAAAGAACAATTCAAAGAGAGTAACTCTAAATCTGTAACTTATTTCATATTTTAAAAAATAAACGTCAAATCTAACATAATTTTTTCAAATTAAGCTAAATAATAAATTTAATTAACTAAATAGATTGATGGAAGTAGTTTGTAGTCCAACTCATTAAATAACAGGAATATAAAATGACACACATAACATAACCCCTGCCAAACACATTGAAAACCATAATTGAATTGTCTCTGATTTGTATTGTATTATTTCCTTGAGAAGTCACTGTTACAGAAATTGTGTGGCTTTGGCAAACATTGGACCACTACATCTACTCAACGTCTATAAAGATCTTTATCAAATTTGTAATCTAAATATGACGACAATTTATTTTCCAACTTTTTGTGAACAATAAAAAAATACATATTTAATCATTAAAGTAAAACCAGTATTTTCATATTACATGTTTGATATACTTTTTGACACTATGATTTTTGTAAACATCTAACACTGAAGTTAGGTATATACATAGTAATAAATATTAAAAGAATTACATCAATATTATTTATAGTACTTTTTGTAAATATTACTTAAATAGGTTAGAGTTTTGGTAATCTGGTTTATTCTCTTAATTTTTGATTGACCGTACTAATCTTATTTTGGAAAACCTACATAATCTAGATGTGCATTACTGTTTTAGTCGAAATGTTCATATCAAGATAATGTCATCTTGACTTATGAGATTTTGGTCTCATACAACACACTAACCTTTTAGATTCAAGATATCTAGATACGATAGTATGTAATTTTGTTAAAAAATTACTTTAATTATGTGACTGTTACAAGTATAATTAAAAAATTAAGTTATCTTCTATTTATTTAAATAAAGTATAATTTTTTTCTGATCTATCTTATGGTCTTCCTCTTTCTTGACAAAAGCTATTAATATAAGGAAATAAAACTAAGTTATTTACAGATGATATATCTCTAAGTTATTACTTTGGTATTTTTTATTAAAAATCAGTACTATTTATATTAGTAATATTATGTGTCGTTCAAATTAATAATTTTGGCAGTATTATAAGTTAATATATAATATCACTATAATCATGTTTACACAAGAAACAAGACATTTATTAAACTTATGCCTTATATAACATTACTATAATCATGTTTACACACAAAGAAACAAGATATTTATTAAACTCATGCCTTTTTTTTAAAATAATCCATTTCTACTAAAAAAAATAATATTATCAATGAAAAATAATCATTGCAAAACATAATTATTATATACAATATTTTTTTTTCATTTTTTAATAGAAATGTGAAATTTATTTCTAAACAGAAAACCTAAAATACAATATAATTGGATAAATAACAATATCTGATACTTTCTGAGATAATATTTTTGTTTAAATTTATGTTAAAAAAACGAGGGATATGAATTTGTTTTCACTATTGTTAATTAAATATTTTTTTACAAAAGCACAATAATAAAATATGATATTATTAAGTATTTAATGTTTAAAATAATATATATTTTATTTTCTCTAATGTTAAATGTCAATAAAAAATTATATGACTTCAAAATTAAAGTTGAGCGATCACACTCTTATACGGTGTATATTCTAATCGAATTCATGATTATAAAAATAACGCGTTTTTTTTTCTCCATTTTAAGGAAAAGTAGTATATTACTACACAATACGTGCTCTTGTAAACTATAACAATTTATTACTTTTTTCTTTGTAATGTTGCTATCAATTGCTCATATCTTAAATTGAAAGGGAGAATATAGTATATGTCCAACCTTTGCTCATCTTGAAATGATAACAAAATAGTATATTGTACGTAACATAACTATGCGTTTATTAATTGGTACACTTTAAAGTTTTTATTTTTGAAAGGTACGATTTAAAGTCTGTTCATGGTTTATTTATCCCATTTGGAAAGTTTAGTAATAATAAAATTATGAGCTCAATTTCATTATTTCTTTCAGTAATTATGAACTCCCAATATCCTTTTCTTTACCTCATCATTTTATTTTTAGCTCATACATTATTCTTACATGATGTTTACTACTTACAAATCAGTTCTACTAAAAAAGCGCAATAAAGGGTAGGTGAGAAGAAATAAGCACGTGGAAAAAGATAATTGTATGTTCTAGTATTAAAGTAAAACTAGTAAATTAGATACAATAAAATTAAGAAAAAAAAAGAAAATTAGATTAAAAAGAAAGGAAGTTAGGCAAAGACAATGGATCTGAGTAAGATTCAGACACAGAAGAGTGGATTGATCCAAGTTGTTGGAGAAGAAAAAATGATCTGAATTAGGGAAAAGATAAAGACAAACCAAAAGAAAAACATAAGCAATAATTGCAATATTGTTGGACCATTTCTAACTAATTTGTTTTATTTTAGTAGTATTTTTTGGTGCACATTGAATCGCGTGTTATAATTTTTCTCTCACTTTCTGTTGCTCCTAGGCTCCCAGTTTTTCCACCGCGTGTTTCTCGCTCCTAGTCCACCACAACTCAACACAAAACAAAACAACACGCTTTGCTTTACGACTGCCTCCATGCCAGACTCCACCACCACCGTCACTACCATCCACCTACCGCCAGACTCCACAGCACTCCGCCGCCACAACTCCATCGCTGCCGCCTCACCGGTCAACAAACTCTCCCTCCCCGCCACTACGCCGTCGCGCACCACGAGCTTGGAACTTGTATCATTGAAATCCCCCTTCTCCACCTCCTACACGTCCCTCCGAGACGTGCTCCCTTCCCCCAACTTCGCCGTGAACTCTCCCACCTCTTCCGCGTACTCCAGTCAAGAGATTTCTATCCGCAATCGCCTGGTAAAACAGGCTGCTTGGGCCTACCTGCAGCCCATGTCCGCCTCCCCCGGCGGCGCCTCCACCCCCCACTTCCTCCGCCGCCTCTACGCCGCCTCCCTCGACTTCATCTTCCACCACTTGATCCCCGCCGTTTCCCGATTTTTCCGTCGAATGTTCAACGCTATCAGGATCCACGTGTTTTGACAACCGACACACTCATATGAATGATTGATATTTAGTTCAGCTGCAAGTCCTTTGCTTTTGTGTTTGATTCAAGAATAGGATAAGGATATGCTTCTGGTATTTTTTATTTTATTTTTTTTAATTACCGTATAGGACTTCCATCGCTTTGCGTTTCCCTTTAATGGTTGTGGCCTCAAACTTATATATATACGAATGAATGAATGAATGAAAGAATGAATCATCAATTGAAGTGTTTCAAAAAAGATGCGACAAAAGTAAAGCATTCTTTATATTACAAGCAGAAAGAGAGTGGTTATGGGGTTGACGTAAGTATGTACAAAAAAATGTTACACAGTTCTGTATACAACTTTGCTTTATCAAAGCTTCTTAGTCTCCTTTCTTGTTTTTGCGACCTGAAGAATTGCTATAATTGTTTTCAAAGAGAGAATCTCGAATTGAAGACAATGGTGGAGCGCTTGGAGTTGGACCCATCTTTTCCTTTTTCTGCAATGTAACATTTATCTTCAGTAACACAATCTATACGTAAAATCCACTTTAGTTTATTTAAAGTAAATAAAGGAAATAGATCACAAGTTCGTTTCTTCTGTGAAGACCACCCCATTCAATATCAATACATTACTATTATTTATTGCTGACATTCCAGGTTCTCTCCTCCATACCACACAATTTTTAGTACTGAGGAAGTTTTCTCATACGTATTCTAAAAACAAGTAAAATAAAATTTTTATACATTATTTTTTAAAATTAAATTTAGAACTCAAATAAATAATTTTAGTAAAAAATGGATTCGTTTATATTTTTTCTTTTCACTAGTTGCATGAGAAACATTAAGAATTTTTTGTAACAGTTAATTTACCTTAGCATAGGATTTGCTGGAAAACTTTTTAGATTGAGCAGCCAAAAAATCTAGAATTTGGAAAGTTGTCGCTTGCCCCAACTCTGTGCAGTTTTGCCAGTAAAAAATGGCCAAATCCCAGGCCCTAGCTCGCCACTCTCGGAATTTTTTCTCAATGTCATTTTCATGGCTTGACACATAAGGACGCAAAATTGCATTATAAACATATCCGGTTCCCTGCATCAAGCAATATTATTACCAACCAATTAGAGATCAACCATGTTTTTCACTTCAGAAAAAGTGCCAAACTGGATTTATAAACAAACAAAATAAAATATAAATAAGAAGATAACGACTGTTAACTGTCCAAATATTCTTCTAATTTACTCTTCCACACTGTTGAAACAAGACTCACGCAAATTCTAATAACCTTTCCACAAACTTTAAAGCAAGACTTGCACGCAAATCCTGATAACCTTCTTTAGTAAACAACACAAATTAAAAGCAACAAACAAAATACAGTGTAAAGAAAAGCAAGCTAAAAAGAGCCAAAGAGGCATCCTCCTCGCTTTTATATTCTTACCTTAGTTTTCGGATACCACAAGTAGATGAATAGTGCAAGCTTCAACTCTCCATACATGGGAAGCCTACAGAAATGTTCGGCGTTTATTAATTTTTTGCTGAACTCTGAATCAATCACACGTTTACACACCAAAACATACATAAACCAAATTCAGCATTATACAAATGTGTAAAATGTCAAACACTCACCATCCAACAACAACATCTGTAAAATTCTCCAGTACTGTGAAAAGTGCTACAATGATCCTACAAATATATAAAAATTAGCACAAATTTTGACAAGGTATCGTTCAAAAAGCTTTCTTCTCCAATTTTCCCATAAATATTACAAGCTCTGTATAAATCAACAGTAATTCTCAATTCTATTTGCAAGAAAAAGAACACTCATTAAACTTCTGATTGGATGATTACACATACCGGCACCAGTATCATATTCTTATCTATACAACTGGTTCTGGGCTTAAAATATTCCTCACGTTGATAAAGGTGCACATGGTTCTCTGTTTACTCCACCCTTCAAGGTATTGACCTCCCTTTGGATATTCCTAAAGAAGATCTCTTTCTTGACCAAAACTCAACCACTAAGTTTTTAGTTCTTAACCCTTAGTAAGATCTATGCTCATCCTTCCCCCACATTCCATATCTTGAATAATTAAAATGTAATCATATGACCGAAATTATAGCAATCAAAAGCCAAATAGGACATTTCAGAACCATATAGCCAAATGGAAGATGGATTTTAGTACCAGTATTGACACCAGAATCGAAGTTCATCGTTACCAGCCCTGCTGTTCTCCACAGTTTTGTAGCATTCAAATCCAGGATACGCGTACCCCAGAAGCAATCTGAAATTTAAGATGGTATAAGAACATCGAACAGAATATCAAACCTCCGAACATGAAAGAATCGTAAAGGCCACACTTACATAAGACACCGAGTGATGAAATCCCCCAACATTTTCGATCCTTACTCTACGACAAGCACAAACTCTGAAACCAAAGCAAACAACCCATCAAAATTATGAACCGTCAAAAAGCTTCGCTGGGGATTTGGCGCAATTGCAGTTACAGTAGCGTGACACAATGTCTTTCTTTCTCCTTAAAAAAAAAAACAAGAAACGTTCCCCAGCATTCACCTGTTTTATGTGAATCCAA
This sequence comes from Vigna umbellata, assembly GCF_029865625.1. Lineage (NCBI taxonomy): Eukaryota > Viridiplantae > Streptophyta > Magnoliopsida > Fabales > Fabaceae > Vigna > Vigna umbellata. The sequence goes on along the minus strand of NC_142169.1, from coordinate 29,814,431 downwards.
TAAACCTGCGCCTGGGTTGAGTCCCCGCGTTTGACAAGGTCAGAGACAAACGAAGTTCAAGCTTGAGACCGGTTGGGGTACCCTTAATCGCTAAGGAAAACGAACTAGTGCAGACTTGAAACTAAACAAAATTTGGAAAACGTAAGGTTTAATCCTCTGGAAGAAAGATCCTGTTTCTTTAAGAAAAACTGAATTGGGGAACAAGACTTGCGAAAAAAAGAATACATATATATATATATATATAGGGATGATCGCAGTCATGAGAAGGAACAATCGCAGAAATGAAAAAGATTAAAATAATCATAAGAGAGAGAAATATTAAACGTGATTTCTTGTCACATACGCAAACTCACGAGGATTCTACCAAAAGTAAAACTGATTCACCGTTTGGCAGTTAAGGCACGTAGCCATATAAGTCCCTTCACGTAATTTCGAATGCATTGTAAGATGAAATTAATTTTCATTCTAGACTTTTTAAATAAAAGTCAACATACAAAGTCATTGAAAGTATATTTGTGTACCATTTGTTTACTCGAATGATGTTAGGAAGTGACCACTACCTTGGTAGTTGATTAGGTCAATCAAGACCAAATGATTCTTTATAGTTTATGTACAAAAAGTAGAGTAGATATGTAATTAATGAGAGAAGTAAAAGGAGGGAATTAGATAGATTAGTTAATCTTTAGTTGTAGAAAATGTAATGCCATGAACGATGGTTGTTGACCCAACTACATCGTATTCAAATAACAAAACTGTTCACTGGTTCTTATCTTTACATGTTTGTCATCACTCACGCCATGCAATTGGGACTCTTCCTATATGCAAATGGCAACCTATATAGATAGATTAATTTTGGCTATGAATTCGTTGAGTTATTATATTATGCATAAATAATTTCATTGATACTTTTATCCTATCTGGGTCACTAATAGGACGAAAATACGAGGGAATAATACGATAAATATCAGAGTTCAATGAGTGATTTGTTCAGCTGAAAGAATTAATCAACTTTCTCAAATTTTCTCTTGAATATACATCACGCGCATCCATGCATGGAGTGTATATTCTTCAGCACAAGCAAGGTAAAGTCTTTTCGCCTGTGATTAATTTTATGGTGTTATTGTTTCATGGACAGGGATTTTTTTAATATTCAATGATAACTTACGTTATAATAATATTACGTTGAAAAGTTATCCATTTGACTCATTAAGTCTCAGTAACTTGTGAGCATTACCAATCATAGTATTTTTTTAATAAACTATAATTCAGATTGGGTAACTTCTATTTAGATTTTGATCATTATAAGTACGAAATAAAATACCTATGGCTTATATATGGCTCTGTTATAAAATTAATTGTATATCTTTTTATCAAAAATATATTTTAGGAAAAAAAGAAAAGTTGTTTAATAGTTTAAAAGTCTTAGGGTGTCAAAAACAAGAAATTGCCTCCGTAATTAGCTGAAATTGAAAGTTGACCAAAATATTGGTTGAACCGTGTAGTTTCCATTAAGATTTATTCTCATTGTAGACAGAAAACAGAACACAAACATCTAATTCTAGAAACCAGAAAAAGATGCCCAGGGTCTCCTTCTGCAGAATGAATGATTGGATATGACGACGAAACTCCATCTCAAAAAAATATTGAATTACACCTAATTTTAACCTCCATAGCTGCAGAGAAAAAGAAATAATATATATAGCATTGACTATTAAAATAATTCAAAAAAGTATTGATTACTTTAGTATTGTTATTTTATATTAATGTTGTAACTTGAATGTTTGGTAAAACTCTGAGATACTTTCAAATCTTATAAATTCATATTTTTTTTTATGAAATATCATAAATTATGGTATAATCAGTCATTAAAATTAAAACTATAAAAGCTTTATTATTAAAGCCTTTTTTTAATGAAGATTTTATAAGTCATTATATTTTCTTTAAATATCAATGACATACTGAATAATGTTACAAGAAAACTTATCGTATTGCATTGACAGTTTTCTTCTTTAAAACTAAACTAATTTAATTTGTAAATTACTTTATGTGCAGGAAAGTGTTTGTCAAATGGGATGAAGTAATATTTGTTTTTTTTTTAATTTTTGTTTTTAAAAATATAGCAGATTCCAAACTAAACTGAATTTATGAGTATGACCAATTCAACGAAATCCCACCCAACACTCATAATATATTACTCTCTGTATTTACGTCATTGCCTATATCATGTAATGGATAATTATAACAGTGACAAATAGACAATTTTCTGCTTTTCATTAAAACAATTCAGATTAATCAACAATTTATTGTCACAATATGTAAAATTGAGTTATGCAAAATAACATTCATGGTTGTAATTTGTATTATAGACATGCCAAGCATAGACTATGCCCCGTTTAAACCGTTATATTCCACCAATTAAATTGCTTTTAATTTGTTGCATTTATTTCTTAAAATGTCTTAGAATGCATTTTGTTGACGTAAAGGAGTTTGAAAGAAAATTATATTTATAATGGTTGATATTCTAACATATCTTTTTAAAAAGATAAATTATCTTTTTAAGAATTAGTGTTTTTTTTCTTTTCTTTTTACAAGTAGATGTCGTAGATTGTAAGTCTTGCAGGCAGCTTGCAAATAATAAATTATGAGTGAGGAAAGTGGAAAAATAAAATGGATAACGTAGAAGTTGAGTAGATATTGTCTTTGGATTGCACTCGTCCTTTTGACTGTATCTTGAGTTTATGGAATGCCATCCTTACACGAAATATACCAATTAAGCAATTTTAAACGTCCAAAGCAACTCCCATGAATCAATAATATTCATTCAACATTGTTTGAAGAAAAATTAAACCGTGTAGTTTAGAAACTTTATATTATCATTTAGGAAAATGACACTTGAACAACCATTTTTGACAACATTTAGACACGCGCACACGTGTCAAAATCTGAGTGGTTCAGTTGGAAAAATTAAATGAAAATGGACCACTCAGATTTTGACACGTGTGCGCGTGTCTAAATGTTGTCAAAAATGGTTGTTCAAGTATCATTTTCCTATCATTTATGAATATAGTATCACAATTAGCCATAAAAAAAATTAAGTGAAAATGATATGAACAATAAGTTTGATAATACTGTGTGCGAAAAGTATTATAAAGATATTATGACCAAAATTATATTATAACAATTTTCATTTATATGTAGTTATGATGTTGAGTATACCATGCGAAAATGAGTTTTATAGTTTTCTTCTCTTTTTCATGCATCAAATGTTTTTTCTTTCGTCTTTTTTTTAGTATTCGTCTTCCATGGATGAATGTTGGTTTGCGCTCGAGTTGGAGAAGCTGACTTATGGCCAGGTTGAAAGAGACTGACTTATGATCGGATTGAAGGAGACCGTGTACAGTACATCAACCCCCTAGTCTTATGACTAGAAGATATGTGAAGAACTTCAATAAATTCAGTAAAGTAGTTATAGTTGATAGTGAGTTGACTTATAAAAACATGATATCAACATTAGGTACTCATTAGTCGTCTCGTACCATAAAGCAACTACAAAAAAAAATTATATCTTTATTAATAATCTTACAAGTATAGTAACCCCCAAGTCTCGAGAAACGTAACGACAACAAAGTTTAAAGTACGATCGTAGACTAGATACGAACAGGCTAACTTGTTCGCATCTGGCCACAAGTCAGATTATTCTTGCTCGACAACAAATTATAATACTCTATTGCATGTTATTTTTTAACTTAGCATGATTTTGCATCAAAAGTAAACTTGACCCATCCTGACTCTATAGGTAAGAGCCCACAATACTCATGTTCATGGAAAGGAAAGAAGTTTGTGGAGCATATTACACTCTAATATTTTATTTTTTTAAATTATAAATTATATGCTTTTGTTAAGTTATAATTATAAATAAATTCAGTCATATACTATATTACAAAAAATTGAAATATTATTTATTCAAATGAGTAAGTATCAAAATTCTACATAAATATCGATATTTATTCAAATACATCAAAGATGTATTGAAGTACATAAAAGTTATCGACGTTTAATCACGTGTGGAATCACCATATTGATTAATAAAAATTAAAACAACTAAATCAGAATATATCACTTAGTTGACACGGTAGTCTAAATATAACAAGTATAAAATTTTAATGCATAAAAAATATCTTTCCTATTTATAACGAAATTTTCTTAATTATATTCTATTCAATAATTCGTCGACAAAAAATATATATTAAAAAATATATATTATTTTTTTATAATATGTATGAAATGAAAAAAGTATTTTTTTATAATATTTAAAGTATTTTATTTAGTATTTTAATAGTAAAAAAATACTCACATAAGCTATTATCTACGCTCAATTAATAATGCACTAACTACACTCTCAAAATCTCATTATTCTTACCTATTACACTAATATATAAAACTTAGCTGAGAAAACTTTTGAGAAATCAACAAAGATGATTATAACAATTTAAGTACAAAACCATTAACAACACTAAAAAACGATTAATAATTTACAGTGTATTTTAAATGAATTACAAAAGCACATTATTTTGATACAATGGATTTATCATACAGTGGACCAGTGGGTGGGAAAGTAAGAAAATGAGATGCACAAAGACAGAAGGAAAATATCCATTTCCTTCAACATTTTATAGTTTTTCATTTACTTTACTGAATTTTCACACTCTTGCTTGAAAATTTATGTTTGAGTTTAAATTTGTGTAAGGAATAGTTAGTTGCATTGAATTACCGAGACTAAGAATATTTTTATAATATATATTTAAAATAAAATCAATTTAAAATATATATTTAAATATAAATTAATTATATGAAATTAAGTAAAATTTAAAATTTATTTTTTAATACGATATTAAAGTTTAATAATTTTATATTAATTAAAAATAAAATTAATTTAAAGTATATATTTTAATAGTTATATATTGAAATACATGTGAAAATATATAATCATGCAAATAAAAATAATAATTAGAAAAGTTCTGTATTCATTCATTTAATGTTAATTATTAGCAATAATAGAGGAACAACATCGAATATCATGCTAAGTTTTTAATTCTAGTATACGTTTAACGTGTGTTCCATTATAATTGTCATATTTTCTTCATTTATTTATAATATTTTCACTATTTGTATTCAATTTTTGTAAGAAGAGAAAAAAAAAGGATAAATACATAAATTTTCCATAAAACAAACCCCAATAGTTAACTCTGTGTGTTGTAACTAATGTTTCCTGGCCTGGGTGGTTGGACTGCTCGATCTTTCGCTCACTCTGTGCTGTTGCCTTCCCTCGCTTCCTCCAGGTACCTTCCCTTACTTCTTCCATTACCCTTTTTCTCCTTGCTTTTTAGTAGTGCTTGTTTTAATTTCTTCTCTCTAAAGTTCTAAGTGCATATACAAATTTGGCACTACATCAACCTCATAAGTGCTGTCTGTCAGATGTGCATTTCTGTTACATTTTCATTTGGGTCGCATATGATAACTTCATTTTATCCTGAATTTTACACTATAAGATTTTCGGCTATAACGATTCCCTAAATTAATTTAATACATTTTTTTATAACCAATTCATTTGTAAAATTTTGTCTTCCAGGACAAGGTTTAGAGCCAAGTGTTTGGTTAATTACGGCATGACTGTGAACGATAACTTGCTTTCCAAACCTATAAGGCGTGCTAATTTTCGATTATGCAATGTTTCAGGGTATGTATTGGAATATCGAACCTTGAATTCACGATTTCATTTATTTATTCCATCATTAATATGTCCTTTTGTCCAGTTACATTTCTGAAGTATTGGAGATTCGGGCTGAGGCTCCTAAACTGCATGTTCTGCTTGTTCCTGGAAACCCAGGTGTGGCCTTGATTGTGTATTTGCCTGCTTGTTTTCCATGTTACGTTTGTTTGGTTGTTTGAGCCTTTTGGTGTATTTGATTGTTGCAGGTGTTGTTTTATTCTACAAGGACTTTGTGGAATTTCTATATGAGCTGCTGGAGGCAACTGCGTCTGTGACTGGTAAGTAAAATAATGGAAGCACTTTCTTTCTAGCTACTTATATGGATATTTGGTGACCATTAGGCTCACTAGTGATGTTTCTGTGTGAACTAGCAGCTATCGGCCATGTTTCTCACTCAAGAAAGGTTCATATATTTTATTTCGATTGATTTACTTGCGTGGCATTAGAAGGTCTCTTACACAGAGTTCTGTTTCCAGGACTTGGAACATGGACGCATGTTTTCTTTACAGGAACAAATTGATCACAAGGTAATAAGGCTTACTATTTTGATCTTAGTAATCGTTTACTGTTTTTGGTTGGAGAAACTTATCAATGGTTTATTTCAATGCTAATTTATAAATTGGTTACACTTAGTGTGCTGTACAGCGGGAAGTCCTACACTGCCTTGACCCTTTAATTTTTACTACAAAAAAATTTGATTAAATTAGTGAATAAGAATACCTTTGAAGTTTTCCATTCTTTTTTAGAAGTTCTATGAAATGTTATAGGTTTATCTAATCTATTGTTGAATAGTATGAAAACTGTGGTAGAATTGAGTATTTAAACTTTTATTTCAGATTGCACTGTGTCAACTGTTGTAAAGAAATAAGAATTGTCATCGTGGAATTGTTTCTACTATGTCATGTGCTGGCTTTTGTATTGGCATATTGAGAATTTGTCGTATTTATGCCACATGCATTCATCCCTCCCTCTCCTTCTCTTTTGATCATTACAGTTTTCTGTCATTTTATAATCTTCCATGCTTTTATGATTGACATTCGTCATTCTTGATTTAAATAATTTGACATAGCAGTGTTAATTAGTGATAGTAGTCAAAGTCTTCACTTTCCTTGTGTATTTGTAGACTGACTTCATCAGACAGGAGTTGCAAAGTATTGAGATTCCTATATTACTGGTGGGTTCTTCTATATCTCATGTCCATTATTCTTTTCCAAAGTCATGTTGATTTGAAGAGTTGTAGGTGCTAAAATACCAAAATGCTGCCTAGTGACAAAAGAAATCTGTACATGAAAATTGGTAGTCATGTAATAATACAAAATGGAATTTTTTTGTACTATTTTAATGGTGTTTTGTAATTTAAAATTGAGCCAATACTTTGGTTATCTTGTGTTCGCCTGCCACCACACTTGTGCTGCAATGCAACGGATGTCAGAGCAACTGTGTTAACATCTTCTTAGACACGTAATTTTTGTTGACCACGACATATAAGGAGTGACATTAATGTGCAGCTTAAAGTGGAGAAAAGTGTGTAGAGTTTTTTATGTGCGCGGAGAAATAATATGTTATATTGCTGTTAAGAAAAGACCTCCATGATATTATAGTCTAATTAATAGTGTCATATCAGAATATATTTCTCGTTGTGATATGTGACTACCGAGTTCAAAACTTGTGGCATGCAATACCAAACATCCTTTTATTCACTAAAATGGAACAATTTTGGAAAACCTTCAAAGGATCAACTTGAGTCTAGTTCTTAGCTAAAGTAATTTGTAAATAATTGTTATCTGTGTTTTTAAAACACAGAAAAGTTTAAGTTCATTCTGAAATGAAAATTGGTAGCTAATTAGAATTTTCTCTCCAGGTTGGGCACTCTATTGGTTCATACATATCTATTGAAATGTTCAAGAAGTCTCCAGAGAAGGTGATAGGAACGATGCATATTTAATTAATCTTCGTCCCATCATGCCGTCTGTCCATCACTTCTGATTTTCGTAAACTGTCTATTTGCATTATCTCCTGGGCTCTGTAGGTGAAATATTGTATTGGACTTTATCCATTTTTGACGTTAAACCAGCAATCAACAAAACAGTTGTTTATTGGAAAAATTGCAAAGTAAGTCTCAACTCAACCCCCTTCCCCAATCAAACACCTTGACATTACCTTCTTTGTTAGAGATGATATGAACTTTTAGTGAGATTATGAGCTTAGATATCACAAATTTTGATGTGGTACACTCTATTTCACACCTCATGGCATTCTTTTTATGCATAAAAACAATTTTAATAATTCGATCTGAAACTAAACTTCAGATATAAATTAAATGGTGGTAATTATATGTTTATTATTACTAATTATTAAGCATGAAAATTTTACTTCTACTTATTTTCTTTTGAAAATTTTAGACTAGTTTATACGAAATGACTAAATGATGTTACATGGGGTTTCAGCTCCCAAGTTCTAGCTGCTGCTCTTAGTTACCTGATAGCATCATTAGGATGGCTACCTGTCCAAGCTTTAAGGTTCGTGGTCAGAAAATCCCTTGGGAAGTCATGGTCGGTCAATGCAGTTGAAGCTGCTTGCTCCCACTTGTCACAGGTTAGCTTTACTGTTCAAAGAAGGCTTCAATGATTAGTCACATTAAACTTGTAATTTAGTTCATTTTGTTTTGGTCATTCTTCTTATCGATCCCTTTATTAATATTATTAGTGGCAATGCAACATATTCTACATTTAATTGACACTGAGTTGCAGCTTTTTATTGTGGATTGGTCTGCACTTTTTCTTTTGTATTAATTCCAACCTTAATAATTCACAGTACCATACCATGCGGAATGTTCTGTATATGGCCATGACAGAATTCAGAAAGGTATTAATGCTTCCTATCTACAAATATACCTATTAAGTTTTATAAATTATCGTAAAGCTGTTTCACATTATTTACTCTTTAGCAATTTTTTGATTTACATATATGGCACCGGGGACTTGTTGCATTGATGTGGAAGATGGCATGCCACTGAAAATTGCACAGGGATACAACATCTAATGATAAAAGAAGTTGAAATTGAGAATTTAAAAATGAACGGGTAAATTGACTGGAATAGAGGGCAATTTTCATCTGGGTCTCAAAAAAGGTAAAATATCCAAAACTGCACTTATAATCGTGTGCTTAACCTGCTAGCTTTCAGAGGCACCAGATTGGACATTTATGAGAGAAAGGAAGGCTCAATTGACGTTTTTATTTGGTATCGACGATCACTGGGGCCCACTTGATTTGCTTGAAGAGGTTTGCTTTTATTTATTTTAATCACTATTTTTATTATCTGGAAAGCTTTTTCATCATCTGGAGGTATGAGACAAACATCTGTACCTCAAGCATCTTAAAAAGATTTAGTCTCCACGGGAGAGCATGTGTAGGATGATTATATGCTTGTGATTTTATCCTAATCTACGTGATCATTCATGGTACCAAAATGGTGCAATGTAATTATTAAATAGATTTCCAAACTTTACTAACAAGTTTATTTCCCTCCTTTTATCTTAATGAAAGATCATGTATCAAAATTTGCAGCAGATTTCTCTATAAATAAACAGTAAAGCAAGCTAGAATATTATCTGTTTTATTTTTATAATTTTCATTGCTGATCTTTTTCTTTTCCAGAGAAATCAAATAGCCTTTTAAATTTGCCTAGCCATTAAGCTGAAGGTTTGGATTTGTGTTTGAATCTCAACAATAACTAAAATATGTGATTAACTCCTTCCTCTTTCTCTAGCCCCAGTTTATGGAGTTGACCTCCTACTCTAAATACAGAAAAATATGTTCATTAAATTTTCTCGTTTTATTTTTTAGAAAAAGAAAGCAAAAGTCTATCCAATTGTGATGTCAAAAATTGCAGTACTTTGATTATAAATATGATACTTAATTTAACCTTTAGTAGTCCTTTATTTCTCTCTGATATTAAATTTAATTCATTTTCTTGATTTGTGTTTTAGACTACAGGTATTGTGATAGACTGAGAGCAAAATAAATTAGATTATGGTATAACCTTTCAATAATTTGGCTCTTAGTAAGATATACAGGAAGCACGTTGTTTTTCCCTCTTTTCTCTTTGACATTACAAAGAAATGGAGTATCTCTAGCTTAAAAACGACGAACTGCTGAAACAAACTAATATCCAGCTGCCAGCTGTTCACAGAAAGTGGACTGATTTGGCTATCATGGGTTCTTCCAGTTTACTTTATTTCAACTTTCATGTTCTAGGAGTGAACTGGGCATCCAATGTCCACAGTATAGACCTTCCTGGAGAAGGTTTTATACTGATGAGAAGATTGATAGATATTATTGTTTGTGATGCTATCAAGTAATTTTTGTGGTGTTAAATTCCTAATACTGGTTTTAGCACGCAGCTTATGTATGTGTGCTATCCTAAGTAGACTTGGAATACCACCAATTCTTTATATCTTCAACTTAAACACTAATTACGGGAGAATAGCGGGATGAATATTTGTATAACTCAACACATTCATCGAAATAATAGTTAGTCATGATCAAAGCGTTTCTTTTTCTTTTCCATGTTTCCCAACTAATTTTTCTTTGTTCCTTTCTTCCTCATCTGTGGAATATTAAATGATTATTCTGGCATAAGTTATGGTTTCTTCTGGTTACAGATTTCAAAGCAGGTTCCCGGTGTTGCCGTATCTATTGAACGAGAAAACCACACCCATGGTTTCTGTTGCACAGAGGCCGGCTCATTATGGGTTGCTCAGCATGTGGCAAACTGTATCAAGAAGCAGACAGCTTGTACAAACCAATGAGGTCTGACTCTCTTGCTGTTCGCTTGTGTTGTGTGAGTTTTCTATGTTAGTCTCAGAAAGGACTGAACCACAAATAAATTTGAAACGATGCTTATAGTACATGCTATAAAAAGTGTAGTTTCTTTCATTCATCAATGCTTATAGTGCATTCAACAGTTTTAACATCGCCAACAACTGTATTTTATGACTTAGTACCACCGTCGAACATCTACCATCCCGTTCCGTCTCCCGACTGCGCTTGCCTGCTAATATTAATCTCATCTGATATAGTTATTTATTATTATTGAAATGATATTTTTTTAGTTATTCTTTTATTAAAGGAATTAAGACACTTTTAAGAGTAATATGCAACCTATAAAACTATAGTTCTTACCATTTGGTTTGGGCTGGCCTGACAAATAATATGACCCAATGGATCAGCAAGACAAATAAACTTAAATATAGACAAAGAATAGCAGGTTGGCCCCGTCCGTTTTTGTTTTCTGTTCAATATATGTGATGGAATGCGTCCTAACATAATATATATTTGAGACGTTTTAAGTAGAAAAGGGAACAAGGTCCAGAAAATGGTACGTTTTGATTTATCAACATGATGGAGATAAGAAAAAGAAGATTTGAATGTGAGAATTAATTGATGTAATTTCAAATGAAAGTGTACGAAATAAATTATTTCCCAAACTACTATATATTAAAAATTGTCTATAATTTATATATAAGTAATCAGTATTAATATACGATTATTTTAAATATGTAGGATAATTAAGCGCCGACCTTAAAAGTGATAAATAATTCATTTCCTCAGTTTCTTGTATCAGGTTTTAACTTTAGTTTAATTGAATATTTTGTTTGTTATGTTCTGTACTTAGAACTATAATGTGACGAAGACTTGAACACTTTTTGTTTGATTAAAGTGAGGTTAATAGATTTACGAATGAGTGTCAATGTCTTTTTATAAGGTAAGCAAATAAACCTTAAAACAACTGTAACAAGCACGGTATGAATCCATGCAAGAGTGTCTATTCTCAAGCATGAATATAAACTTCGATTACGATGTTAGAAACCAATTCAATTACAATCAATATTTTGGCACCTAAGAACCAATCTTACAAATTATGACTTAATATTATAATATATAATAATGACGAAGATAATGTGGAAAAGGACAAAGGGAAAAAATGGGTTAAAAGGATGACCAAAATCACGAGTGTCTATCAGAAACATTAGCTAAACAAGCTTGTAACTGCCCCCCGTGAATACCGACGTGGGTTTTAAGATTTTTCTTAAGATAGGATTCCCTTCAGATTGTGCATGCTATGCTATTGACAACAATATTGTGACAATGTATAGTGAGTTTAGATTCAGAAGTAACTAGTATTTAATTCTTTCTCAGTTCTTCACGATAAGTGTAGTTTACGTTGCTTTCGTTCATTGATCAATAAAATTCCAAAACTTTAACCTTTCAGAAATGGTCTCTGTTTTCTATTCTCTCCAGCTACTGCGCTTTGAAACATTCATCCAATTGCAGCAAGTTGGGTTGTGTTGGTTACAAACACCATCGGCTTTTTGTTTCTACTTTTTCTACAAAAATAAGAAAGATTACCTTCGGTGACGAATTTGAATCTTTTTATATATATTTTTTCTACATTACGCGTTTACAATAATACTTTTACACTTAATAGTAGTCAATCTATCATGATAATATATTTATATATATTAAAAATGTAAATTAAAATTTGGTTTTATTATTTCACTATACACAATATTAAAATTTATACGGTATTCAATAATTAGATTGAGCTGGTCTTGTCTTGTGTATTATCATTTCCATGTTATATGTTTAGTTTGAATCCAAAGAAATAATCTTATTAAATATTTAGGTCAATTTAAAACCAAAATAAATATGTCAGAATCCAACCTGAACTCTTCTAATCAAAGGCGTATACTATGTTATTAGTTTTTTTTTCTTTTACCTATTTCCTTCTATTTTAACCTTTCTCTTTGTTGTAAATCCATGTCAACTGCAGTTTGGTACCCACGTAATCAATCTTCTAATAACTGTTCAAATTATTTCTTAATTTTCATAATCTCTCCAAACATGTTCAAATTCATTATTCAATAATACATGGCATTTTTACCATAACTTTGTATTAATTTATCATTTGTAGATTAAATTAATCTTCATTTAAAGATAAAAATAACATGTTTCTGCATTATGTCATAAAAAAAAAAGCATATTTATGTGCATAGTAATGAAAAAGTATAAAAATGTATATTCTTGATTCCTGCCATGGGAGCTGCTACTCGTCCCTGATGATCGATATCGAATCTATTATTTAATGCATAGTTAAGTAGGGTTTTTGTCTCTTCAATTGATAGCCATCTTCATTTCAGAACTAGACAAACCAGCAACTTCATATCCAATTATCGAACCCTGAAATTGCTCTCATTCTCAATGCATGTGATCAGATGACCAATCTTCCAGATACCTCCACCACCCAAAACAAATCTGCGGCCCAGATCACATTCTACCCAAATTATCTATTTCCAATTCAAATCCTAATCACATAAATGCTTCAATATTTTCAAGAGTCACGTTGCTAATATAAAATATTTATCAATACTAAACATTTAGTAGAATCTTAATTTAAAAAATATAAAATAAAATAAAATGAATTGATGATGAGAAGTTAGAGTATATAGTGTGTATGTAGGGACCTCTTAACTCAAAGTCACATGGCAAGCAAGCCATCCTCATAAATAAAAAGCCACTATCCAAAGCCACACAAACTCACACCTTCCTTTGACTAAGGTAACCAAGCTTCTTGTTTTGTTCGCTTTCGTTTCTTTTACTCGTAGCAGACACACCAATGTCTGCCTCCAGAAAGAAGCTTCTTCTCAACACAGTGTCCGTGAAACTTGGCTGCGGCACCTGCAGAGGGCCAAAACTCTATCGCATATTCCATCCAAAGCCTAAACCCACGAAGCTCCCCTCTTACCAAAACCACAAAAACCACTACAACCATTTCTCTTCTTCCTCTTCTTCAGCCCAATGGGCTGACAGCACCAACACCACCCCCACCAACACCAACACCAACACCACATTCTCTCCCTACGTTGATTCCTCCCACTTTTCTGACTCCGACGTCAAGGCTGCAAGAACAGTGGGGGGTTTGGGAAGAGCTGGCAAAGAAGGGGTGGCGGTGGAGAAAGACTCCGATGACCCTTATCTTGACTTCAGACATTCCATGCTGCAAATGATATTGGAGAACGAGATATACTCCAAGCAAGATCTCAGAGACCTTCTCAGTTGCTTCCTTCAGCTCAATTCACCGCACCATCATGGCGTTATAGTCAGGGCTTTCACTGAGATCTGGAATGGCGTCTTCTCTGGCAGACCCAATTCACACATCAACCGTAAGCCACGTCAGTTCTAAGCACTGCACGTCATCCTCGGTTGCTATAACGTTAACGAGTTCTATACTTTCTATGTGCTGTGTTCTAGGTTCAATGTATATCTTCTCCAACTCAACCACAATCTTGGTTGAACAACTTTGCTAATTAGTTTGTACTACAACGTCTTCATCAACAATTTGTAAAGAGGGTACTGCTGCTATTTTTATCAGTGAAGAGTAGTATTATGCAGTTTAATATATAATCAGATTATATCCCAGTTCTGAGTTGGATTAATTCTTGTTGTTGATGTTGTTTGCATAGTAGAATTTGAGCACAAGACAAAGATGGATTGGACTTCTCCAGAAAGTGACTGGTCATAAGAAATAACTGTCGTGTTAATTAGCATCTGTAATGGACCATGTTGTGTTGTAGTAGAAAATAGAAATCACAATGGAGGACCTGAAATACTTGGTTGGTCCCTCCCTAGAGTTTGAGGGATTTGGTCAAATGGCTCCCGTGTTTTGAGTGGGATTATGGTGGTGAAATAAAAGAGCTATTGGGATTTGAACCGTTGTAGTAATAATTAGAGTGCTTTGAAGCAAGAGGGGCATCGAGTTAAGTACTTTTCAACGAGAAGAGAATAGAAACTTTTGCTGCTAACTCCTGTGCTTTTTCCGAGGTTGCTATTAAAGTTTCTACTCTGTTTTCACCATAATTCGGATCAAATTTGCCTGTGGGCGCGATACCCGTTAGATTTTTTAAAAACAGAAGAAAAAAAAGTTACTTACTTTACTATTTTTATAAATGATTTCGTTTTTAATTGAGGCGATGCTTATCTTATTCAATGCTCTTAACTTGTCTCTTTATTGTTGCAATATTGTAATAACATGACGATGAAACAACGTTTCTCATTTATTTCTTTGGCACAGGACTCAGGTCTCATTAATGTAGAGCATGCATTGAGATTGGCTTTGAATTTACTTAGGCATTGATAACATGGTTGCAGGCTGTTTTAATTTGTATTTAAACCTCACTATGCAGGTAGGCTCCTATGGGCGGTAAAAGTCAGCTTGCATTTAAACCTGGTAGAGAAAAATAATCATTTCTTCATTAATTAACAATGCCATTTCATTAACTAAAACTTTAACATAATTTCTTTCCATCCCCACAGAATGAGGGCCTGCAGAAATTACTTATCAGGATTTATCAGAAACAATACCCCATAAAAGTTAAACTTACAAACATTAATTGTTTATAGTTAATAAAGAATGTGATTATCATAAACATACAGTTGATGATCATACATTTTTTAACGTAAAAGTTGGGTTATTGCTTTCCATTCCTTGTTCTGAGTTGTTTAAGAGGGACATATACAGATATTTTAGAAGCACTTTTCTCGGTTCAATCCAGAAATAATAACTTTTTTCTCTTATTTTGAAGCTTTGTCTAATTGTACCTTCTACAATTAAACCGGTGATTAACAGATATGGATTAAAAAAGTGGTGTATTTTAGGTGATGATAATCTCTTTGCCCTGATATCTTGTGGCAAATTGAAAGCAAGTAGCAGACCACACCTCACACTGTGTTAAAGGTTTGGAACTAAGTTAGCATGCTGTCCAACTCAGTCTTCAAATAATTGCTGTGAAGATAAACAACATGTTTGTTGCTTTTAAGGCAAGTGTTTCCCTCATGCTCAATCAAATTGTGCTTATCTACTACCATATACATTTTTAAAGACTTTATCTGATTTCATATTCATAAATAATATTCTGGCACACCATAGTCTCTAGGACTTAGCACATGCAGGTTCATCTTGTTTTGTATTGAAATTTACATGTTCTTTATTCAATAAGAATTAATGCTGAATAACACAGTCCTAAAACTTCTAATACACTGTTATGAACTGATGGCAAAAGCTTAAAAACGACTTCATTTATCTCACATCTCATTTTTTCATTTACAGTATTTAATTATTTAACAAAATTTGCTTTCATTCCTTATATCTTTTACATAATTAAGAAAAAGAGAAAAAGAGTATATTTTTCTTTCTTTCTTTCCTTATCAAACAACGGAAAAACCATCCTTTTTTATCGTATTTTATATTTCTAAAATCCAACCATGACAGAAGTGGATAGTGTGGAGGGAAGGAACTGCAGAATAGAAAAAAATTACCATCTTTATCCTATCAACAGTGTCATGTTTGATCATTGATAAGGTGGAGACACAGCATAATTTAGCAGACATAATCACGAAGTTAATCAGATTATCTTGTTTCTGATAACGGGGAACATCTATATCCTTTGATAGGCCAGAGTTGACATGATTTCTAACCGGAACTTCAATTTGTGTTATATCTTATCACAACAGTCAGAGTTGAGAAAAAGTTTCAAAAAGACGTTGGTCTTGTCCATACATAAAGAGCAACCATCCTGCTATGCTGAATGCTTCCAATCTTTCTGTGTTTCTTGGAGTGAAAGTGAGAATTGATATTAGGTTCCCAAGTCTGGAACCTAACATTTGGTCCGACCTGCCGGATACCCAATCGGAGTGTTATCGCACGTAGAGATGGAGGGAAGAATGGTGGTAGTCGAAGGGCACTTAGAGGCGGTCGAAGTGGCAATAGCAGAGACGAAAGCTGATACGGGGGCGTTGCGACAAGAGACGGCGGCGATACGCCAGGATGTCCAGGCAATCTTGAAGGCGCTTGGAGAACGTCACCGCAATAACCACGGGAGGCAACAGGGGGAGAGTGAGTCGTCGGTGAACGATAATGGTGGTGGTCCAAGCGGCGGAGGGGGAAGAAATGGAGACGGTAACCAAGGAGGTATGAGCCAATGGAGGAAACGAGTCGAATTACCAGCCTTTGAGGGGGGCGAACCTTGGGTATGGATTGGCAGAGCAGAGAAGTTTTTCGAAGTACAGAAGGTGGCGGAGGAGGAGAAACTGGAACTGGCCTTTATCAGTATGGATGGCTACGCCGGAAGCTGGTTCCGATTCTGGCGAGAGAAAACCAAGAACCTTTCTTGGGATGGGTTGAAGAGAGCTCTTGGTATCCGTTTTGGAGGAGGAACACGAGGAACGGTGTATGAAAGGCTGTCAACCATACGACAGTCGGGACCGGTGGAGGAGTACATACGCGATTTTGAAGTTCTGGTGGGGCAGACGACCCAGATACCCGAGGAGCAGATCATGGGGTATTTCCTGTCCGGTCTGAGGGAAGAGGTGGGCGATCATGTCCGGCCACATGATCCACCGGATTTGATGACCGCCATGCGAGTGGCGAGGGATGTGGAGAAATTATGCACGAAGACCGGAGGAGGGTGGTTATCCAAGAATCAGAATTCTTGGGGGAAGGCGTCGGGTTCGGTGACGGTGCGAGGAGGAACGGCGGAAAGTGTGGGGTCTGTTAATAAAGACGCGACACAGGGACGGAATAAGGGGCTGGCTACTAGCGGCGGAGGTGATCGGACTGTTCGCAATCTACCTTACCCGGAGTATCTTAAACGAAGGGAAGAGGGTCGTTGTTTCAGATGCGGCGGACCCTTCAGTCCCGGCCATCGCTGCCCAGAGAGGGGCCTCAAAATGCTAATTGTGGTTGAGGAAGAGGAGGAGGTAGAAGGCGAAGAAGTGTCGGAGACGAGCCTTGCGACAATGGAGTTGTCGGCACTGTCCGCCGGAGGACTGACGACACCCAAGACAATGAAGTTACGAGGACACATCGGACAAAGAGAGGTATTAATTCTAATTGATAGTGGCGCGAGCCACAATTTCATTGATCGACGGTTGGTGGAGGAACTGCGGATGACGGTGACAAAAACACAGCCGTATTTGGTGAGTCTGGGGGACGGGCAGAGGAAGAGAATCAGTGGCTGTTGCGAAAAGGTAGCGTTGGAGATAGGAGAGGCTCAAGTTGTGGAACGTTTTTACATCTTCGAGCTCGGAGGGGTGGAGGTCATCTTAGGGGTAGAGTGGCTAGCAAAGCTTGGGGAGGTGACGGTGGACTGGAGAGTTTTAACGATGAAGTACAGACAAGGAGATAAGAGGATAATTGTACAAGGGGATCCCACGTTAGAGAGGAGGGTGGTGGGCCCCGAAGCTTTAAAAAAAATAGATGAGGTGGCAACATGTTTTTTGGTCTGGGAGTTGGGCCTGTGCGAGACCCATACAGGCAGCCCAAAGTGTTCAGGCCTTACGGAAAAACAGAAGCAGCAGATGGGGGATTTACTAGAACAACATGACGTGGTGTTCACGGAGCTTGAGGGGTTGCCACCTAGCAGGGAGACGGTGCATCAGATACACCTTAAAGAGGGAATTGGTCCGATCAATGTCAGGCCGTACCGATACCCACATGTAATGAAAGATGAGATCGAGCAGCAAGTTTCGGAGATGCTCCGATCGGGGGTGATCCGTCCGAGCCATAGCCCGTACTCCAGCCCAGTAATTTTAGTCAAGAAAAAAGATGGCAGTTGGCGTTTCTGCATAGACTACAGAGCCCTGAATAGAGCGACGGTGCCGGATAAGTTTCCCATACCGGTGATAGAAGAGCTGTTGGACGAGTTAGGGGGGGCTTCCTATTTTTCTAAGGTGGACTTGAAGGCCGGGTACCACCAAATCCGCATGGCCGAGAAGGATATCGAGAAGACGGCGTTCCGCACGCACCAGGGACATTACGAGTTTGTCGTGATGCCTTTCGGGCTCACCAACGCGCCGGCAACATTCCAGAGCACTATGAACCATCTCTTCAAGCCCTATTTGCGGAAGTTTGTGCTCGTATTCTTCGACGATATACTGGTCTACAGTCGAACTTGGGAGGAGCACTTGGAGCACGTTGGGAAAGTCCTGTCAACACTGAGACGGGATCAGTGGGTGGCCAATCGGAGGAAGTGTGAGTTCGGGCAAACCCAAGTCAAATACTTGGGACACATTATCTCTCACAAAGGCGTGGAGATGGACGATGAAAAGATAAAGGCGGTGGTGGATTGGGAACGGCCAAAATCAGTGAAGAGTGTGAGGGGATTTTTGGGTTTGTCGGGGTATTATCGAAGGTTCATCAGGGACTACGGCAAAATTGCCAGGCCTCTAACGGATCTATTGAAAAAAGGAGGATTCACCTGGAATGAGAAAGCAGAGGAGGCATGGCAAGCGTTGAAGACAGCCGTCACGACAGCCCCGGTATTGTCCCTCCCAAATTTTCAGCAACCCTTTCACATTGAGTGTGATGCGTCGGGCAAAGGGGTTGGCGCTGTATTGATGCAGGGGAAGAAGCCGATAGCCTTTTTCAGCAAGGCCTTATCTGAAGGAGCTCTCAGCAAGTCCATTTATGAAAAAGAACTGATGGCTCTGGTATTAGCGATCCAGCATTGGCGTCCTTATCTTTTGGGACAGAGATTCATAGTCCACACTGACCAGAGGAGCCTCCGGTATCTCTTGGAGCAGCGTATCACGACACAGAATCAACAAAACTGGATAGCTAAATTGCTGGGATACGATTTTGAAATCATATATAAGGTGGGGACTACCAACCGAGTGGCAGATGCGTTGTCCCGAAGAGATGAGGGGGTGAACGACGAAGATAAGGAGTTGTCGGTGATAGCCAGGCCCTATTGGCAAGATTTCGAAGAAGTAATGAAGGAGGTAGCCGAGGACGAGAAACTACGTAAGGTGATAGAAGAGATAGAGGTGGACCCAAATTCTCACCCAGCATACACGATAGAACATGGAAGACTGCACTACAAGGGGAGGTTGGTGTTGTCGGCGCAGTCTTCGTGGCTACCAAGATTGATGGCAGAGTTTCACCTAACACAGATGGGGGGTCATTCAGGAGTTTACCGGACGTATAGGAGGATAGCTCAGTCCTTATTTTGGGTGGGGATGAAAAAGGACATTACAGAGTTCGTGGCTAAATGTCTTGTGTGCCAACAACACAAGTATTTAGCGTCATCACCGCAAGGATTACTACAACCCTTGCCCATTCCGAATGCAATATGGGAAGAGCTTAGCATGGATTTCGTGGTGCGGCTACCTAAGTCTCAGGGGTACGACGCTATTTTGTGGTGGTGGACCGACTGAGCAAGTATGCCCATTTCATACCACTCAAGCATCCTTATTCGGCAAGGACGGTGGCTGAGATTTTTCTAAGAGAAGTAGTACGGTTGCATGGGATTCCAAAATCCATCGTGACCGACAGAGACCCTTTGTTCTTAAGCATGTTCTGGAATGAATTGTTCAAAGGCCAAGGGACGCAGTTAAAAATGAGCACCGCGTATCACCCGGAGACGGACGGGCAGACAGAGGTGGTGAACCGGGTGTTAGAAGGATATCTCAGGTGTTTCTGTTCAGAGCAGCCAAAAGGGTGGATGACTGTGTTATCGTGGGCGGAGTTTTGGTATAACACGTGCTATCAAGGGGCAATCCGATGCACCCCTTTTGAGGCTGTCTACGGGCGAGCACCTCCCTCCTTGCACAGATTCATTCCTGGTGAATCTCTAGTGGAGGCTGTGAATCAAGAGCTTCAAACCAGGGACGAAGCTTTGAAACAATTGAAGTTTCATCTTGAGCGCGCGCAAGATCTTATGGTGCGACAAGCTAATAAAAAGAGGAGGGTTGCGAACGTGGCAGTAGGGGACTGGGTGTATTTGAAGATACGACCCCATAGGCAATCCTCGATGCCTACCAGACTCCACCCAAAGCTATCAGCCAGATACTTTGGGCCGTTCCGGATAATTCAGATGGTAGGGGAGGCAGCCTGTAAGCTGCAGCTGCCAGAGACAGCTCGAATACATCCTGTGTTCCATGTTTCACAGGTGAAAAAGGCATTAGGAGAACATCCGGCGGAGAGGGAGTTACCACCGGACCTGCAGGCAGAGGGGCCTTCGTTTTGGCCCATGAAAATTTTGGGAAGGAGGCAGAGGACCGAAGAAGGCAGAAGTGTGCAGCAGGTGCTGAGTTGGCATTTGGATTTGACAGAAAAGAAAAAGAAACTGAAAAATATTTGTTCCCCAATGTAACAGTTTGCCAAGAAAAATATCAAATGTGTAGTTCTTGTATAAGAATAGACTAATGAAGATTACTCTAATTTTTTAATTATTTTTTGTGGCTTTTACGTATTTGAGTTGGTCCCAGGGCTATGATAGGAGAGCAAAGATTGCTACTTAGTACTAGGCAGGTGGTATCAATGTGAAGCTATTATTACACTTCGTTTGCTGACAAAAAATTACTAACATTTACTATCAGCTATCGATAACAATGCAATACCTGGTCAACATCATCATTTAAGATGTTTTGTTTTGGTTTGTTTTTTCGAGTAAAAACTCTTCTTTCATCAAAGAAAATTTTACTTATATTCACAAAGAACAAAAAAAATAACATAAAAATAACATACACACTCTTCCTCTCTTGAAGAAAGAGAGCAAGAAAACAAAAACTATGTTGAGAGTTGAAAGTAACATAGCGGTGAGAGCAACACGAACAGTTCCATCTGCTGGTGAAACATGCGTGCTAGTAAATTTTTAGAGGGACTCATCACATAACAGCATGCTGGTGATAGTAAAATTTAGGGACAAGAAATTTCTACCAGAAAAAACATGAACAGTTATATCTCAATTACAAATTCATCATTTTATTATCTTATTTATTGTCACCAATTGTTACAACTTCAAGCCAAACTCAGGTTTACAAAAGTGATTATAAGATAAGGTTTATATTCACTTATATCTTATATCTTATATCTTGTTAATTGATTTTATCTTTCATCGATATAGAACTTCCAACACACTTTTATGCGTCGAACTAGATATTAATGTATAGTTCAATGGCTACTAAAATAATAAATCTAATAAACATCAAATTTCGTTAAGATAGGCTCCAACTCATTACTCTCATATCATGTTAAGACGTAATCTGAGAAAATTGACTTGTAAGATTATATTTGCATCCACTTATATATTATAAATTGACTTTATCTCTAATTAAAGCGAAACTTCCAACATGAATCAACTAAAATTTAACATGATTTATAAATCTCACTCTAAATATAAATAACAAGTAAAGGATAAGTTTATTAGATTTTGAATTAAAAGTGATATTTTTAAGATATTTATAAGTTTATTCACTCAAGTTGTATCTCTTCCACATACCACTAATGCAGAAAAACCTTTCTACAGCAATTAAAAAAATATTTTTATACTAATTTTTGAACCGATATAGAAGCATGGATATAAAAAGTATTAGACTTTTTATACAGATTCAAGAATTAGTATAGAAAGTCCACTTTTTATACCGATTTTGGAATCGGTATAGAGAGATAATTAAAAAAGATGTTTTATATGTATGACCCATACTTTTTATACCGGTTCAAGAACAAATAGGTATAAATAGATTTACATTTTATACCACTTGTGGCAATAAATGATATAAAAAAGTTCATATTGTATACTGGTTGGAACATTAATTGGTATAAAAAGTGTCACTTCCTATATAGTTTGGAGCATTAATTGATATAAAATGTTTTATTTTTTTTAATGATAAGTTTTTATGTGCTACCTATCACATACAAACCTATAAAAATACATCAAAGAACAATCAAAACAATCCATATAACATATAATATACTTCCTAACCTCATCATATAAATTTACATAAAAACTCATAAAATACCTAACATCATCTTATAAACAATCAAAAGAAACGAAGTTCACTACTCATGAACTTCCTTTAAGACCTCTTGCTCCAATGGAAATGCAACTCAAAAGATCTACATAATGAACAGTTTGAGTCAACTTATAGTGAAAAATACTTAAGATGTTAGTTATAAAGTGTTCACATTACCAAATTTCATTAGAGAACAATATTTGGAGATATGATTTTACACATACGCCCCATCATAGAGCAAAGCACGACAAATGTGTTGGAAATCTAAGTATGAGTCCAAATCTCACATTGGATAGAAATAAGAAAGTATAGCACTATATAAAGATGAAAGACCCGTTAACCCATTGCCTTAAGGTTTTGGGTAAAGAGTGGTGTTGATCCCTTATATAGTTGGCTCAGATGTTATTGGTGTTTGTGTAACCCACAGGGAACCTCCTCCTCGATAAACCCAACAGTGGTATCAGAGCTCATGGTTCAGGTCTGGTGACCGGGCTCAGTCGAGTACTTTCGCTGGGAGGTGGTGGTGGAGAACTATAGTCCTTTGTTTGAGGGGAGGATGTTGGGTACAAACAAAGTCTCACATTAGATAAAATAAGAAAAGGACATGGGTTTATAAACACATAAGATACCTCCATTAGTAAGAGACCTTTTGGAGTGGTACCAAAAACAAATCCGTGATATATAAATTGGTCATTAAAGTGATTAATTGTTTTTTTTCACTTGATCATTATTAATTATTTTTTACCACTTCTTTGTTATATCTCATATACTCTTCTTTAAACTAATTCAATATTTTAAATAAAGTTTAAACACAACTATGATATATGTGGTGCAAGTCATATATAACCACTTTAATACAAATATTGACTAGTTTGTTTAAGCATAAAATAAATATTTTTGAAAAAAAAAATTAAAGGGAAAAGTTATTTATTTAAGAAGTAGATAATATTTGTTGATCAAGAAAAAACAGTAAATTACTTATTTTTAAAATAAGTAAACAAACATGCATCTAAACAAAAATTGAAATGTGTTTATTTTATTAAAGAAATATGCTTCTAGAATAAGCATAAACAAAACGACTCATTATTTGATAAGGAAAGTGTTCACATCTTGAAGTATAAAAATTGTTTTTATCTTATTTCTTTATTGCTGAAATAATGCTCAAGATAATACTTGTCTAAAATATTGGTGTATAAGACATAAGACAATAATGATAAGCAAGT
This sequence comes from Vigna umbellata, assembly GCF_029865625.1. Lineage (NCBI taxonomy): Eukaryota > Viridiplantae > Streptophyta > Magnoliopsida > Fabales > Fabaceae > Vigna > Vigna umbellata. The sequence goes on along the minus strand of NC_142169.1, from coordinate 29,790,584 downwards.
GAGGAATATGACTACAAATATTTGGGACAATGGTCTTACCAGAATACTATATCATCCCTCTCTTATTGGTTAAGACTCTCATCACAATCTTTTAATCACATCTATCTCCTCACACTGTGTTGGCATAACTCAACTCAATCATGAAAATGGTTAAGACTGTTCATCTTTCTATAGTTTCATCCAAGTCCATTTGTAAGAATATCAATGAATAAAAAAGCTTAGATTTCATTAAAATAAATTAAGTCCAATCTTTTTAAGGAAAACCCCTTTCAAATTAACTATAATGTTATCATCTCTTAGCTTTATTAAGATAAATTCAAACATTAAGTTTAAGAATTTATAGTAACATGTCCATTAAAAAGTTATATTCCTAAAGAAGATATTGTGTACAAATTAAAAACAAAATCATTCGTAAGATGAAACTGCAATTTTTTTACTAGTATTTATTGGAAAAGATATTTATATATATCAAAAGGGGGAACTGAGGTTGGAACTTGACAAAGATTTATGTCCCATTGTCCAGTGTCAGACTTTAAGCGGGCCAATTTAATCTGTTTTGGGCTGTTCGTACAACCTAAAAGCCCAATAAAAGTTATAGACGAATTGAGTTCGACTATTGTTTCATGCATCTCTACAATTACTATCTACACTCCTACAATGTTAGGAAAAGATTATTACTGATTCTAGAGTAATTTTGGACCAATCACATAATGACACGTAAATGATGTTAAAATGTTGTCAAGTATCATTATCCAAGATTTAAACATCTTTCACCGTTGCATTACACCACACCACCATTATCTTTGCTTCCAACATCTCCACCACCGTTATCTCTGCTTCCAACGTCTCCACCGCTGCTGCAAAGAAGAAAAACAGAGGAGAACACTCCATAGAAAAAAGAAGATAGAAAATATGGAAAAAAAAGTCATTTTGACAAAAAAAATCTGAAACATATTTCATGTGCTCTGAAAAGTTTTTCTCAAAACATATTTCATATATGAGTATTCCAAAAAATTTATTCCGAAAGACATTTTAAAATTTTCGAAAAGTTCTTTTCAAAAATTCCATTTCGAAAAATTTATTTCGAAAAATTTATTTCGAAATACATTTTATGCATTTCGAAAATTTTGTTCCAAAAATCATCTCTCGTGAAATTTGAATTTACCAAAATCTTATCTTAAGAATGTTGCTAGTAAATTTGAAATTTTAAGAGATGAAATGTAACATCATTGACATGTAGTAATTATATCAGGTTTGAAACTTTGAAACTTTGAAACTTGGCATCATCTATACGTTTGAAACTCCGGTTATGATGTTATAAGTGACAGAAATAGTTAAAATATATTGACAAATATTAGTTTTATTATTTTAAAAAATAATATACTGATATCAATATATTTTAATACTCAAGAGAATAATAAAAGCTCATAAATAATTTGAATTCGTGTTATAATAAGGTTAAGTATGATTCTGACAGTGCCTTTAAAAGCAAAAGGCACTTTATTCTGTATAGAAAATTATTGTTTAGAAAATGAGATTTTTCTTTATAAGCAATTGAGGAAGATATTTAACGTTTGGTTTGGGAAGTGAGAAAGTGAGCGTCAGCATGACTTGAAAGATCACCATCGATGTTTTTTTCTTTTTCAGAATTTTTTTTATGCATAGATCATTGTCTTTTTATTGGAAACAGATTCTTAATAGATCTAAGAAGGGTATACTTTCTTCTTACTTTCTCCTTATCTAGGTTTTGTTTAAATTGTTGAATTGCAATGAAATTAAGTTGTACTAATGAAATTATCTTAAATTTAAAAACATTTTTTATGTAGATAAATATAATTAAGGGTTAAATATGTTTTTAGTCCCTAAACTATTGGTCGTTTCTGGTTTTCGTCCCTCTTTCAAAGTAAGGTACAATTTGGTCCTCATTCTTTAGAAAAACGTTCGTTTTAGTCCTCAAAATTTTGTTTTTAGTCCTCGTTTTAGTCCTCAAAACGTTCGTTTTTTCGACTAAAACGAACGTTTTTTTAAAAATTGAGGACTAAATTATACCTTATTTTGGAAGAGGGACGAAAACCAGAAACGGTCAATAGTTTAGGGACTAAAAACATATTTAACCCTATAATTAATGATACATGTATCTATTTTTCAAAATAATATTTTTGAAAAAAATATAATTATTGTTTTACAAAATAGCCAGCTTATAAGTTTAGGATAACGTGCTCTAAGATCATTTAAACCACGTACTAGACAATGAAAAATATATTCCAGTTCCATTTAAATAAAAAGAAATATATCTTATAACTCGTTTGCAAAAACTTTTAAATTAATTTGTCAGATTAAATATATTTGGATAAATCTAAATGCAAAATATGATCTTCATCACTTTTTGAATAAATTATTTTCAGAATATGATTTTTTCTATCGTAAAAGGGTTTTAAGAATATGATAATTAACGAATTTTTCTGCTAACAATTATCCAAACAGATAGCTATTTGCTTAATTATTAAGCTGTATTATTCGAAGGTCTTCTTAAATATATATATATATATATATATATATATATATATATATATATATATATATATATATATATATATATATATATATATATATATATAGGGATGATCCATTAATTTTATATTTTAATTACTTTTTTATTTTTTAATTCTATATAGATGTATAAGTTAAAATTATACTGAATAGTTTTTTAGCTTTAATTGATTAATTAATTACTTTGATAGAATAAATTAAAATAATTCTTATTTTTATATATTAAATGAATATATTATAATTAATAATTAAATTTTAATTTATAAGGGTTAATAATTGAAATAATATAGTACATATAAAAACTAATTTTTTAAAATATTTTTTATTTTAATTTTTATTAGAAAAAAGAGTTGGCCTTTTTCTCTATGAACCTCTAAGGCAAACGACAGTTGAAAATTTTAGGGTTAAATATGTTTTTAGTCCCTAAACTATTGACCGTTTCTGGTTTTCGTCCCTCTTCCAAAGTAAGGTACAATTTAGTCCTCAATCTTTAAAAAACGTTCGTTTTAGTCGAAAAAACGAACGTTTTGAGGACTAAAACGAGGACTAAAAACAAAATTTTGAGGACTAAAACGAACGTTTTTCTAAAGAATGAGGACCAAATTGTACCTTACTTTGGAAGAGGGACGAAAACCAGAAACGGCCAATAGTTTAGGGACTAAAAACATATTTAACCCAAAATTTTAACATGGTCTGTGAATCTGTTATGTACTAAACTAAATTAAATCATTTGAAGATATTGTACTCGATTAAATTAATTTTAGACTAAATTAGAGTGTAACTTATAATATTGAAAAATATATTTCAAAATAAAATATTCATATATATAATCATTTAAATAATTCACATAGTTCGTATAATTTATATTAGTTTAATTTAATTTAATTATTCAATTTATATTTTAATTATCTTTCTTTCAAGTAAACTATAAGCAACTAAATTTAATTTTCTCAAATTATTTTTGAGTTTAAGTTTAATTTTACAATAGTGAAAACAATTCATAGATTTTGATCACCATACTTTTCATATTACATACGAAACTTTGTACATTGCCTATACAACTGAGTCGACACTATGTATGAAAATGACACAACCTAATTTTAATATTTTTTTAATCACAATTGTTCTACAGTACTATAATAATCCAAATGCGTGCAGTATATAATAACCTTATGAGTAAGCAAATTGTGTCATAGTTGTCATAGGAACAGCTTTTTTTGGGTGTGTTCCAACATCTTATAGTGATCACATTTCCGTCTTGCTTTCTTAATAAATTTGTTTCTACTGTTATATTGACATTTTTGTAATAAAATAAAAGAAAAAGCTATATAATCTAAATTAGAGTATAAGGAGAATGAGTATCAACTATTTTTTGTTTAATTTCTCTTTAGATAAAGGTAAAAGACATTATCACTTAAAGGTAAGAGATCTTATAAAAAAAAATTGACTTCAAATGTGAGAGTGAATAATTCTAACTCATCATAAAATACATTAAATATTCATATTCTTTATAGTTTTATATTTGAAAGTGTTGAATGTAGGGGAAATGTTGATTTGTAATTCTAATTTAAATTTACAAAATAGTTTACGTATAAGATTTGTATATATTTATATATTATAATAATGGTATTAATTTAGTATTTTTAAATGAATCCTTACTAATTTTAAATATGTTTTTGTCTAATGGGTCTTTAAATTTTTTATGCTATTTTTTTTTCACTAATTATATGATGTTTCTTGTTTTCATATATTAATAAATGCGAGATTTTGTTAATAAAATCATATTTTGATTGATGTAAATTGACTAGTATTTTTATTGTTTCAATATTATATTTTTATTAATAAACTCTCACATTTTTAATAAATGAAGACACAAGAAAAAGGAGGAAACAGGATCGTTCCGTTGATAAAAATAAATAAACTACAAAGTTTTAATTGAAATGTATAAAAATTTTAAGTACTTAATAAACAAAAATAAATAAAAATAGAGACTTAATTAAAAATATATAGGTTTATAAAAGACTTAAAACTTAACTAATAAGTTCATTGTAAATTTGTTTTATTTATAATAATGTGATATCTCTAATATATTTCCTATGCCAATTCATGTAATATCAAATATGGGATTAAATGTTTATGGGTAGTTTAACAACTTCGTATCATATTAAAAAATAACTTTAAATCTTATGTAATTTAAAAAAAACAACTTTTTAATGAGATTTTCTCAATTTATATATTATAAATTTATTTTATCTAACGAATATTACATCTCTAATAAAATCTATAAGTAAATTTTAAACTCACACATGTTATGGGGTAATGTTGTCAAAATGGGTTATAACCCGTGAGTCAACCTGGTCCACCACAGGTTTGAGCTGAGTTGGGTTTGAAAAAAATGTAATTTTTTTATGCGGGTTAGTTTTCAACCCGGCTCACTTAAAATCCGACTCATCCGGGTTGAACCCGTGGTAAGTCGGGTTAGCTCACAAACACACCTAATTTAATTTAATTATTTATTATTTTGTGTTTCAATATTATTAGTTAGCATTTTTTTTATTATATTATAAATGGGGTAAGAAAAAAAATGTTTGAAGAGAAAAAAATATTATAGATTTATTTATTCAAGATACTAATATTATAAATGGACAAGTGATACAAAAATTATCAATATTAAATACTTATTTGTTCATTTTTTGTGCTTGTTTTGGGATTAGGCTTGGATTGTATGATTTTTTATTTATTTTGAATTGTCTTTAGAGTTTAACATTATTTTAGAGTGAAATTTATTTAATTTTGAATTAAAAAAATTATAATTTTTTTAATTAAAAAAACTCGTAATTAAGTGAGTCAGTGAGTCAACCCGTTTAACCCACCAACCCGTGGTGGGTCGAACCGGGTTCGAATTTTTTCAGCTTACTAATAAATGAGTCGGGTTAAGTTAACTCACTAAATAATCAACTCGTGGTGAGACGGACGAGATTATTATTTTGACAGCTCTAGGTACACCAAAATAAATATACAATAACTTACCACTAAAATATAAAGAAAAAATAGACAAAAGATAATAATATAATTTTACAAAAAATAAAGAAAGTTACGATACTCTTCGTTCTAACTAAAAGGAGAAAACAATAAAATCTTCTGTTTAGAAATAGGAAAAACAGCTTAAAAAAAATCTTACAAGAATAAAATAACATTTCCTCTTAATTTATCTCTCAGGCACTAAAGCAAGGCGTGTTTTTAAGGAAACATTATGTTCTTTCAATGAATGAAAAGTAAACACCAAAGTAATTTTTTTTTTATTTCTCTTCTCACATTTTTTTCATTTGAAAATCTTTCTCGATTGCTTATACACAAATTGTCTTTCTTTTTTCTTTTAAATTATCTTCATCATCCGTTTTCACAATAAAAAATTATTCTAATTAAACTTTTTCTTTTCTCATATTTTACCATCATGACTTTAAAATAGACATATATACTTTTTACCATGAATAGTATGTCTAATGGAACACGAAAAATAGAACGTGAAATAATGCACTGAATAAATTACTATGAAAAAGAAGTAAAGCATTAGTTAACAAACTTAACTATCAAACATTTTCTAAATAAAAATTTTCTAGATATACACTTACCACTACCACAACAAATCTAGTATCAAAAGTAATTCTTTTTTAATATGAAAGAACATATTAACTCCAATCACAAATAATACTTAATTTTTCCTACAACACTGTTACAATGACAATAAAAATATAATATAATAAGAGTCAAATACTACTGGTAAATATCAAAGTAGGATTATAAGAAAACAAATCAAATAATAAACAATAATATAATCTTACTAAAAAAATGTACAACATTTTTTCTAAGTCCAACCAATGGCACTCTTTTAAAAATAGAAAAAGTAACTGCAAAAGAATCTTAAAAGAAAAAAAATTGAAATACCTTTTCTAGAAAAATACTATAGTCTTTGTAACAGAGAAGTAATTGTACCCATTAGAGTTGTGTTCGAACACATGTTGAGTGTTGTTATATGCATATTTGAACAGAAGTAATGCACTGCAACTTGAAGAGGGAAGTTCTGGCGCACGTTTTCCAAAACCCACAAAATGGCGATCCTGGGATACTGAATCGCCCTCATCAGTTCTGAGGTGCATTTAATGCAATGCCACAGAAAGCAATGAGCTACAGCTCCAAACACCAACTTCTCAAACATCTCTGTTTCATTAACCATTTCCTCACATTTCTTATGCAAATTCAATTTCTGGGAAAACCAAGTTAATCAGTCACTGTGAGGTCATTATCTCACTAAATACTGACCCTACATTGATTTTCGTCTTAAAGTCTGCATCTTTACGTTCCTCCCCACTTTCTTTGGGAAGAAAAAACCAGTGTGTCTGTTTGTTGGTCTCATCAAGGATAAAGAGATTAATATAAATTACTACTGTTTCAATCACCTGTTAACTACTGTATTATTTCATTTTCTCTGTTTCTAATTCAAAAATAATATTAACTATTAATCAGATACTTATTTGTCCTTTTTTAATTAATTTAAATATATACATTTATCATGATGTAGAAATAGATAAATAAATAAGTTTATAAATATTTTATTAAGTTCAATAACTTATAAAAATAAAAAACATAGAAAAAAAGGAGATAGCAGGATACAACTTCAATCCTAATTGAAAAAATTCCTCTAAATTACATTAAAAATGCCATGTATGTTTAAAAATGAACTTTTTGGGATTGGGGTTTGAGGTGATAGTAAATCCAATTATTAATTTACACAAGTCCCATAACAATAATAGAGTTGTAGGGGTGAATTTTTATTTCCTAGTTCTTGGTGACTAATTAAATTTGAGTACTTTAAAAGGCAAGATACAAATATTAGGATGAGTAATTAATGAGTTTTAAGATCAATAATATTTGAAAAATGTTTCAAACTTCTATAGGTTTGTCTTAGGCTAACCTAATGGGTGATTAACTTATCCAATTCAACAACTCAATAATACTATATAACAGTGAACATTAAATATTTAAAGTTGTGTCTCTCTCACTGGATACCAGAATCTACTATGCTAAAAACCTAGGTTTACTTGGTTATAAGGGAAATGAAATTTTAAAATCAGTCAGGTTTAGAAGCTTCTCTAGACAAGTCAACAGTTATAGGGTAGGAATCTATGCTTCATTGTTATCAAACATTGTCTTTGTAAAGTGTGTGTTTTACTTCAAAACAAAGCAAGTTTAAGGCAGCTCCTTCAAAGATCCATGAGAATTTGAATTTAGCAACCTATTACTGATATTAGTTACAGCTAGCAACCTACTATTATAAAGTTTGACTCTTCCCAAACTGGTCCCAATGTCTTCATTATATATATATAGTAGTTTGAGACAAAGGGTTGATGAATCGAGTGGAGATAATCAAAACCCTAAATAAAAATCATAATCTCTTCTTTAAAGTCAGAAAATTGTTATCTAATTTTTTTTTTCAAAGGACAAAAGTTTATTATGTTTACAAATTGAAATAAACTCATAATATGTGTTATAAACTTTCATCACAGTTTACAAGATGACAAATTGACATTATTTTTCAAACTCTCAGCAATTATACATACACAAACCATAATAATATGATTTTTCTTATCCATATGTTCATTAGCAATACTATCATTATTATTTATTTTAATAATAATACGTGTTTAAAATTGTTAAAATGCAATCATCAATATTGCCTTATAACATTATATTAATATGATAAATAGAAGTAAAGTAACTTACATTTAATGTTTCAAAAACTAAGATAAACTTATCATAATTTCAAATATTAACTTCTAAAATACTTTTCGACAAATATTGTATAAAAATATATAAAAGTGTGAAATAATTTTTTTTCCTGAGGCTATGTTTTTTAGCCTTTATAAAATTTTAAATTAAAAAAATTAGAAAGTAAAAAACACAAGCTAATTTGAACCTGCAACTAAAAAAATTATCTAAAATTCATCGAAAATAATATTAGAGTGATTAATATTTTCTTACTCATACAGTGATTAGTAATACTCTTTTTAGAAATTAATCTGTATATATGTTAACTATTAAATCATCACACCGGAATAAATCATAATAATTAGATATTTACTGGTCTCTCTTGTTCCTATCTCATAATAAAAAGACCCAAACTTACATGAAGAAGACCAGTTTCCTTTAATTTATATATTTTCATGAATATTTGTTATTATTTTTAGTCAAAAATAATTTTATAATTCTATTTTAAAAAATATTTTTTTTATTTTTTTATAGTAGCTGTTTTTATTATTTTTAATAAGTAACATAAAGTTGAATTGATTAGGTCTTACCAAACTACTTGCCCATTATTTCTGATGTTAAAAAATGTTCATATTTCTCTACTTTTTATTTTACTATTTCGAGGTGGTTGGACCAATGCTATGGATAGGAACATGTGTAGTGCCGTATTCAAGATAAGATTTGTCATTTGTTACTCTTAATTTGTTAGGAACTATAAATTGTGGTGCACTTTTAACATTCTCTTCATCCTCAACATGTCTTCATGTCACCTCTTGTTTTTTTCAACAACCATGTGTATTGCTGAAAGCGAGTGACAACGATCTAAGTTCTTTTGTTCAATTAGGTGGTTTACAAGAGATTAAGATCTCCTACCAAGTTACATGAAAAAAAAACACAATTTTTTTTTGTGAGAACATGAATTTTATAAAGATTGAATATGAATAATTTATTAATTTTAGGAACGTTAAAGTGAAATGTGTTGTACTGTAGTAGAATCTTTTGCAAGCAGATAATATTGGATTTAAAAACACTAATTACATTCCAATTTTATAGCTATAATAGAAAATGCCTATAAAGACAATGTTTTCCAACACAAGTATAAGAATGTAGATAGATAAGCTTACATGTATTAATGTTTTCAGTTCTCTGGCTAAAAAACACCATGATAATGCAGCTTGGTGCAGGCACACAGGATATAAGTTCAGCAGGACCACGCCAAAATTCTGCGCTGGATTTGTACCCATCATTTGATAATGACTGCCTAATTCAAAAACTAACGGCTCTGATCTCCCTAACTGTGTCAGTTCTGATGAACTCAACTGCAACATATCTAAGGGTCAATATCTCACTAGAGGAACAACTATACACATGTAGGTTGCACTCAGAAAGTTCACCACTCATATTATATTATATTTTTAATGTCATGTTAGATAAATTAATTGATACATGCTTTCTTTTAAACATATATTAACTGATGTCATTAGAATATTAAGAACACCATCACTGTGTACAGATTATTGAACACAATATTTTATATGGAGAAAGCATCAGTTATTTTCAAAGACAGGAAATTTATATAGAATTTCTTTTTTGTTTTGGTATCTGATATTTGTCTCTACTCACGGTTACTTTTTTTGCCAAATTCAATTATTGGTTCAGATATGTATAAGAAGTGCTTTATATTAACTCAAAAATTGATAAATAACTGCTTTAATTAAAACTGAAGAAGACATTATTGATACAGTACTATTTTTTTATAATATTTGTTTTCAACCTATTGATCAAAATATTATCATTTTTTTATGTTTTTCACAGTTCAGCTAAGGAAGCTTAATTTATAGTTGACAATAAGTTGGTCAGTATAGAACAGTGTACATCATAAATTCTTATGATACTGTTGAACAAAGCAAACCTAACCCGCTAACCTCGTTCCGTAGAATGTCATCAATTTACTGGATTTGAAAATATTGTCCATATTCATTAATTACTTACCATAAACAACTTTAAGATTTTTTTAAGAACTATGTTCAGATGGAGAAAAGAAAAAAGATTGTCTATCTGAATGAAAGCAATAGAGGACTTAATGTCATTTAGCAAAATAAAAGATAATGACATTACAAATCTTTGTAAGCATAATAATATAATTTAAGATAAATTAAGAAATTTCTAATCCTTGGCTTCTTATGCAGTTAAGGAAACAAAAATTGACAACCTAGCTCCATTTTCCTGGTATGGTTGCATTTCCTGCATAAGTGTGACTCCCATAAACACAGATTATACAGGAGAAAAAGAACCATGAAAGTGCCATTCAACAAAAAAAATACTACTAACTATAAACACAAAGTGCCAAGTATGATAGGGTACACAAAGACGATAACTAATATTTGCCTTAATGAGTATTTAATTCAAAGAGGATGAAGAAGATGAAGACTGGTCTTCCCTAACTTGTTCTAACAAGAAAGAAGAATTACGGGTAGCTGTATCAACCTCGTCCTCAGCTTCCAAACATGAAACACAGTGAGTGCTGCAAGAGGAAGAAAGAGAAGAGCTGTAGAATGACAAAGGGGAAGAAGGAGAATGAGAGTTTATATCAGAAAAAGCCACCAATAGATCAATGAAAGCACCGACAATATAACCATGGTTGCTTTTTCCATTGACTTTCAAATACCAACATAAAAGCTCTTGGAGACCATCAAAGTCTTTAACGCACTGGGCTTCCACCATCTCTTCCATGGACCTGAGGAAGTCCACGTAAGGGTCCTGAGACTCCACAGACATAACCACGCTGTCTTTGAAGGGCAACGTTGTTGTTGTTGGTGGTGGTGTTGGTGTTGTAGTTGTTTGTGTTTGTGTTGGTGTTGGTGTCGATGTTCCTGCTTTGGACTCTAATATGGAGCTTGTCTGGTCGGGGTGGAAGAACAAACGGTCGGAAGGCAAGGGGCGAATGAGGGTCTCAAGGGAATCCGGTCTTCTAGAATCTTCTTCTGAAGCGGTAGAGAAGCTTCCAGAGTCGGGAGAGACAGTGAAGAAGGAGTGGGAGCTCTCGGGCATGTCGAAGTAGGCTGGGTTGATGGTTTTGAAAGCGACATCGTTTTGGTCTCGAAAAGAGAGGGTTCGAGGTTGGTGGCAAGAGGGCCATGGCCAGGAAGTGGAAGAAGGTTTGGGGTGTGAGTTCTTGTTGTGGAGAAGGGAAGGAAGCTTCATTTTCTTGCCCATGGGAAATGAAATGAAGATTCAAATGAAATGAATTTGAGAGTTTTTTCAGAAAAGAAAAGAGATGAAGGTTGTTGTTGTGTTGGGTTGGGGGCATTAATGGGAAGTCAGATGTGGTTCGATGGTGTGTGGGTTTGGGTGGGAAGATTTTAAAGGAGTGGTGGGTCAATTTAGAAAGCAATATTTGCTGCTTCCACCCTTCTCCTACTATTAATTTTTTAAAGCTTTTACCAATTAATCAAATAAATACATTTATTATTATATATATTACAAACATAAATAAACCTCCGCCAGAAAATCAAAGACAAGGTGTAACCATCACCATATTTTAGGAATCATTTTTTTTTAACTTATAATTCTATTTTATTGTAAATCTTAAAATCTGATATATTTTTCTTAACCAACAAAGTGTAACTCATTCCATTTCTGTCATCATCAAAACTGACTTTATTGGTGAAAAAACTGATTCACTACCTCACCTGTTCTTTTAAAAATATAAGGTACATAACTATTTTCTTGTGATAAATATAAAAATTAAAATTTTCATATATTCCTCTTTGTTTCAAAACTTTAAAATTCCACTTATCAGACTAATGGTAAAAAGTTCAAAATATTAACTTCAAAAAGTGTTTTTTTATGGGTCTATTTTTTTAAAATATTTTTGAAAGGGTTCTATTTTGTTTTTCAATATTTACTAAGCAAATATTCATTTGCAAAAGGTGTAACATCCCAAAATATAGTCCAAAACTGTATAATAGAATAATCACATTAATTAATAATTCAGATCAGTCTTTACACTAAAAGTCGAACGTACGCTTACGGCCGAACGACCTTACAAAAAGAATTACCATAAACTATATAGGATAAGTAAATATGGCCGAACGGTTTACAAAATAAAATACCGAACGACCATACATAACAAAAAGGGAAAGTGATCGAACGACCACCTTACAATAACTAGACTACTGACCGAACGTCCTACTCTTCGGTCTTCACTTCTACCTCGACCAGGTTCTCTTCTTCTAGCGCATCTTCCAACAGTTCGTCTCCTTCTGCTCACATCCACACGGATGATCATTGCAATGACAAGACGAACGTACAAAATACGACAAGGCAGGAACAAAGGGTAAGCTTATGTAATTTAATTCAAATATAATCATACGATTCATACCATCAACACACACAAAATAAATTTCGTCATACGTTTCATACAAAGCCAAATACTAGACTGACTGTCCGGACTGTATGAAATTTGTGTAGCTACGACGTCCGTGCACCCGGGTGATGTAGTAACTGGGATACCCTCAACAGCTGCCACCCGAGGTTAGTCATATCTGTCCAAAGTAACCCTAAGGACTAGGACCTCCTGTCGTTCCCACACATGACCTACCCCCTCTACGTGAGGACGAGTACTCACGGAACATCAGGATGAATCGCCAGCTTAGCATAACCACATTCATACTTTACAAATTCCAATATTCATTCAGGAGTCGTTCCTCCCCAGAACGCTCGTTCAAAATCCATACATTTCATTCATATCATATTCTCTTCATCTTTCATTCTCCATCATCTTAATGTCCTCTTTGTTCAAAGATTGTTAAAGACACTTAATACCGAACGTTCAATCCTCACTCAGAATTAGGACGAACGCAGGGAATGAGATAGTGAAGTCTCGAGTTCTAGAATAGGATAAGACCGAGAGGTCACTATTGGTTTGAGAAAGAAACCGAGCATAATCATATATCACTGGAATGACTAGAACGAACGTTACTTACAAAGTGAGCCAATTAAATGAACTGACTCTTGAGAGTTCTAACCGAACACCAAAAGAATCATGCCAAATACTAAGGTTCTAAGCCGGAACCAAGTGATTGTATACACTTTAAGACCTTCAGAGGAAAATACTTAGAAGGATTCACATTTAGAAATCGAATGTCAGTCAATGACCGAACACGGTAGAGAAAATTCTATTGAAGTTGGACGAACGCTATTTTCATCAAAATAGATCATACAAGAAACGAATACGAGCGCTTGGTATAAGACCGAGCACTACTCATTACGAGCACTACTCATTACGAGCACTACTAAACTTATAAATAGAAAGCTTAATAAATATAATAAAATACTATTGGAATAGTGTTTAAGAATAACTAAAATATACAAATACGTATATTTACAAATTTAAGTTTATCACAAACTACTCAGATACAACTACGCTTGACTGAACGCTCAAGCATAGTATTACCACACGAAGACGCTCGTTCTCAACTAGGATTCTTTCCAAATGAAAGAATCCAATTTTAACCAAGGTTACTAGTATTACCGAACGGTCAAGGACCGTTCAGTGACGAACGTACACCATCATAGGGAAATTTCATATCCATAATTCATTCATATTCAACTCATTTCTTAACACATAGTTTCACAACTTTATACAATTCACATCATAATCAATTTTTCATATATTTCATATATCAGAAAATAACACAATCACATATCATTTCCAATCATCCATCACGAACGTTCATGCATTACAGTACACATACCAAATTAAATTAAATAAGCTTCCCTTACCTTTGAGCGTGAACGAATGTCCTAAAGGCAAAATTAAGGCTCGCCTGACTACAATTTCTTCTACCCTCACGTTCAAAAATTCTTCAAACTAAACCAAACAACAGAAAACCAACAATGGCTCAGACAAGGCAACATCATGCAACTAGAACTTGGTTTGCATGTATCAGAGAACGAACGGCTAAGGACAAGAAGAACTTATCAGTTCAGAACTCGAAACCGTTCGGTTCAATCTAAAGCTCTTGACGCCGGAAACGCTTCTACGGTGCCTGAACGGTGATCGGAGAAGGGAAAAGGTAAGATTTCGTAGAGAGAAGGGAGAGCTTTTAGTGAGAAGGAGGAGAAATAAGAAATATCAGAGTTTTGGAGAAGAAGATGCATGCAGAGAGTGTGACGCAATTTTCCAAAAACTCAGTTTTGCTTAAAACGTCCGATCATCTGCTGACACCTGCATTCCACTATCTGATTTCCGGATCACCTCCGCTTGACACCTGACGTCTGTTCAGAGAATTTTTGGATGCGTTTTTAATGGTTCTGACAAAAGGTTAGCCCGGTTCTTAAATCAATTATCATTACAATTTGTTTTCTAGTAAAAAAATATATTTAATATATATAACAGCTAATTTAGTGTGCATGGTAAAAAATAGTTTACCTGTGAAAAACAAAATAAAAAGACTGTCATATTATATGATGTCATCTAAGGACATCTTCAATATGTCTTCCTACAAATTGAATTATTATTTTTTCTTCAATTGTCTTGCTGAGAAGTCTGGAATTAATTTTGACATTCCTTTACCTGAGATGTATATGTTACCAATTTATTTAAGAATGTGAAAAATATCAAGAAAATATCGTTTAAATAATACTTGAAATTTTGTTTTGATAAATAAGTGGAAAAAAATATATGGTTGTTTGACTAAAAGTTACTACTGAGTGGTAGAGATGAAATAGTATACAAATAATTTTTTTTTATAGTTCTTTCCCACGACAGATATTTTTATCCCTAGAAGGAGAAGAACAAGTTTTGAAATGCAAATTTTTTTAACACACTTAAACTCTTTTTACATACTTTTTCATCAACAATTTTCAACTTATTTATAAGTTAATTTTACTTTATAAAATATTTATTTTATTTTTTCTTCTTAAAAATACTCACAGAGAAGATAGCAGAAAACCTATAACTTTATAACATTATTTCAATAAAGAATCTTTGTAATAGCGAATTCAATTAAATTCCATCCTCTTAGTGTTTAATGTTTATATATTGTTGAAATCCTTTTTAGTCTAATAAGAAAAAAAAGTTAAATATAATTATTAGAATAAAGTCTGAAGAGATTCTTAGTAATTTTGATTAAGTATATAACAAAATATAAATTATTATAGTGTTTTTGTGTATGTTTTTAAAAAAATAATAAATTTGATAAATATAGATTTTACTATATTTAATAAGTTAAGTGAAGTTTAACGTAAACCATAAAAACACAAATTTAAGATAACTTTATATCATTACCTTTATTTCACTTTGTGGGAAGATATTTCCATTTTAATTTTTTAAGAAAATATTATACAACTAACATCTACAATCTTCTGAATGACATACTAAAGTTGTTTCACTAAAACAACCATCTTGAAACACTTATCTATCAATTATAAAAAAATTATGTTTTTTTAAATGCATTAACACAATAACTGAATATGAAGACCTTTGTTGAAGTTTTTTATCCCATAAAAAGAATTTATAACAATTATTTTCTTTAATTATTTATATAAGGAAGGTAACATGTGATATCAAAGTTTGAAATAAAAATCTCATTGTACTGTAACATGTGTTTATTCGAAACATAAAAAGGAAGAACCTTATCTTGTATTCAAATAAGACATTACATAGCACTAAGTAATCTTTTAGATAAGCCTCTTTTATAATAAAAAATAATTTAACTAAAATGATTGAATTCTGAATAATATCTTAAGTTTTAGTCAAAAGTGACTGAGTTTAAAATAATACTTAAATTTAGTTAAGAATAAATTTTGCTTAAATTTAATTCACATAATTAATTTAGTAAATCTTTATCAAAAAATTAAAATAGTATAAGTTTAATAATAATTTCTACAAAAATATCAACTATACTTTCCCTAATCTCTTTATCTTGTTAAAAAAATAGAGTTTTTGCAAGAAAAGTTTTGAAGTTCATCAAATAAAAATATGTTAACTATATTACAAAGGGTTGTATTTTTCGAAAATTGTCTACAAATTTTTAATACATAATTTGTGCATTTAACATTATATATCATGTTTAGTTTCGTTCAAATGGAGTTTAAAAAAATATTTATTATGTTTATACAAGTAATTTTATTTTATATGCTTTTATACCAAATAATTTTAAATTAATAGAAAATTTTGGGTGTATATACATAATTTTGGCAGAAGGAAATTTCAGTTTATCATTGAATTGTAAAAGATATTACTGAATTCAAAGATGTGAAACTATGTCACATTCATTGAGAAGTACACTAATGTAATTTCACCTCTTTATATATAAACATAATAATAAAATTAATTAATTATAAATATTTTTTTAGAAAATATATATAAATGAATGCATGGAAAGAGAGAGCATTTAGTCTGAAATTTTCAATCATAATATTTAATAATTGTATAAAAAAATATAATGGTGTATAGATAAATTTAATCACCTATGTTTTAAATTTTAATTATTATTCCTGAAATGATGGTAATAGTACTAAAATTAAAGATTATTATTAATACACTCAACTAATAAAAGAAAAAATTATAATAAATAAGTATTAAAGAAAAACTTCATTCAAAATTACATAGGTCTAGATTTGTTCTATTTGCACAAACAAAAATTATTTAATTATAACACTTCATGCTTCCTGATATACCGTATATGCATAATCATCTTGCAAAATACTTGTTACTGTTTATATTTTATTTCCACTTTGTGGGTAAACAATTAAAAGATCACCATGTTTATTCTTTATTTATTATTTCTCTCATTCTTCTCTTTCGTGTCTTGTAAATCATTTCATCATTCATTAAACTTTAAATCATATAAACTCTAGATATTTATACTTTCTTCATAATAGCTTATCAACCCTCCAAAGTGTGTAAACTAATCACTCAATAATATATCAAACCCTCTGAAACTACTCACAACCTAAATAACATAAGCCTAAAAGAATAAGTGGTTTCTAATATTTTCTAGGTATATTTTTTAATCACTTATTTAATTTCTTCTTAGTGTTTCACCTTTACAATTAATATCAGCAAGTCTTACACTAAGTTAACCTTACAGACTTTCAAAAAATTATACCAATTCTATTTTTTATTTACTAGAATAAACTCTTCTTAATTCTTCGTCATTTCTATTCCCAAATCATTACTTCCATCAATATAGATTGTCAACTCACTTAAATGATCATCCTTTACCACTTAAATAATATACAAATTTAAACCAAGAACAGAGAATTTTAAATAAATTGATTATTTACAACTTATAAATATTTTTTATTTTTTTAAACCAACTAAAAGACATATAACATGATTTTAAATCAACTATTATTTTACATTGTACAATTATTTATATATTTTGATTAAATCATAATTTTCTAACTATTATCTCCAAAGCAATTATTAGTAAAATATTTGTTTATGGATGATAATAAGTTATCTTAACAAATATTTTTCAGTACAAAATATTAAATGTTTTATAATAAATTTTATATGCACTTATATATCTATAAGATTTCAGTTAAATTTTTTCCATTAAGTTAATTAGTTTTAGCAATGTGTAATGGATTTTAATAGACAAAAATATCCGATTCTAAGTTTTAAGGTTAAGGGTATTTCAATCATTTTCATTCTCAAAACTAAAAAAAAAAAACTCTGAAACCCTTAATCACCTCTCTTATTCCTCTCAACCCTTTCTTTTTCATCTCTCTCACTCCATCCAACCTTTTCTCTGTCATCCTACTGTAGCTCAAACTGAAAAAAAATCAGAAACACTTGCCGTTAAACAATTTGCCTTTGTAAAGAGTTGAGTCATTGACATATTCACCTTCAGACAAAAGTTCATTCAAGATCTCTTCAATTTCACCATCTTCACTAACCTCTCTAATTTCATCATCTGCATAGGTTGAATCATCGTCTCTAAAAAAACCGTCCAGACCAATTATCAATTTCTTCATATGTCATTATGCTTGTGAAAATTAGATAAAATTATATACCATAAAAATTATAAAATGATAACTCATTATAAAATCATTTTTTTTGTAAGAAATTGTTTAACAACTAGTGTTTCTGATTTTTTTTCGAGGCCAATTACCAATTCCTTCGATGTCATTATGCTTGTGAAAATTAGGTAAAATTAGATAAGACAAAAATTATAAAATAAAAACTCATTATAAAATAATTTTTTGTAAGAAATTGTGTAACAGCAAGTATTTTTGATTTTTTCCAGACCAATTCCTTTATGCTTGTGAAAAATAGATAAAATTACATAAGACAAAAATCATAAAATGAAAACTCATTATAAAATCATTTTTTGTAAGACTGTTTAACGTGTTTCTGAGTTGGGATTACCATAGGATGACAGAGAAAATGTTGGAGTGAGAGAGATGAAGAGAAAGGGTTGAGAGGAATAAGGAAAGTGAGTAAAGGTTTGGGGGTTTCCTTTTTTTAGTTGAGAATGAAAATTATTAAAATACCCTTAACCTTAAAACTTATAATCCATGTTATATAAGGATATTTTTGTCTACTAAAACCCGGTACACATCGCTAAAATGTACCAACTAAAAAATAGACTTACGCGCGTTACCAACCCCATATATATATATATATATATATATATATATATATATATATATATATATATATATATATATATATATATATATATATATATATATATATATATATATATATATTATATCATTTATGATCACATTTAATGTAAACCCACACACATCAATGAGACTGTTCAACAAAGCTTTATAATTTGATGTGGGAAAGAAGATCATTGCAGGCGGGTCAGGTCCTAAGAATTAAATTTTCACGTGATAAAATTTCATTAAAAAATCTTATTTATTTCTCTTTCAATAAAAAAATATATAAACAAGTATTAAATTTTATAAAATTATATATAAAAAAAACATACAGTGTAAAAGGATAGTTGGTTCATAAATAATAACACGATACTTAACAAACAAACATGTATGTGGGGTTACATAATATTATGTAAGTTGTTATGATAGAGCTCTATTCACGTGTCTCACGAAAAAGGTCCAGAGAGTAGATGGAGACGCTTGAGATAAAGTCACAGAACTGCAAATAGATGAACTGATTGATACTAAACCAAAGCTTTTGCCAATGGAAATGTTCTCTGATCTCCTGTTTTTTTCTTTTTTTTTTTAATCGTCCAATCAATTATTTTTGGGTCTGTACGAACCATCCATACATTAGTTTTCATTTTTCAGTAAATCCAAGAGAATTTTAATTATGGTGTTTATGTATATGGAGTTGACCAATGCATGCGAATTTATTGTGCGATTAAACAATTGCTAATGTGTATGGTTGTGTGGATGTGTAATCAATATACTGGACCATGATCCGGACCTATATTCTATTTTGATTAAACTGTAATGTTGTTTCAATAGAAAATAATAGTGGGGACCTGATATTCTCTTTTAACTTCTAAATGGAAAAGCATGAATCATATTATTTGTATGGAATCCTATCCACACTGCAATGAAACAAAAGTAAAGAGAAAGTATATGTATATCTAGTCCCCACCACCTCTCAGAATTTTTTATGGATACTATTATTTGCAACTTTGTACTAGCAACTCTGAGGACTTGTATTTCATGTCTCTTCATTATTCAATTCTAGAATTTGAAACATATTGAAAAGGTTTATATTTTTTTCCTCCTTTTAATTATCTAATACCGGAATTTGAAACATCTCATTATAGTTGTTGAAATTTGGACATCAATTAAAACAGAAACAACCGTAGGACAGAAAAATGATTATATTTTAACACTCATCTAGTTTTAAAACAAGATTCTTTTTTTTAATCTTTTTAATGGTGACATTGTACTTTGGTAATAATAAAATAAATGAAATACAAGATTAAGAATAGTTATATAAGTGTCCTAATTCATGTTTTCCTCTATAAATTTCATACAAAGTTTTTTCCTATATTTGGAATAAAACGTCACATCATTGGAACCATACATCCAGCTTATATATTATGATTTCTTAGTCCACTTGGCTATAAATAATTTTAAGGATCTTACCATCTTAACAACGAAAGAGCGTGAAACATTCTCAAGCTAATGTCATCACGTGGTCGGGGTGTCAAAACAAATACGATGGGAAGAAGAATAAAATGGTGGACCGCACCTCACCCAACTGGACGAAGGACCACCCGCTATTGATATTTGACAGTATCATACTTCATGGAGCATGAGGATTGATGAATGCTGGATTATGACACACTGACCCACTCTGAATGTGACATACTAATATCATTTTCAAATTTCCTTTATTGTACCACATCAATGTATCAATTCATAATCCGTTTTTAATACATCCTAACATTCAGTCATGCATAATCGACCGATCAAGAAGTTCAATCAAAGTTGTACTCAGATTTGTTATCGCAATGACTTTACTCATAAACCTGGTTAGTCAAATTCATCGTACAAATACACCCTATCAAACAATGTCCTCTTTGTTGTTCTCAGCTTACCAAACAATATGCATGCAATATACCCGGAGCATATGCATAAGAAAGACTATACCACTGACTAATACACCTACTAGATCCTCAAACATTACAATCAGATTTTAAGCATAAAAACACTTATCTATTAGTCATATTCCATCTAGAGTTAGATCAGGTATTGGTTGTCTATCCATATCCATCAATCAATCACCAATTGAAAGGAAGTCTGAAGATAGCATCAAACAACTCAATTTCAGTAGTTAGAGTTTACGCGAGAATTTAATTTTAAATTATAATGTCGCCTGTTTATTGAGAAGACAATAGAGATAAAAAAAAAACACAAGGTAAGTATGAACTTTGTTTGGACATTTGGGAATACTCAGGGCATGAATACAAAAATAAGGGGAAAGGGGAACGACAGCATTAATTCCAATTGTTACTAACCAAAACACTAATTTTATCTTATTCCTTCTCTTAAAAGGATTATCTTTCTCAGAGGATTTATCATTTTAAAGAAACTGTAGAAAAGCTCAATCTACACACATAACAGGATAAACGACCTCCTTCCCCTAACACACTCTATTTATCTTACTAGCCCATAACAAACTTATATCCTGAACCAACCTTCCCTCTGTATACTTACAATAACATCCCCTTCAAAATTTCAACCTTATTCTCTCAAGTTTGGGATCTGAAAAGTAGAAAATATAGCAAATACTTCTGGCTTAAAGAGTACAAACAATTGTGTTCAATTTTCTGCCTTCCCATAAAAGCTCCTCATACTCAATAGGGTTATAGCTCGACCCCAGTAAAGACAACCCTAAAACCCATACGGAAATCCATCCTGACACAGGCCAATTCTAATACAAGCGACTCAGTAATAATATGATACGAAGTTTGCTATTGCTAGAACCACATGGGAATGATTGTGGGTACTCCATACAATGCATAATTACCCAGTTCGCATTTTAGGATCTACTTTTCATCCCTGCGTTTCTCAATGAATCCAATTGACCAAGGGGGTTCTGCATGTCATGAATCAGACCTGCTCTGAAGATTGCAAAGGAAACCCTTATCCTATTATTTATTCTCTGCAAAAGTGTTTGTGGGAAAAGCACCTCATGTCTATACTGTGGTGGCCACACCACATATTGGCTTGCATCCAGCAGCCACTGCGGTCGTGGCACAGTCAAACTTCATATAAATCCTGATGTCCAAGGTCACCGCAGTAAAGTCCAGATTCTGCTTGTGGTCGTGGCAAAGTCAAACTTTATATAATCCTGATGTCCAAGGTCACCCGCAGCAAAGTCCTGATTCTGCTTGGGGTTGCGCCCAGTCAAACTTCATATAAATCCTGATGTCCAAGGTTCCGCAGCAAAGTCCAGATTATGCTTCATAACATCCAAGATAAAAAGACTTGGCCAACCATTTAAAGCTCCAAATTTTGGAGGTCATTCATGTTTCAGCCACCTTTATCCACAAAAATATGTTCCAAAAGTTCTTGCTTTCTCAATTTACTAACAAATCATCTTCAAAAACGGTGGAAACATCAACCCTTCAACCTAGCTTTCCACCTTTTCTATTTGATCCCCGTTCTCAACCTTGACCATCACTAAAATTTGGCCATACTTATCAGTGTATTGGATTGTTCTAATACCTCCTCTGGCAGGTTCACCATAAGAATCCAGCAGTTCATATTACAAATTATCATTAACATTGAAATTGAGCAATTCAACCATCCGTGAATAAAAACAGGAATCTTTGTACAAGAACTTCATTTTATCTGAACCACTATTGGGATTGGGTAACAGAATCTTCTTTTTGCAAAAAGTAACAGTCTTGGTGTTCTACGACATCTCCCTAAACCCTTTGTGATGACCTTTTCTCAAGGTCCTTCTTTATGTTCTTAGTTTCACAAGCATTTCTTTGAAATCCTTTCCTGGAGCGGCAAAGTCAAGTCTAATCAGCTGGGTACTTGTTCTCTTCTGACTCGATGTTCTACTACATTCATCCTTAAACCCTTTGCGACCACCTTTTCTTAAGATCCTTTTTTATGTTGTCAGGTTCATAAACCCCATTAGCTGCAAAGTCAACTCTAATTATCTGGGTATCTGTCCTCTTCTCCTGACCCAACAATAATGCTTTGTTTCTTCAACTGTTGTAGCATTTGTTTGATCTTTTGAATTCCATCTAACATCTTGCTTACTGAGAGCTGACAACTACGTTTCCTGGTCCCCTTCTTGAGAAATTCCATACAAAGGCTGTTGATTCCCAGCTCCATATCCTCCATCCTTGGATGACTTTCGTTCTACCCCAAATTTGGAACCAGCAGGTTGGACAATTGTTACAAGTCAAAATACTGTTTTATTGAGTGAAATTAAATACAATACAATAAAGGACTCCTCTCCCAATGAACTTTTTCCCCTTCAAATGGATTCCCTCATTCCCAGATTACAAAATCTCACTCTACACTGATAGAAAAATAGAATGCCTCCTTCTCCCTTACATTCTCTAAGTTATCCAACTTAAACCTCTAACTAACTAACAAATATCATAAATTCCAATTCCCAAAGACCTACAAGAAAGAGTAAATATGTTATCCAAAACATTAATTTTCAACAACCCAACATCCCAATAATATCAAGGGCCATAGTCATCTTAGTTTACGTCTCACATTGACTACCACCTTTCAGTACTTAATATAAATGCATGCAATTCGAACAACCACCACCACCAAGCCTTTTTCAGTAAATGGAGCGGACCACATGGTTCAAACAATTCCATAATATGTAGTTGTAAATCATGTTTACAGATAAAATACTTGTCTTTAAGCCTTGACTGTTTCACCTTAGTTTTCTCCGTCCTCTTTTGCCTTTAGGGGCAGTTTGGTTCGCAGCAGGAATGGAGAAGGGAGGGATTTTAATGGAGGAGGGGGAAAGGTAGGGAAGGGGAAGGTAGGAGAGTGATTTTGATTAGAAAATATGTTTGATTGAGATCAAGGAAGAGGAGGTAGTTTAATGAAGGGGAGGGGAAGTAACTTCTTTTTTTGGTAACAATGGATGCAGAGGGACTTTAAAATCAATATACTTTGCTATCTTACAATTTTAAATTTCAAAACATATGTAGAAATGTTTTAGTCATTTCCAATTGAAATATTTAAATGACCCTCCGACCAATTCCCACCACCAAGAGAGGAGAGCAAAAATTATATGAGGGGTTTTGCTAAGCCTCCATAACCAAAAAACAAAAGTTGATAAAGACCTCTCCCTCTTCCCCCCTCCCTCTTTTGCCAACAATCTCACCCTATATTTGATGTAATCTTTTGTTGAAATTACTAATATTCTTCTCCACACGAACTCAAACAACTTAAGCAATATCCTACAATTTCCTTTATTATGTAAAAAAACTATTCTAGCTCCATTTCAACCAAGTAAACGCCAGTGCGAGTGTGTGAGAGAGAAAATACTTTCATACCCTTAGGATGAAAGATATAACACAGGAAACAAGAACAAAAAATATACAAACAGTACAGATTCATTTGCAACCTACCATTCATTATATACTCTTCTGCAACCCAATGAAATAAATCATTCGAATGGTAAAAGAGTCTTAAAAATTGGAGGAAACCATGAGGGGTGTATCCCTTATCTTTACCTCTTGATAAGAATGACAGCCTCATGATTGACACTTTGCATCTGAATCAATGAACAATAACCAAGCACACTTTGAACACAAACATTCCGAGTAAATATTAAAACCACTTACTATCAGCAGAAAACAGATAAGGCGGGAGATGCAAAATTATCACTCCATTCAGAAATTTAGACTTGTGAATATTACCTAACCAAAGACCATACTCTAACTCTATATGTTAACACACTCAATCAACAATGCGTTGCCTCCTCCTAATATCTGTCACATGCAGGTGAAACAGAACCCAAAAAAAAATTAATAACTCCTAATGACATTGATAAACCATAATGTGTATGCTTTACAACTAACGATGAAAAAGAAACCTACACCAAGCTGATATATTATTTCATACGAGAAAATTAGAAAACCTCCAAACCATACAAGACACCAGCATACTGAACAAGACCATCAGCCTTGCCAAAATAAACCTCTCTTATATTCTGAAAAGCGTGCAGAGTGAGCAAGCTATCGGAACCAGCCTGGTGGCTTTTCCCCACAACTCTTTCCACATTCAGCGATTGGCATACTCGGTCCAAACCTCCATGAAGATTTGAGCAGAACTTCATCAAGTGCTTCACATCAAAGACTCTGTCACCGAAAAACACCCTCACCAGACGGAGAAATTCTGCCAATTCCTCCGGCAGAGCGCGCTGGGTCAACAATTTCACGAGGTACCCGAAATCATAGGCACTGTGAAACGTCACCCAGCTAACTGGGTCATCGCAGACCAGACCAGAGGACATCATAAGCTCGGCGAACCGGACCGAGTCGATTCCAAACTCCCGATTCTTCTCAAAATCGATGCCTTGACGCCGTAACAACTCGACGGAGTCGTGAGCATGGGCGTCACGCGAGACGTCGAAGTCTCGGAAGTTGAACTCCCAGACGAAGCCATTGGAGGTGCCGAGTGTCGGAAGGTTTCCCAGTTGATCGGAGAGAGTGAGACCGATCTGGATCAGGTGGAGGCGGTCGACGTTGGCTTTAAGCACGGCGTAGTGCGCGGCTGGTTCGCGGTGGCGAAAGGAGGGGTCGCCGGTGTCGGGGCGCACGACAACACCCGGGAACTCGGTGTCCATCGATATCAGAGGGAAGGAGTCTATGACGGATCGGATTAACTCGAATTCCGATTCCAAATTAGAGGACCACACTGATCGAGTGAGGATGGATCCACGGGATAGGGCCATTCCTTTAGGGTTTTGGTTTTGGTTTTGCAGTTACGAATCTTATTTAGGGTTTGGGTGAATGAAAAGAAAAGAAAAAGAAGAAGAAGAAGAAAGATTCCAAGGAGAGAAAAAGCCACTGCTATCAACAACTTTTTATACAACACAGTGATGAAAGGTTCTTTTCTCTCGTTCGTCTTTTTATTTATTTTTTTGGCGATTACCATGAAAAAGAATAACACTAATACAGGAATAATTGCCATTTGATTTGGACTTGGATAACAAGTTAGGTTAAAATTTGGCTCCATTTGGAGAGAGGGTGAGATTGCGTTTCGAAATTCGTCAATCGATTATCTCAATGCTGGTAACTGAATATTATATTTACTTATTTTACTAAATTATTTTTTTTATAGTATTTCTACGTATTCGGAAATGTTTTATATTAAGGAATCAGATTCCTGCAGATTCTAAATTAAAAAAAATACTATCTCCTGGCGGAAATTTTCACTCCTTGTAGATCTATAATATAACTGTTTTAGATTTTAATTTAATTGACTCTCCATTTTATTTTAGAAATAAACTACTTCATTTGATGGCCAGAATCGTATGTGCTAAAAGAATTTAGTTGTATCATATGTAATTAAATATGTAAATAATAAAATTAATGTTGAAAGAAATATTTAAAATAATGTAGGTAATTTTTATACTTTAATGCTTCTAGGATAAACGAGTCCAAAAAAAAATGGTAAATTATTTTTGTAATTTTGTTACATGAAAAAAATTAATACAAGAAAGTTATATACATTCAAAAATTATATGAAACAATAAAAAGATTAAACCATTTAAAGAGTTACATGTAAAGCATCAAGTTTTACTTTTGCTTTTATTGTGTTAATTGTAACATGCTTTCCTAAAAAGCCATAATTGTAGGTTATGCTTGGTAAGCAGAAAAATAAAGTAAATTGAACTGTACTGTCTTATTATTTATTAAATTTAATTAATTTAGGTTATAAATAATATGAATTCTTTTTCATTTTTCTTTTATTCTCATTATGGTTTAGTATCATTTCGATAGATGACTCTTAATATTTATACTTTTTTAAAAGGATTTAAATTTTAGAAATTTCACGCCCTGTTAAGATTATTTAGTTATGGTAATCTTAATATTCTTTTAAGTTATATAAATTTTCAACAAATATTTTATAATATTGTTTCTTTAATAACTTACAATAATATCTCATTTACAATATTTATAATAATTTTTGAAATCTTTAATCCCATAAAAACTTTCTCTCAATTCATAGGAAGTAATAATCTTAAATAAGACTAAATCAAAGAAATACAGCCATTCCAGAATGATAGTTTTAGGAATTAGGGTATCGTAATAATCCAATAAACAAATCTTCGTGCATACTCATTTTTTCTAGCCGAAAATCATTAAGTGAAAACATTTTCCTTAAATGGACTTGATAGAAAAAGTGTGTGTGTGTGTGTGTGTATATATATATATATATATATATATATATATATATATATATGTAACCTATTATTCAATGCATGAAGACAAAATTATGCATAAAACTTTAGGTATTGACCTCTGTGCATAAAACTAATGCGAATTTATTTCTTTAGACGAAATTGGTAAAAAGAAAAACAAGTACAGTTTTTGTTTTCAAAATCATTATAGAGTTATTTTGTTTAGTTAAATTGATTTAGGGAGATAATGCTTAGTGTTGTTGAACTCAAGAAAAAATTGAAAAATGCTTAGTATATATAATGGCTGTTAAAAGTAAAAATTGAAGGTAACAAAGAAACAATAAGTCACGCCATAAATGAGCATATATTACAAGTCACTATCCTCCTCAACCTTTTATGCCCATGGAAATCGAAAACCTGCCTTCAAACAAAACTCTATAATCTCTTTTCTTTTGAATTCAGTTTTGATAACTTTTTTAATAAAGTTCTAATTTTTTTTTAATTTCTTTTCTAACGTAATTTAAATAATTAAAAGAAATTAAACAATATCCATTCATAAATTTTTTAAATTTTAAAAAAATCCACATTTCAAGTTAGTATTGTGTCATGTTAAAATTACTAATGAAGGCATACATGTCTTATATTTAATTTGATCCCTATTGGTTATTTTTGTTTAATTCAATCCAAATTAAAAAAAAAATAGAACAATTTTTTGCTTTTAAAAAATTAAACCAAATTATAATCTTGAGTTAAAGTTATATTTTGATTTTTCACATCTTATTTGTAGAATTTATTATGTCTTTTCTAAACAAATTTAACACAAAATACTATTATCTCAAAACCATTTACATTTTTATTACATATTTATAATTTAGGATTAGAGTTAGACTGAAATTATAATGAAAATTTTAGAAGTGGAAATTAAAACCATTGGTTTAAAGTTTTAATATGTTAAAAAATAAATAAACTATTTAATACTTTACGTTATTTTTAGGTTAAAGATCAATTAAATAATTTAATACTTTATGTGATTTATTTTCATTTCTCGCATCTTATTGATGACAAATTTCTTTTATGTTTTCTCTCAACAAATCTAACACAAAATACCACTATATCAAAAATCATTTACATTTTTATTAAGTATTTATAATTTAGAGTTAGAATTATTTTAAAATTAGAATAAAAATTTTAAAAGTGTAGGCTAACACCATTAGTTTGAAATATTAAGATGTTAAAAATCACAAACTATTTAAACTTCATGTGAGTTTTAGGCTAAAAATTAATTAAATTATTTAATATTTTATGTGATTTTTATGTTAAAAATAAATCAAACAGTTAAAAATCAATTAAACAGTTAAACCTAAAAATCAATCTAATATTTATATAAAAAATAAAAATTTTCTCAATTTAAAAAGGAAAAAAATGTTATATATATAAAAAAGTGTAACTAAAATGAATAAAAATAACTAATACGAAAACCAAATTAAATATAAAACATGTGACACTAACATGTAACATGTGACATTAACATTAACATGTGACATTAACATTAACATATGTCACTGGACTTGACATACAACATTGTTATTGTCACGTGACATGATATTTCACTTGATATGTGAAATTTTTTAAATTAAAAAATATATTAAAATTTATAACAGAAAATTTTAAAAATTACAAGCTGACATATGGAATACATTAATAGTTAATTATTCAAACAACATTAGTAAAATGGACTAAATTAAACAAATTTATTAAAAATTGAAATCTTATTAAACAAAAAATATATATTATAATTGAATTGAGAAAATCAAACAAAAATAGACACTAAATTACTATTTTAAATTTTTTTTTATAGACTTGAGTTTTTGAATTGCAACGTAGTATATGTTTTGTTCATATTGCAAAGACAGATAAGGAAAAAAAAGTGAAGATTTGTATTATAGTTTGCTTATATAAGGGAACAAATAAATTGCACTAAGTTTATTATGGTTAGTGTTGTATTAATTTATTTTAATTGATAAATGAGTATAATGGTGATGGTAATAGATAATTGTTACTAGTGTTGCATAATTTATTTTTATTGATATTGAGTAGAATGATGAATGGGTTTAGTTAAATACAAGTGGATATATTACAATAACATTAATTTTATATAGGTGGAAGGATGTTGGTGGATATGTATAAGGTTTATATAAGTTTTAGACTTGCTTTTTGATTTATTATTATATTGAATTGTTTGAATTGAGTAGTTAATTATTTGTTTATGAGACTAAAATATATAGTATAGATATTTGCATAAGAGTAGTTAATAAGTTATGGAAAATTTGTTAATGTTGATAATTGTTATGGAATGACTGACATGTTATTGATTTATGTGCAAAATATGTTGTATATATTAGGACTAGATTTGTGTATGTCTCAATATTCGATTACATAAACTTTCTCCCTTTTAAGTCATTTTTTTTTATTATTTCCACAATGAAATATATAAAGGATCTACATGTATTTAATTGTTATTATATGAATAATCTCATGCAAATTTGTTGATATATCCTTCTAATCATTGTATGAAAATACTATCTCTAATGTGTATTGTTAAACTCACTTTATCAATAGATCGAAAAACTCATATGATATGTATTGCTAGTTGTTTAATTAGTATATGGATACTGTAGGTATCAGTGAGTTGCGCAGCATAGTAAGAGTAATTGTTAAAGAGCGGAAAACGTGTTACGGTCAATAAAATGGTTCCTTTAGCAATTTTAATTTTCTTATAAAACTTTTATCAAACCGTTGGTGTGCTAAAAGTTTAAAGAGTGTAGGGAGGAGAAAATCAACACATAAATTTTATCCTGGTTCAAATCTAAAGATTATACGTTCAATCGTTAATCACTTTAAATAGTGATTAACCTCATCACTAAAATATTGTTTCACAGATTACAATAATATGGAATAAAGAGTAAGAACAGAAAACATCTTTCTTCGACAAACGAATGGAAGAACCTTCCTTCGACAAACGAACCGGAAGAAAACTGCTCAGCCAACTTGAAGAGAACTGCTCCGACCTTAGACACACTAAGCGCGAGCTTCTCCTATTCATAAGACTTGACAATAGCACACTATCACTTGAGAACTTCCTCAGAAAATCTTTGTATTCTCAACTGGCATAGAACCCTTTTGATTCACAGAGAGCTTCCCTTAGGAACACTCTTAGGAACACAGTTCTAATACTCTAAAATGAAAAGTTACATTCTAAGAGTTGTGGAAAACACAATTTATAACCCAAGATTCAGAAAATGAAAAGACAACCCCCAACTACCAAATATAATATATTATCATAATGGATAATCGATTATCTGTGTCCGTTATGGGGTTTTCAAAAAGTGATAATCAATTATCTTGAGTGATAATCGATTATTTGCGCAACCTGGGCAATATTAAATCAGGCAGTGATAATCGATTATTCTGAGCAATAATCGATTATTTGCGCGAACAATTCTTTTCCAAATAGGCTCGTGATAATCGATTATTATACCAAATAATCCATTATCTGCGCAAAGACTCTCTAAACATGAAAATTTCTTAGAGTTCTTACATCAACAAAGTAATTCCTATGCAATTAGTTATATATAATGTTTTTAAATAAATACAACAAAAGTCTTCACGTTCTTCATCTTATAGTATCATCAAAACCATAATATCTTCAAGACACCAATGTTCCTCCTTGGTAACAGATACACTAGTATAATGTGTAATGTTCACTTAATCAGTGTATATTCAGACTCGCGTGATGTGTATTGTAATACTCGTCTAATATATATAACAAACTTGTATAATGTATAATGTTATATTTGTCTAATTAGTGTATAAACATATTCGTCTTGTGTTTGTTGCTAAAGTCCTTTAATTATTGTATGAACATAATCATCCAATCAATGGACGTGTATACTCATTTAATGTGTATTGCAAAATTTGTTTCACCAATGAATTACAAACTTGTTTAACACTCATGTAATTTGTACGTGGGTAGACATACTTGTGTAATGTATATTGTTAGAATTGCCTTATCAGTGTATAAACAAACTCGTCTAACATCTGTTGCTAGACTTGTTTAATTAACTTATAGATAGATTCATCTAATGGGTATTCTTATATATGTTTAATCAATGTGTGAAATGATAAATCTAATATTTGTTGTTGTGCTTGTTTAGTAATTGTATGAACAAACTCAACTGGTGCTTATGGTTAAGCTTACCTAATTAGTACATCACGTTTAATATTTTTTTTATACTAATCTAATTAGTGTATGCTTAGACTTGTTTAATAACCACATGGAATACCTCATCCAATGTCTCTTTTTTATAAACTTGTCTAATTAATATATGAGCAAAATCCTTTATTATGTATTACTAGACTCATCTAATGATTTTTTTATACTCGTCTATTATGTATATTATTAGACTCATATAATATTTTTTTGCTATATTTGTCTAGTGTGTTTTGATAGGGTCATCTAATTAATATATATCTAATATATATTTATAGACTTAAGTTACTCATAAATTTTAAAGTAATTAGTTTTTACTTTTTATTTTGATTTTATTAAAGTCTTCAACTCGACATTTTCAAAGTTAAAAATTGTAAAAAGTGAATTTAAAAAATATAAAAAAACTTATATTATTAAGAAGTATGATTTTCATTACAAATATATAATTTAAACATTTAAAATGAATTATTAACCATAGTATTTTAATTTATTCAATTACAAATACAATTATTTTAAACTTTATATTAATTTTTGTGTATAAATAATTAATGCTATTTTTTATTAAATAAATATTAATTCTTTTTTTACATACTAAATATATGAAATATATTTAACAATAAAAATATTTATACTATAACTTAATATAAAAAGATCAATGTAATTTTTTAAGACAAAATTATTACATCACAATTTATTTTATATTACATTATAAAATTTGTATTATTAGTAAATTAATATTATTTTAAGAAATAAAACTAGAATATATTTTTCTAAATTTTATTTTATTAAATATTCAACTAATTAAAAATCATAAAAACGTAGAATTAAAAATAAAAAAATCATATAGAAAAATAATTAGTATTTTTATTTAATATGTTATATTGTATAATGTTTGTTGTTAGACACATTTAATTAATATAAATAATATATATATATATATATATATATATATATGTATATATTTATAAACTCTTTTAATAACAATATAAATATATTGTTAATATATTTTAAGATAATTATTTTGTTATTTTGTATCTTATTAAAGTCAGGAACTCTCACTATTTGAATTTAAAGTAAAAAATGAATTTAGTAAATATAAAAAAATTATAATATTAAGAAAATAAAATAAGTAGATAAAAAAGTAAAATAAATTCAATTTACATGAAACAATAAAATAAATACAAATACAAAAATTTTAAAAATAAAATAAATAGATAAAAAAAGTAAAAAACTATGTGTCAGTGAAATAAATATAAATAAAAAAGAAATTAAAAATATCAAATAACTAAATTAATAGTGAAAAAAACAAGTTATTTTTTAATGATTTCTTTAATAATAAATTAATTAGAAGTTATAAAATAATAAAATTTAAAATAAAAAATATATACAAATTAGTTTAAAAATAAAATAAATTGATAAAAAAATAAAAATAAATTCTGTGTATATATAACAACAACATAAATATAAATAAAAATTAAATTAAAGAATAAAATAAATATAAATTAAAAAAATATAAATGTCAAATGATTAAAAAAACTAACTTTTAACACACTTATTAAAAAAATAAATAAATAATAAAATAACTACTCTAATACGTTTTTTTATTATATATGGGATATGATTTTGATGAACCATACGAGGACTTGAATTTGAAATAACTTACTAACTTAAAGCAATTTTCAAATAATCATGTTACCTCATCTGGATAAAAAATATTGTACAACATAGGCCTCTTAAATGTTAAATTGAAATAACATTTTATCCAATAATTAAAATAGACACGAGTCTAGCTAAAATCGATTTATATATATATTTTTTATAAACTAATGTGAACAAGGTTCTACAAATACAATTTATCTTTCCAACTATTAATATTTCACT
Source organism: Vigna umbellata (assembly GCF_029865625.1). NCBI lineage: Eukaryota > Viridiplantae > Streptophyta > Magnoliopsida > Fabales > Fabaceae > Vigna > Vigna umbellata. The sequence continues at coordinate 29,757,219 of NC_142169.1, read as the reverse complement.
CAAACTTAAAAAAGTGTTTATGTAAAATAAATTTGATGTTTAAGAAATTAAAATATGAAAGGACTATTTACAGTCTATTATTTTTTTCATGTAATTATTTATGCAGTGACATGAAAGTATTAATTTAAGTAAAAATTATAACAAGTTTACATTTTTATCTTTATAAGTTCCCCCTTAATAAATCTTGTTGTTCCTAAATTTAATAGTTGCTTAATAAAAGTATAGGGATATTTTAATTACGGTTAAAATGGTAATTAAAATAAGGAAATGAGATATTATTATTTTTATCTTAAATGCAAACAGTGCGTTTGGTGGTGACAGGAGAAGCGTGGACTGAGAACACGTGTGGTGTAATAGAGGTATTACTTTTCCCTATTAGACCAAATCGCTGTTGTGTCCGTTTCTTTTTCTTTCTTCATTATTATTCCGAAATTTGCCTTCGATTTTTGCTTACGCAGATTCCCCTTTCCGTCAGACATTTCCATACTTTGATCAGATCCACGACAATTGCTCATCCATGACGCTTGGCTCTGCGGGATCCAGTGTCGTGGGTTAGTTTCTAATATATCATCAATCTCTTCTTTTTTTCTTTTTCGTTTTCTTCAAAACTGAAATTTAATTTCAGGAATACGCATGCTTTCTGTTAGTTTCTTGTTGCCTTGACTTGTCGCCCTTGATGAATTTGAAAATTGCTTGTTTGTTTCATTTTTATTGTGGTTAAAGTTTTGTTGATGGAAACAAGGTGGGGGTTTTAATCCATAACGCTATTTGTGATGGGGAATTTTGTGTAAATATTGTTTTTTTTTTGGATACCCTAATTATAATTTGAACCAATCTGTCTTGTTATCTCTCGTGTTTATCATTGTACGCTTCTTTTGAAATTCATATCTCATTTGTACTGCTTTCTTTATAAGAAAGCCCAGGTGAGTTGGCTTAATAGTCACTGTTTGACATATTTTCCCCCTTTTCTGTTTAGTCAGTCCTCTGTTATTTCACAATTAATTGAAGCATGTTCACGGTAACTACATGACACACATTTGTATATCTTAACATGAAAGAAGAAAGACTGTTTTTTATAATTTAGGTTTAATATAAATTCTAACATTCAAAGACTTGATTTTAGCTTTTGAAATGTAGGCTAGGACCTTTTATATCATTTCTCTTAGGAAAATTGAGTAATAATTACCAGATTCCTAAGTTTCCTACAATGCAACTTACTTGAAACCATTCTCAAAATGCATTTTTTGATACTTACTCCCAACTCGATTCCATTAGTAATCTCAGGGACTTACAAATATGACAATTCAACTCTTTAAATAGTGTAAAAAATCAGACATAACAAACTCCTTGTAAATACAAACCACAAAATTAGATAAATTATCTTACATTTGTGAAGTTATAAGCCAATTATTAGTTATATTTTTTTTCCTGCTCCCGAATGAACATGCCCTGTGAACAAAGAAATGTGTCATGCCATCAGCTGGATGAAGAAATATGGAACATTTTCTCTGGCTCTGATCCTTGTGTTCATGACTATAAAGTAGTGCGTTATGAGCCTAGAATTGATATGGGGAAAAAGAAAATAAATATTTTATTAATTGAATAAATTAGGCAGAACTATATAGAGAAATCTCTCCTTTAAGGGTCTCCGATTCCACAGAAAGTTAATGCTAATGTTTACATTTGATACCTAACAAAATGAACCTCGTCCCTTACATTCTCATATTTATATATAATTAAACCCTTTAACTAATTAACCACTCTAACGATTGCTAAATGTTTTTTCACTCGCTCCTAGCTCAAAACATCGTGACTAGTATTTGGTGAAAGGATAACATATATAACTATATTTTACATTTATTGAATATACAATACCAATATGAGTGTAGTGTTAAAGGGGTTTACACCTTAATGTAGTTCCGAGGAACTTCAGATTGCTGGAGGAACTTGAAAAGGGAGAAAAAGGAATTGGAGATGGCACAGTTAGCTATGGAATGGATGATGGTGATGATATTTACATGCGCTCTTGGACTGGCACCATTATTGGCCCCTATAATGTAAATATTTATCTATCAGCACCTTGGTTTTTTATTTTTTATTTTTTATTTTTTTACAAATGTGTTAGTTTTTTAATGAGCTAAATTCTATTTGGACTAGTGAATTTTCATGTAGCAATTGATTTAACTTTATAACAACCATTTCAATAGTGGAAGTAATCCATTATAAGATGAACGTTTCACTTTTCGGGTGATACAAATTGACCATTTAAATACATTTTTTTGTCTTAATATGTGTATACTACTAGTATAATGTTCACGTTCATGTCCAAACAGTCCAATTTTAAGAATTAAGTTATATAACAGTACGAAGTTCCATATATTTTTATATATGTACTTTATCATTATACTACTTTACTGGGAATAATATCAACAACTTTTAAAATTAATTTTGAAAATGTTATTATGCTTCTGAAATTTATCTGATGATTTTAATGGGAACGTTTTTGGTTTTCTATTATGATCTTCTAATAGTCTACTGAATCTTTATTTGACTTGATTAAAGTAGCTTCTTAGCTAATTTTTAAAAAAATCTGAAGTATGAATCGTTCTATACTTAAACCAGAGAATTGAGTCATATTATCATTTTTCCAAATAATGTATTTTTTTTTATTTACTGTCTAATATAATGGACTATTTTTTGGTTCAGTAATTGTGTTTTTTCTGTTTTTCTGCCAGACTGTACACGAAGGAAGAATTTATCAATTGAAGTTGTTTTGTGATAAAGATTACCCAGAAAAGCCTCCAACTGTTCGGTTTCATTCACGGATCAATATGACTTGTGTTAATCATGAAACTGGAGTGGTACAATTCATAGTTTTTCACATGCTGTTTTTTACATATTTTAATGCAATAGGTATTGGTGTGGGAGAGAGGGAGTGTACACAATGCTAACTAAAGTATTTTTTGCTTTGATTTGTTAATTGGTGTTGGGAATAAATATGACACGTACGTTAGAGAAATGTACTCAAGAGTGTGTCAAAGATCTGACACTGATTATCATGTTGCCAAAATAATGAAAATAAGTTATGCTAACCGTTACTCCACGAGCTAGCTTTGAAGACTAATTAGGTTGAAACTCGAATTCTTAGTAATAGAATTTAACGTATTGGTTGTTGTTGGATCTAATGATCTATGGGGTTATTTGTTATCATGTTATTATTGAACCATCTATAATGTCTTGTAAACTGTAATTGTCTAGTTACTGATGTGAAAAGTGTGGGTTGGAGATACGGACTCAAATGTTATATATGACCCTATGAGCTAAATTTTGGGTTTAAGTCAAGTTCGAACTGCAATTCTAGGAGAGTGATCTGGGTTCTAAGAAGGGAATATACGTAGAAGAGTGCTAGGAAAACAATTTCTAACACATTCTTTCTAAAGCTCTCTGACCATGCCCTGATGAAAACAATACAGGGTTGTTTCAACTACATACCATTACCATCGCATTTTTCTTACAACATAAAACTTGGTTGATACATCCTTATTCCAAATGTACTGGAAATTTGGAACTTAGAAAGAGTAACCACATGTTGAACTTGGATTGGGCAGCGGAATGGGCTTGGATCATATACCCAAAAAGAAATAAGGGAGACAATTTATTGGTAAGGGAGAAAAGAGCATAGGGTGAAGAGGTTAGGCAAGACTGCAAGATTTCAGTGCTTTGGCATTTGGAACCCCCTTCTTTATTTTCTCTTGTTCATTTCTTCCTTGTAGCTATGCATTTTAACAGGCATCCTTTTGTACCCTGGAACTAGTTTACCAATACACATCTATGTTTTCACCCTTCATCCTATCATTGGTCAATTTTGCAAACATGATAAATTACCTAACTAAATTTATGGATTTGCTATTGAGACAGGTTGAATCAAAGAAATTTAGTCTTCTTGCAAATTGGCAACGAAGGTTTACCATGGAAGATATATTGACCCAATTGAAGAAGGAAATGGCAGCTTCACATAACCGCAAGCTTATCCAGCCTCCTGAAGGTACTTGCTATTAGTGTCCAAGATCATACCGGTATTAGGTCATATTGCACTTGCAGTGTGCAATATATAGTATCTAATACTCTGGATCCTTCTATGTTCAACAACATACAGGGAATGTCCAAATGAGCTTAATCTTTACCTCCGTAGCCTGAGTTGTTTTTGTTGCCTTACATTCATACATTATTGACTATGTTGAACTCTCTTATTGATGCTAAATATTGAAAGCAACTCTTTAAGTAGTATTTTCTAATTAGTGCTTCCCATTTTGATCTTGCTTTTCTTTAATTCACTTGCTTTCTGGCTTTAAATTTAGCGGGAAGCTACACTAAAATTGTGACAAATGTTATTTATTTGGGTGTGTGCATTGACTTCAGTTGGTGCTTGATGTGTTGCATATTAGAGTTTGAATTAAATATGGCTGCTAATGGAAGTGTCAAATATGTCGGCGCACTATTTAATAGAGATCGAAAGTTGTAAATCGGTCAATCAAGCTAAAATAGATTGAGGATCTTCATCTCTCTTATTAAAGAGTAGACTATCCGGTCACTCTGCTAATTTTTTTAATATATATATATATAATTTTAAAGGAATATTTGCTTGATATAAGACCGGATTACAAATCTCTATTATCAGTAAGTTGAAAGAAGATTACATTTGTTGAGTTGATCAATAATGGTTTTTACCATGAATGACTTACAGTGCCTACAAGAATTATGTATAATAGTTTTTATTATATTTATTTGTTTTAATTTATTGGGTAAACTCTTTAATCGGTGGAGTCTTTTACTATGTTGTAGACAACATCTGTATGCTTTGTTCTCAGACATTTTGTTTAATGGTGTGTTCGTGAGTACAATGACCAAACTTTTCATGTTTTTGGATATTATTGGACCTCTATTTGACCTTATTCATGGTTGAACATTGGAATGATGGTGCTTGTCTGTGGCTGTATCTCCAAACTTTATCTTAATGTCTAAATTACTCTTTTGAGAAGAGTATTTTTTTTCTCTCTCTCATAACTACCCCAGTCACTTATCACCTAGTTTCTCTTAGCATCATACATTTCAATGTCTGATTTAAAAAGTTATCGAATTTTGAAATTCAGTTTAAAAAATTATTAGATTTCAAAGATTAAAAAAATTTATTAAATTTCAAAATAATTGGATTTCAAAATTTAATTTATAAAATAATTAGATTTCAAAATCTGATTTATCAATTTTTTTAAAATCGTCAAATTTTAAAATTTAGCTATCTATATTTCGAAATTCAATAGTCAATTCCTCATAATTTCAAAATTTGGCTTACAGTGCTGTCGGATTTCCGAGCACTTTTTTTCTATTCTTTTGTTAAACCCGGAATACTAATTCAAATCCGGTTCACACTTTTTTTATTTTCCTTTTTCTTACACTAAATAACATATATTAAATAACAATAAAATAATATAATAAAAATAAAAATCATAGTAAGAATAATAACGATAATAATAAAAATAAAAATGATACTAATAATAATAATATTAATGATAATAATAAAAATAAAAATGATGATAATAATAGTGATGATAATAATAAAAATAATTGCAATGAAAAAAAATAATAACAAAAATAATAATAATAAAAATAATGATAATAATAAGAATAAGAATCGTAATAATTATAATAATAACGTAACAATAACAACAATAAATAATAAATAATATTATTAATAATAATAAAATTATTATTATTATTATTTTTAATGTTGAGGTACACAGAAAATAAATAATAATAACATTAGATTTAATATATGTTAACGGGACTTTATAATCCGGTTAACATGTTTTCTTATACTCTGATTTTTAAGGCTAAAAATTATATTAATAATAATAATAATTTTGTCATATATTATTATCATTATTTTTATAGTGATTTTTAATTTTTTTCTTATTTTTATATTGTTATTATTATTATTATCTTTATTTTTGTTATTATCATTATTATTCTTATTCTTATTTTTATTGTTATAATTATTATCATTATTATTTTAATTCATTATTATTATTATTATTTTATTTAAAATATTATTATATTTTGAAATCTGATTTAAAAGATTAATAAATTTCGAAGTCTAATGAAATAGATGGAAGTATGAGACTAAGAAAAACTAGGTGATGGTGACTAGGTAATTATGATAGAGAAAAAAGAAATTTACACTTAAGAGAAAGTTCGGAATTACATGAGAAAGTTTAGAGGTACAACGAGAAACATCCTATATACCGGTCTACTATCCAGTTTAGAGGCCTATAATGCAAACTTGAGCCCAAATTTGTCATTTTTTCCTATGTGGAGAAGTAAGAGAAACTTATATGAAATGAAACCTAAACCAATAAAGAGTAAGAAAAAATAACCACAGGAAAGAAATAAACAACAGAAAGCACGAAACTATGAGAGAATACATTGATTAGGTGTTTTTGAAGATATTTTTAGATTCAGAAATATCTTTCAAAATACTATTTTCTAATTTTATATTTTGGATTGAATTTGTAGAAGATACAAATTTAGAATGTAAAAGAAATACATTCTGGATAAAGTTTTTTGGAAAATATATATAGATTCAAAAATATTTTCAAAATAATTTTTCATTTTTAAAAAAGTATTTTAATATTCTAAATTGATGTATTGGAACGTATTTTAAAAAATTCTTTTCAAAACATCTAATTAAGAATATAATTGTTTTTTTATTCCAAAATGAGTATTTTGAAAGATACTTCTAAATTTAAAAATATATTTTAAAATGCCCAATTCAAAATTTTTACTTTTCAGATTGGATGTTTAGGAAGCCCAACCCGAAAATAATTGTTTTTTTCTGAAATTAACATTCTAAAAAATATTTTGAATCCAAAAATACTTTTTAAACATTCAATCCAGAATGTATTTTTTAATACTCTCGTGCCTTTTCTTGGCTATTTCTTCTTCATTTTCATTGACTCAAGCTTTTTCATTGCATATAAGCTTATCCTCCTTCTCTAAATTATCAATACCGAAATGCCAAGAAGAAATGGTGGTGAAAGGAAGAGAAGGCAAAAGAAAAAAGTAAATTTAGAATTTTTAATATATTTATTTAAGAGTAAAATGGGGATATTATATTTTATGGAGATACGTGACAAAAAAATAAGAGGGGTGAGGAAAAAATGACAGCTCAAATATAGTAAACCTATGCAAACTACAATTAATTTATATATATATATATATATATATATATATATATATATATATATATATATATTTTCTTTCTATTATGATACAGTTTCTTTTCTGAATCACTTATATTTTTAGCACAGAAAACATAGAATCTAATAAAACTATTATGAATAGCAAATTTTTTCTTTAGATTATTAATGTAGTTATATTTATAAAACTCAAACTAGCTTCTAAATTTAAATAGATTTAATTAATCATTTGATTTTATATTTAAGTTTATAATTCACTTTAATCTAATATTTTTCTAATTTGATTATAAGTTATAATATTTATTAAATAAAATTAATTTAATTTTTTCATTGATGTTTGAAAGTATTTCATATCAAAATTTAAAAAGCATAATGTGTTAAAATAATTGAAAAAGTATTACATATTAAAATTTATAATATATTATGTGTCAAACCATAATATTCTAAAGTAAAAAATGATTTTGACACTTCCATGTATCTTTAACATTAATTTAAGAAAAATGACTAAATTGATTATATTTTAAAACATAGTGAAATTCAATTACATACAAAAATAAATCAAAACATATCATATTAAGTCATTTAAATAACTTCATATTAAAACATTTTACGGTATTTTTTCTACAAAAACTTGAAAATAATTTATTGATAAATTTCAGTTAATTTATAAAAAAATGAAAAATAATATATAAGAAAAATTCTACGAATTAATTTATATATAAAGTAATTTTAAATTAGAAAAAAATAGTCTTTACATTTAGCACGTTTTTTTATTAGATTGTTGGCTCTACACGTGATTTACTTGTACGACAAAGTTTTCTTTCAATAAATTGAAAAAGAGAATTCACTATAACCTTAAATTTTCCATTCTCTTCTTGTGTGCCAAAATGTTCGTTCGTCTCGAAGTTGACGCGAAAAAAACATATTTTTTTATTCATTGAAATAGTTGTATATAAAATAGGTGTTAATTGCTTTTTTTTCCTCGAAGTTTTGTTTTTTCCTTTTAATCTTCTAAAAAATAATAGTGATGGTAATTGTTAAGACCTCTTAGTCATGTTGTTGTGCTTATATAAATAGCACACGCTTGTGGACTCTGTTCACACTTTAAAGAACAAAATTCAATACATTTAATATATATAGTTTAATTACTTAATATGTTCTTAGAACTTTTTCTCTTAATTATATGTGTGGAAAAAAGCTTGTTAAGAAAAACATAATTTATTTTCTAACAATGTATAACCTTTCAGAGAATATGTTAGAAAACAGTTTTAAATTATTATTGAGAGTTTTTCAAGAAAACAATGATATTGCCGTTAGTTATATTGAAGAAAAAATAAGCTAAATTTCATTTTTTTTTACCAAACTTGATGTAGTTATTCACTTTTAAAGAACACAGAATATTACTGCATATTTTTTTAATAATATAAAAATATTATTAACTTTTTTAAGAATGTCTCGAATAAATTTGATAGTTATAAATAAATGCATTTATTTATTGTTGTGCACAAGTAAGAAATTAGGTTATTATTAATTGTTTTAATGACTTTATGATACTGATTTACAGTTCTTTCTATGTTAGTAGCTTTAAAAAACAATTACATGTGTAGTTAGATTTTTCAATAATAATGACTCGTGAACAAACTAAAAAGAAAAATCAAAATATTATCTTTGATTAAAAATATTTTAGAACAAAATATTTTCAAGTATTTTTAATTATATATTATTCATTCTACTCATTTTAATTCACAGTTTCAAACTACATTCAAAACTTATAAAAGAATATAGATTAGAGAATATTTTTCATATATAATAACACAATCACATCATATATTATTACATGCAGAATTTATGTGTAGAATATTATTATCAGTCTTTTATTATTAATTAACAATCTTTTAAAAATTCAATATTATAATTCAGTGATCAAGATAAAACACGTGCTTTTTATGCTTGCATGGAGTCTTTGGTCTTATGCTATATGGAAAACAAAACACTAAACTAAAATATAAATATATAAATAAGTAAACTTAATCTGGTTGACTTAACATGCGTGTTACGATGAACTTGATACTTACCACCACCATACCATATGATTAGTAGATAACCTAGGTTTTAAAAAGTGTGATTAAGGCTTTAATACTTTGTCCAAATTAGATTTATGATTAACATGATTAATTTGTGGCTGGTTTATTACTTTCTCTCTGTTTTTTTTATTTTATTCTAGAAGACGAAGATGCCTTGTTATGAAGATATAGTCAACTTTACCAAAAAGAAGAAGAATAAATATAATGATTAATTCAGTACTTTGTTCCATGTGATGCAATGCAAGACACTAAGATGTGGATGGTGTTGACAAGTAGCAAAAGGATAAGTGGTAATTGCATTAAATGTTGGATCATATATCGATAACCAAAGTTATTGCTAGAAAAAAAATAATAATATACATATAGTAATAGCCAAAACTTGTTTCACTGTTAGAAATGCATCTCATTATATTAACAGCTGCATTCCATATCTGTAACAAACGACAACCTCTTTTATTAATGGCTTGTTAACTTTGGTTTTTATATTATTTTACATGGTATATGTTATAGAAAGAAGATATGACATGCATAGCAGTAAGCCTTAAGATCATCGAATTCACTCAACTGTTTCTTATTTTTAGCGTTAGTTTGTTCTTATCACACGATGCTTTCTTTATCGAACCCTAAGAGTGATGTTTTCTGGGGTTTGATAGAGTCTTAGCCCCTCATCTTGATGACCGATCTCTTTCTGTCCATGAGCTGTGCACGCTGTTCAACTTGCCCTTATTTTATTGATGACACACACAATTAATTGTGGCATTTCCCAGGACGTTTCTCACCTGATTTAACCTACAAATTTACATACTGAAGGGTGAATGATAAAGGTTCAGATTTTGAAGCTTTGAATATAATGGTTATAAATTAGGGATTAATGCTCTGTGACGGCTTGAATGTGAATTTACTGACAAAAGGAGAGCCTTAGTTGGTGCAATTATGGAGTCTGCTTATAGGAAAATGGATATGAACAGAGAGGAAGGGAAAGGAAGAAGAAGAAAGTGTTTGATAAAATAGGTGGAAAAGAGAGAAAAGAAAATAGAGCATTTATCATCTGACGTAATATCTCCCACATTATTCTCAACCGTCTCAATTACTCTTGCATTTATGTGATTTAAATGGCCTTAATAGAATGGCCTTTTTTTTTCAATGCTCGGAACTACCCAACCCACCCTCTACCATCCCTTGATTCACTCATCCTTCATCTCCTCATAACCCACAACATAATTTTCTTATACTACACGACATACGACTTTCACGCCATTGCTCTCATTATACTCGTGGACACTTGAATTTTGTAACATGCAACTTGGAACCATCTCCCTTCTTTTTTAATCAAGTCATTATCGCATGCAAAACTTTCCATTCCATCGTGTCAGGGGATCTCGATCAAATTACACAACTCATTTTTCAATCATCAATTCTTCCAACAAAATCTACCACAAAGTCAACTCAGATTTAATTTAACCTCTTCTTTTCAGTTTTTTTATTTCTTTTTCTTTTTTGTTTAAGCATGCATGAGTGGTTCGACTTCGCATAGTTCAGTAGATGATGCAGCAGTTAACACCGGTTTGGTGGGCCTGAACTTTCAAACCATTTCAACTGTTAACACAAAGTACAGAAGATCTACATTCTGTCTTACAAGTTTGCTTTTGTTGCGTTGCGGCTATTTTTATTATTCACTTATTTTATTTACCTTTTGTGGTGGTTAAGGTGGACAATAACAGCATGTGTGTGCCGTTGGATGAAACAGTAACATTAACATTAACATTAACATTAACAACATTAACACGGTGGATGCAGAGAAAAAGAGAGTCAAAGGAAAACCGAGGTTGGATTTCAACAAGCAAACTAAGAGGGCACCTGAGGTTATAAGCCCTATTACACTTTCTTAACCGCTAAAGAGCACCCAGCTCCTATATAATAGACACCTAACATTCCCGAATTGCCCAGTAACTTTCTTTCTATAGGTGATTCAAGCAGTGCTATTCACGCTCCACTCTGTCTCTTTCTGTCTCTGCAAATATGCATCCCCTGCTTTGACAAAATTGTTGGGAGAGAGGGTAAAAGTGGAGCGCACATAGCACTACCCACAGAAGGGGGAATAGTTAAAACAGTAAAAAGGTAAAAAGGAGATTAATTCCTAACCATTACTAGCTAATATAATAATATAATATTATAATATGTCCTACTATTAGGAACAGAGAAAAACAGGGCTAGGAACAGAAGAAAACAGAGCTAGGAACCCAGGATCCTAACACTATCACTCTAACTCCTCCTTATGGTGGGGTTTTTGGTGTCGTGCAGGAAATCTAGCAAAACGGTGCTTTTGCATTTGGGACACTTGGGATCATCTTCAGAGAGCATCACATACATGAGGCAGCGAGGACACCCCACCAGCACCATGGAAGTGGCTTCAGGGCTGTTGGAGTAATTCTTCTCCTCCTGGTTCAGCTCCGAGGACACGCAGGAGCTGGGAGGTGAAGTCGGCGATGCCGTGGCCGATCGTGTGGGCGAGTCCAGTCTCCGGTCGACCCTGGGCGGGGACAGGTTGAGCTTCAAGTCAAGCTGCGGACCACTTCCATTTCTGCGGCTCATGGCTTTCCTGTGCGTTGTGTTCTGCAAAAAGCAAAGAAGAAGAAGAAAAATAAGAAGAAAGAAAAGGGTGAGTTACAGGAGGAGAAATGAGAATTGAAAAAGGAAGAAGAAGAAGAAGAAGAAGAAGAAGGAGTGACTGACTTTAAGGTTGTTGTTGTTGGAAGGGGAAAAGGGGTGGTGAGAAAGAGTGGCACCAGCAAAGTGTTGGTGATCTTTGTTGTTGCAAGAATGGGTGGAGGTTCATGGGCGTTTTATATAAGGAAAATGAAGGGAGTGATTTAAGGGTTAATTTAATTTCGAGAGAGAGAGAGAGAGAGAGGTGGAGGGGGGTAGGGTGTAGAGAGAGAGAGAGGAGAGAGGGAGAGAGGAGAGAGAAAGAGAGCGATGGGATTGGATTGAATTGAATTGAATTGAATTGAAGTATTGGGTAGAAGGAGAGTGTAAATTGAGGCCAGGAAATGTATTAATTGTTTGGAAAAATCCCAAGAAGTATGCAGGAAGGGGAAATTTGGAGTAAATATTGCAATTACAAAGTGCAGAAGGAGGGCCTTTCTTCATTCATTGCTTGAGGAAGAGTCGGTGTTTTAAGTCTCCGAGCAACACAACACAGCGCAAGAGAAATCCAACGGCTTTTAAAGCTAAACCCCTTATTTAAAAATCCAACCCCTCACCAACAAAATTTAATACCATCCATCTAGTAATAACCCAACCCTTTTTTCTTTATTTAATCCATTTTAAATAAATATTATCACTTCCATTCATCACTGCCCCGATAAAAGGAAACCAAATTAAATGAAATCACAATCTTCAATCTTCCATCTGAATCATCTTCGTCATCGTCATCATCCTCATCACCATCATGCTCTCTTCTGCTACACAATTTTCACTTCTCAGATTCTTAAGAAACCTTGGAAAGTACAATCCATGTCCATCGTCCAACAGACATTACAGGATCTCGTTGTGTTATTGTCACGCCACCATCGATTCTTCTGAAGACATTATTGCCACCATTAAAACCAACTAAAGAATACTTTCTGTCATGAACTTGATCGTGATTTGACAATGCAACGCCAGAGCCGGGAAGAGACCTGTGGAACATTTACTCATCACACACTACCACCATACTTTCAACTTCATTTTTCAGATTCTCCACACTACGGATTCTCAATTTTACTTCCCACCGTTTCAAAATTAATTCCACCACTTTTACATTCATAACATAACATCTATTTTAATTTTACAAAAAAAATAAATAATGAAACTAAAAATAAACATTTCCTTTCAAAATTCTCAGATTTTCAATTTTTTTTACTGTATTTTTAATTATATCGGTATACTGTGTATGTTCTAAAGTTTTGAATGGCTTCTGACCTCATTCTTCAGCAAATAGGGAAATGGTTTTATTTTATGCAATGAATGAATGATAAGAACTTTCAAAATAGTAGCGCTGGAGTCAATACGGTCTTCGTGTAAATTTTATTAGTTTTTCTGGATAAAAAAGATAAACATTAAAAAAGTTTACGTATTTGATTAAAATAGTTCACTCGTTATACTTAGCCAAATCATGAACATGTTTACTTACATAAAAATGCTTTCAAACTAACTGGGTAGGTAGTGAGACTCAAAAATCAATATTTCCCTTTATAGTATATTTTGAGATGACATTTTTCCAAAAATAATAAAAAATAGTATGTTTTAAATTTTCATATTTGATTTGATAATTTATGGCTCTCCTGAATTTTTGTATTTTATTTGAGAATTCTTGGGTACTAAAGAAAAGATTAAGATTGTCAACTTAAAAGGACAGAATGTAAAAGGTTGCATGTGAATGGATCTGATTATTATCGCAGCATTATTTGGAAACAGAAGAAAGTATGCTAGGTCAAGGAAATGATGAAATGTGGTGAAGAAAGAAAATGATTTGTAAAAGGGCAGTATTATTTCCATATGTAGAATTTTGTGGTCAACGTGGCATATATTCATGAAACATGCTTTAAATGATGCATTTCTACTTGCTATAAATAGACACTCCCATTCTTTAAAATTCAGCATCTTGACATATAGATAACAAGAATATGGATCTACGATTGAACCATTTGACCAATCGTGCCTTCATTACAATTCAAAAATCAACAAATCATTCCAAACAAAAACACTTATCACTTTCGGTGATATTTCATATTTGTCTCCTTATTTTCACCTATCATCTATTTTTCAATATAACTTTCTTGATTTTTTTGTGTTAAATTAAACTTTTAGTTTTAATAATCTATGACTCTTTTGAATAGTTGTACTTTTACACATGTCGATTACTTTTTGTTTTTCATTTTAGCTTCTTTGATTTTTCGTTTTTATAATTATTATTTTACATACATATATTTTATAATATACTATAAATTTTAGTAATATTTTCATTTTGACAATTTTTTAATTATAAACTATATTATATTATTGTAAAAAATAACACGTGTTTTTGTATTAATATAAATAAGTTTAAAATGGAAGAATAAGATTTTAATAAGTTATTCAATTGTGTTAGAATTACAATATTAAAAACTGTAAAATGATAATGACATCTACCATTTCCTTCTTCATATAATTATTTTGTAAATTGCTTTTAGTTGTGAACGATCATTTATTAAAAAAAGAAATGTAAACTTTTGAATCTTCAAGTTTGGATAGCGTTGACTACCTATATTAATATTTCTCAATTTATCATTATTGAAAACTCCAATTAAAACATTATATGTTTTTATATAATACACAATCATTACATTTAAAATAACACATAAAAGATATCAAAGTAACATAGTATTATTTAAAATGATTTGTAAGTCACTTCACTAATACAATTACACATTTTCATAATCTCATTCATTCATTAATCAAATTAGTTAATCATTCGCAGTCAATCATAGTCAAGTGTTTACACATATTAGTTCAAACGACTACTTTCCATGTCATCAATTATTAACATTACAATACCACAAACACATAATTCTATTTTTGAAAAATTCGTGAGTGGAATAAATTCAAGGATTTTGTACTTATCATACTAACTTAACTCATTCAGAACTACATACCATAAACTAAGTTAAATGATTAAGTAAATTTCTTACAACCTATTAAATATGGTTCTTTTTCATACTACACTCTGAATCATAAGAATCTCCATCAACTTTCACCATCTCATGTTTTTTTATGTGAATCCAACACTAGTAGAGTTAATATCTATTCAAATTACCATTTAATGCACAATCGACAACCTTTTGTCATAATATTTCTTCATTGGAAATGACTATGTTTACATTTCATAAAAATCACATCAACAAATCATAATATGGGTACTACCCTCTCCCTATACTTTGTCTAACTCTATAAATAGTAGATTATTGGCTTAACTCCCTAACCTTACTCGGCCTCACATATCATAAATCATACATTCAACTCAATTAAATACTAATCAATCACAATAAATTTTTCATTTCATTATAATAATATTGAAACACAATATATTAATAAAATTTAACAAAATGAAAGATAAAACAATTTTAATATTTAAAAACTTATTTAGTTAAAGTTCATAAAATACTATATCGCTCAGTTGGTTCCTTGAGTGAATTAAGCACATGTTAAATTTTAGAAAATTTACAAAAATAGTTTTATCGAACAAGAATATAGCTCACACAACAATCCTAAACACTTGGAAATGCTAACAAGACTTGACTTGCTTAACGATCAATCTTTTATGAGCTTTTGGGTTTCTTCACAAAACTAGTTTGGCAAAGTGAGATATTCACTCGCCTAGTGAACCAAAACACTTAATCTCTTATTTAAAAACTCACCCAACAAGTTTTAGCTTACCTAGTGAACAAGACTCTCTAAGCTCTCTAGATTTTCAAGAATTGAATTTTACTCAACAAAATGATGACTCATACAATGAATACGCATTATTCAGAAATTTTAACACACATATTAAATCAACCAATTTGTCATTTCTAAACAAGTTTACTCCATTCTCATGTAAAAAAAAGTTATTTGTTTAGTTCAAAATAATTGAAAACTAAAGTTTACTAATGTAATATATTATAGTTTATCAATATTCACACAAAAATAATAAAAACATAACATGCCCCAAACCATTATCTATACTCATAAACTAAGAACCATTAATCATCCAAAACTTGTTAACACAAACCAATTTCTCAATCAAATATAGCAATTACATCATCCATATAAACAAATAATCTAATGTGAAATTCTTATAAAAAAAATCAATAACTTTCTTTATTTGGACTAATATTTTTTAGTTTATCAGAGCTTTAAAGCTTTCACTCTCTCACATAATGTAATACTTGTAAAAAAAACTAAAATTAACAATATAACTATATCTTAACAATGCTAAACAAACAAAAAAATTATCTTAAACCTTAGTGAGACCCTCATGAGTGCAAAATTTCTAAAATTGACTTAACATAAAAATATAAATGACTTATTTTGACAGCATTTTTACCATGTATAATTACTCTATTGTGCTGCAAGATCTATGTGATAGTTTCTAATCTTCAAAAGTGAACGTATTCTTCAAAATCTTTGAGAAAAGTATAAGAAAAGTAAGTGAATAGTTTTAGAAAGTTGATGACAAGGTTAAACATATTACTTATCCATATATACCAAATTAAAATGACTTTTTCAAATAAAAATACAAAATGATTTTTTTAAAATTAAAAAAATAAAGTTCAACATACTACTTATCCTTCTGTACCAACTTATATTAATAGTTACTTTCAAAGAAAAGAAACTCAATAGTCTTTCATATTGGAAATCCGAAAATCAAAGTTTATGCATTGTTTAGCCCACTCAACACTAACAACTTCTTCAAACTCTCGACTTCTAAAATCATCACGCAACACATAAATTAAACATAAAACAAGAATTATATAAAGACAAAATTTGTATATCTAAAAAATAGTATTAATAGAAAACTTTTTTCGATAAGCTTTATTACCTGTTAAACAGATAAAAAAAGGGCACACAATGTCAATAATCCATATATATATATATATATAATATCAAAGAGATTAAAAACATTATTACAATTGAGATATGTAAGTAGTAACGCTTAAATCAATGAATTTTTAATAAAATGGTTGATAGAAATAGTAGGAAAAAATAAACTATTGAAAAAAGAGCTAACATTTATAGAATACATAATTATACCACAGGATCCATGATATTCATGGAAAAAAATGACACGAAATAAAATTATAAGAATGATGCGAAAAAAAAAATATTATATTTATTTAAAGTATTTGATTTACATTATCTTTTTATTTAATCATGAGGTGTACACAAACTTAAAAAGACTATTCTAAAAAAAAGTAAGAAAATTATTCAAAGAAACTAAGAAAAATAATAGTCAATTTTTTTACTAATAATGTCTTGAATAATACTTGTTGAAAGATTTAATGCTCGACAAGCTTAGTCTTCAAAAATTAATGCAAAGTAGTATCAATGATTTTGACTAACTAAAATATAAACAACTTATCTCTCTTTCTCGTGTTCTGTTGGTGAACAAATTTGACCTTTTAATATTTCTTAAAAAAAAACTTTTAAGTGTAATATAAAAGAAAAAAAAAATTCAAAATAGCTTTTACTTTTTGCTTCAGGAGTAGGAAGGTAAATATCACACTATTTTGTATTTAATGATAAAATTAATATATAATATATTTTTTTCAACTCATTTCCTTATTATTCTGTAAATAAAAAACTATAAGTTTCACTCCATCCCTTTGAAGTCACCAAATAACAATATTAAAAATGCAATACCATATACTCTATTTCACCTTTGTTCACACTGTTAATTAGCATTATCTTTTATATTTTTATCAATATTTTCATATTAGTAACTATTTTTATTTTTTACATTAAAATTTCCTTTTCACTTTAACATTTAAAATAATTCGTAGCTAATTAATGAATTATTTTTCAATGTTATAATTTACCCTTTTTCTTTCAAATCTCAACTGCAATTATTTCCTTTCACTGAAATGTAAGCTATTCATAAAATATCATTTAAATTAAAAATGCTATTGGAGCTAAGGAATAAACTAAAATATTAGACGTTGAACAAGGTTTCTAATAAAATGTTAAAAAGTGTTGTATAGAGAAACTTTTAACACAATGTGTATTGGAAAAAAATAATAAGTTATATTAAACACAAATAAGTATATGATGTTCTAATATAGGTTGATAAACACTTAAATTGTAACCTCTCAATTTTTTATCTTTGTAAGTTTTATAACTATATGAATAAAACTATTTCAATAAATACGTATTTTAAAAAAATATCACTACTTTATTATATATATAAATTAATTTTAATTTCATTAAAGTAATGTACATTAAAAAATATTACGAACAATGAAAATAAAAAAATGTAAAAGTATTATTTTTAATTTTTTTTAAAATTATACTAGTCACATCCTATTTACTTTTTTTTATGATAATAAAAAATAATAAAATTAGTAATAATATTATTATAATTATAAAATTAAATATAAATAATTATACAGTAAATAATTTTTATTTATTTTGTAAGTAGTTTTATAATTAAAAAAACTAAGTTTAAAAAATGGTTAAATTTAAAAAAAAAGGCTACTAAAGAGTAAAAATGATAAAATAATTATTTTAGTTTGATTTTTTAAAAGATAAAATTAAAAAAAAATGTGAATACGAAAAAGAAAATTAAAAAATTATATATAGGTATAGATAATTATTTCATTTTAAATTTTAGTAAATAAGTTTGTGGTAAAATTTAATATCATGAAATCGGTTTATAAAATAAATTTGTATCTTAATTATATGTTATGAAGATGATATTTTTATTTGATGTAAGTTGAGTGATAATATCTTCGTCGACATATTTAATAATATTTCCTAAGTTGTTTATTAAGAATATGGAAATAAAATTTGTAGTGAAAGGGGTGAGGAAAATACCATATAGGACTTACTAGTAGGGTTTGGAAAGAAGTATGTTGGTTTGTAAAAGAAGGAATCGAGGTGAGAAAGAAGGGTATTTGTTGAATTGTGAAGTTGGAGTAATAAATGAATATGGAGAGGCATTGCTTAGAAAATTCATGTGAGTCTAGGTGGGAATTAAACTTGGTTTCATAACGCAAGTTGCAATTAATGTGCCGTACTTTGAGGATGAACTGATCCAACACTTACTTCATTTTCGTTTTAAAGAAACCCCACGTCTCTATGTGTTCTTATTAATTCTTATTCTAGTTGCAACCAAAAATTAACTCACGCTTCCAAGGGCATCAATTCGGCTTTAATATTATTCAAATTTGACCCTACTTTTGTGGATCTACCAATCTCAATTGCATGCCTTGGCTTGGTGGAATTCAATTTTGTTCCAATCTATGAAGGAATTTTCATATATCACGACAGTATCAAACCCAATCTTCAAAAACTTGAAAGATTATTCTGTAAATGGGTGGGTGGTAAAATCTTAAACAGGGTGATTTGACCCGTAATCTTCCAAAATGGAAAGAGTAGAAATAAGAAGCTCCGATTTCGTGGTTAGGTAAACGTCTTGGTGGCTGACCGCTGAATAGTGTCAGTGAGTGATAGACAACAAGAACAAGTGTATGAAACCATCATCTGCTATAAAAGCTCTCAGAGGATTGCAAATTCGGACTTCGGATATGTTTATATACAGTGTTTTCTTTAAATAAACCTCTCTTCATATTTATTATATTTTTAAAATAAAAAGATAAAAAATTTATAAATTATTTTATCAAATAATATCATTAAAATCAACCTCCATGTATGTAAAATATCTAAAAGACGTTTTAAAAAGTGAAAAAAGAAAAAAAAAATACTCGATTCTTAATTTATATAAAATTACTAAGCGTGATTAAAAAAAGTTAGATTATATTATGTGATAAAGAAAAAAAAAGAATTAAATATATAATAAATATAAATAAAATAAAAGTACACATCTATCATTGCTGTTAAAGAAATATTCTCCACGTTTGTAACTTCTCACCTCCACACTCTATGATCTTAGATTTCCACTACTTAACGATTACACGAAACAAAGGGTGGTTATGAAATTAAATAAATCTTGCCTTTGTATTTATTTTTTCCTTCCAGAAAGTTGGAGCAAAATCCGTTTTCTTTATTTTAAGGAAATAATATCTATTGTTCTTTAATAAATTTGAGAAAGGATATTTTGAGTTGATCGCTTGTTTAATTAATCTTGTATAAGTTACTTTTTTGTTATAATAAATAATACTGTTTCTTTATATTTTTTTACTACGCATCGATTTTTGTTAAAAACAGTATATCTAGTCAAACTGACTTACGTTAGACAAATTATGTTTTAAAATTATACTGAAGGCATGTTATCAATAGAAAGTGAAAGTTTCATACCTATTTTAAAACTCAAATTATTCTTTATTTCTACTTTTATCCAAATGTAAAAGACAAAGGCCTCTTTTGCATTCTTATAATATCTTTTATTCCTTATGGTAATTTAGAAATAAATTGCATCAATGTTTTATTTATTTATTTTTGCTATGCCTGCTACTTTGCTTATATCTGTCGATGATAAACCCACTCTTGAAGTTTCTGTTTTCAAAATCATTCTCTTTTTTTCAAATTTTGTACTTTGGCTTCCTTGCTTTATTATTGTACTTTAGTTTGAAGTATTCTATATTGTAAGCTTTGGAAACAAAATGTAAATAATTAAAATCTACTTTTCCATCAAATTCATTTAACAATTGTTGAGATGTTATCTTAATTATCTAAGTTTTTTTTTTTCTTTTTTCATCCTTAAATTTTGATAATTTAAATTCTTCTTAAATTGACGTGAGACTTATCTTTGTCTCATTCTTGAAGAACATCTTCTTATATTGATATAAACATTATAATATGAAGTCTTTCTGAATTGTACTCATAATACTAGGTTTCTTTTGTTAAATCAAACACTTATTATAAAACCAAAAAATATAACTAATAATCAATATTAAGCTCTTCTTATTTAAAATGCAACTCAAATGTCACGATTCAGTTGTGACTTTGTTTACTTGGTCTCCACCATGAGATAATTGATACAATCTACAGTATATTTTTCCTTAACAATTGCATTAAAAAAACAAACTAATGTGCTTAGTTTTCATAACAATTGTTGGATTGAACACTTATCATTAGACCAAAAATTATAATTAAGAATTAGGATAAACCTCCATCAATTGTGACAGTTTGAGTGTTATGATTCAACTGTGACTTACTTTACTTAACCTCCGTCATGGGATAATTGATGTCCATGCAATACATTTCTTTACAAAATTGGTTAATTGTTATGATGCATCTTTCTTTACAACGTTTTGATGCATGATTCATATGTAGATAAGGTAAAAGTTATGTGATAGTTACATAACACGAGTAAGAAAAGTTTACTCATGTTACTTTTGATAAAAAATGAACTTTAGTAATTTTTTTTATGAAAAATATACATTAGAAAATTATACTCAATTTTTGAGTATATTATTAAGACTCTTAAAATATTGGTAAACATCACAATTGATTGACATAATATATAATTATATGAGTAATCATATATTAAAATATAAATTTAAGAAATCTAAAATTAATAAAAGTTAAAATCCTATGTGGCTTATGTATTATGGTATATAAAAATAATTAATGATCCTTTATTAATCACACGTGCGCCAATATAGTTATTTAACTTCTTTAAATAAGCATGTCTTAACTTATCAATTGTAAATGTACTCCGCATGACATAAATTTAACTAATTGAAAGTGTGATTATATAATAGGTTACACAACTTTAATATCATATTTGATTTTTAACATATTAGTCAAATTATTGATCGATGTTAAGTTTGTAAAAGATTAAATATGTTTTCCGTACTTAAATACAATTGTATCTTATCTTTGAATCAAAGTATTTATCAATTTCATCCCTATATTTTATGAAAGTGTGTAAAACATTCTTAAAAGCAAATGGCGTTAGAGTCTTTCTCATGTGGTAATGGATGATCTTCAGTGGATTGTAATTAAACGTCCACATGCTTATATATAATTAAACTTTTACTTTTGTTTTTACAATTACATGTCCATGTAACTATATATGATTGGATTAAATTAAACTAATATTACTTTGTGGTGGGAGACTTGAAAGTTGTAGTTAGGTCCAAACTATGGTTATGATGGTGAGACTGGAAGGGGTTACCATGGAGGTGATGAGCTTAGTAGTGGTAGACCTAGGTTTTAGGATGATGAGTTTGGTGGTAGTAAAACCTAGAGGTCGATACATGATTCTATAAATGTTTAACTACAATTCATTGAAATTACTCTTTACCACTCGAAAAAATTCTAATATCATTTATGTTTTATATTATTTCATAAAGTATATAGACAAAACTAATATATACTTTAATTTAGAAATGAAATATTTTCATCAATAATTAAAAAATAAAAACATATTAAAAAGAAATAATATTGACTTTAGTAAACAAAAAATAAATAAAAATAAATATAAATTACTTATCAATCAGATGTAATCTATAATAAAATATATTATGATTTTAATTTATCCATAATCTATTATTTATTAATAATATAGAAAATTTCACTGTTTTAATATAAATTACATTTTTTTAACAACTATATCTATAGTAATTTTACATATTTATATTTGTACACAGTGTACGTCGACAGATGAATAGGCTCTGACAAAAAAATATTTTTATTAAAACTCCAACTCAAACAGCATCATGATACTTGAAACATTAATTCAACATGTTAACTATTTGTATCCGAATTCTTAATTCATTTCTGCAAGGTTGTGTCTAATTCTCACACGACTCATAAATATGTACCAGCAAAAGAACGTGAAATAAATATATAACACATGCATGTATCCGACTTTATACTGATAATGAAAAATCACGTACCTTATCCGTCTCATATATTCTGTCTTCCCATCTTATTAAATTTTTTTCCAAAATATTTTATACATTAGAAAATCAAGGAAAACATGTTTTAAATTATTTTCTAATTTTTATAAAATACACTCCTCTGATGATCTGTTTTTCTTATATTCCATTCTTTTAATTTTCAAGATCACATTATGTTTAATCACACTTTTAAATTAAATTAGTTAGTATAGAGATATAAAGACTAATTATAATAATATAGTAAAAGAATTAGAAAGTGTATTAAAAGTTAAATATCTGTTGTAGTATAGATGAAACTTTGTTTATTTTGTCTTGTAACTTGTGTAATGAATATTTTATGAAAAATATATAGTATATTAAAAGCGAAATAAACAATTGATTTGATTTAAAAGTTGTTGGTATAATTAATTTGAAAGTCCAATGTTGTGTTGTGGATAAAGGGTTGGGTGGCAGCTTTTAAAGGAGAATTTAGGGCTTATTGAATGCAGTAGAGAAAGGAGATTGAAGATGGGTTTCACAGTATTGAGTTTCATACAAAAACCTCTTTTATTACTCACATTTAATCTTATGTATGTACGTATGTCCCAGTATCTTTGCGTTTTGGAACTCTGACAACTCAAATGTATCTGTCACAACTCCTTCCTTCATCAATTATCTTCACACATACACTTACCCAATATGTAACATGTCAAACTACTGACTTATATAATTTATACACATGTCTATACACCACCAAAAAATGCTGACTGATTTATTATATATTTACTTTTTTTTTTCTTATATCTCACTCCATTCTTCTTTTTATATAGTAATATTAATACAAAATTTTAATTTATTATTTTTCAAACGAAATCCTTTTTAATTTTAAAAGGGAAAACAGATGCGCCACGTGGTTCACATTTTTGTTACACAATTAGAAAAACCTACGTGATATTACTTGAGAAAATAGTTACCACAAATAGCATATCACTTAAAAGTTAAAATTAGTAAATAAAATGTATACACAAAAATAAGAAATCCTTTCTATAGTATAAATACATAAATTAACTCAACATTTCTTAAATCAATGTCAAAATATTGCGAATTTAACAATGTTAAAAAATATCATTTAGCCGATTGTTATTCTGTTTTAACAATTTTTTTTAAATTTGAAATTTAAACGAATAATCCTTTAAAAAATGTTTTTGAAATATAATTACTAAAATAAAATGATATCAACTGTTTTCGTTAATTAATATAACTATTTAAAAGAAAAAATACCTTAGACGAATGCTCATGCCAGATTTAAATTTTAAGTAAGTAATTACATCATTATTTATTAACAAACACCACCGAGCAAATTTAATACAGTGTCCTTAATTACTACTGTTGTGTATTCATTTATTTCCATAATGAAACTCAGTTTTGAAGCAAACAGACAGAATATAGTTGAAAATAATTTTTTTAAATTTGAAAATATCATTTGATCCAAGAGAATAAGAGAAAAAAAGATTAAAATTTGAACATTTTCCTTTTCTCTAATGTAAATATACCATAAAACGATTAGACCAAACCCTCATCAATGAAAGTCAAACATACGAGCGTGGTAGTCTAAATTTGAACACTCATTCAGGCATTTAGTATAAGACTTCCATTTCTCTATTGGTGGTAGATGAAAAATTAAAATTGAACATACCATGTATGGTATTTTTTTTTTTTGTGTATGTGATAAATAAGAAGAAGGTAGTGTAAGTATAGGTTTGAGTAAATAATAATAATAAGTGTGAAGAATTTGGTGGATGAAAGTTTGAAGGAAGAATTTGTTGGTGATGTGTGAAAAAGTGAAATGGAAAATTAGAGGTAATTAAAAGGAATCAAAATTGGTGCATTTACACAGATATAGTATAGTACAATCGAAGCAGATCGAAGCCATAAATTTTAATACCCTATTGATGAAACTGTGAATTGAATTCTCAACCCCTCATTGAAATGCATGCGAAGCATTTAGTTGCATAGCTACAGATTAGCCTCTAAATATGGAGCCAGAGAAAGAGAGAGAAGCTATCTGTTCCCACTTTTCTTTGATTACTCTTACGGAACAGAGTGCAGCATTCAAACGCCATTAACATATCCATTTCATGTGCCAACCAAACTCACCAGAAACTTCTCATCAGAATCAAATGCCTCTGCTCTTCCACTTTCAAATCTCCCTCCAAATTCTTACTACCTTCTTCTTTTCTACCATAAACCTTCATCTCATTCATCTTTAATTCAAGTTTCAGTTTTCAATGACCGATCCTTCAATGCTCACATTAAACGTACTAAGCATAAAATTGTTTTGACAGATTCCGATATCCACCCTTTCACGTGACATTAGATTCTCCACCTTGCAGATATTATTATAGACAACTTAGCCTACGCCTAAAACATTAACTCGCTTTTTAAGATGCTTCAAGTTTTTTAGTACATTCAATTAATGTTCCTCCACTCTCTTCTCTATTCTTACTATCTATTTATTTATCTCTGCATATGCATATAAATACGCAAATGCACTTCTATTTTTTCTATCTATCTATATATTACCTTTCCTTCTCTATTTTACTTTATCAGTCTTTTAAAACTATCCAAGCTATTAAATTATTAACTTTTATTATTCCAGATTAATCTTACAAAATTAATTTATTAGATAAAATTTACACTCATTTAATATTATTTTTAATTAATTTAAAACGTTTAACACACTCTTCAAACTAAAAAATTAATTATATAATAATAAATGATTTGATAATACTTCAAAAATAGATAGAATGATAAATTAATAATTAATAATTAATAATTTTTTTTAAATATAATCCATCATAATTCTAATATCATATTAAAAAATAACTTTTAAATTTAACATTACAAATTCTAATCATAAAATACTTTTATTTCTAATTTATATGGAGTTCCACCAAACTATTTTCAAAGAGAAAATATAAAATTCTAATAACCAAATAACTTTATGAAAAAGTACATCTCAAACTAAATACCAAAACACTATGAAAATTACACCTCCTACAATAGCCTCTAGGTTTTTAATTCGGAGATTTTATAAAGATTGTGTATGTACTGTAAATAAAAACTGTTTTAAGATTTTTTTATTAAATGTATATTAAACCATACTTCCCATAATTTAAGAAAAAAGTTAATTTTTTGATAAATTAAAATTCATTTATGCCATTTCTCATATATCTTATTAGTTTCTTAATTTATGCACAAATATTTTTTTCTCTATAAAAAATTATCAAAAAGGTAGTCTAAGTAGTGCTAAAATTATATCATAGTCTAAAAAGGACATAATGATATAAAACTAGACATATTCCATGAATTTAGACTCTAGTCTCTACAAAATGATAATTTCATAAAGTTTCTATCCTTATTGATTTCCCTCTTTGGTTCTTTTCTTTTCCTTATTCAAATTTGCCAAATCTACACTATTCTATTTTAGTCTTATTTCAAACAATTCAAAATTAACTGATAAACAACTTAAATTCATTAAGAAACATAAAGTTACATAATACACAAAACAATTCAAAGTGACTTTTAGTGAGATTAACCCCTCTCGTGTCCATATATTTGATTTTTTTTTGAAGAAAAAATATTTAACAGCGTGTTTTAAAATTGTATCCAAAAAGTTAAATATTTAAAAATTAAAAAAATAATCATAAATAAAAGTTGCGTCCGAAAATAATCTTTCTAAACTTAATATATGACCCCGAACTTATTTATTGTTGCAACTAATGAGAAAACCAAAATGCTTAACAAACTGAAATGTTATACAGCCAGTAATATTATTGCACCTAATTATGTTTTATATGTTCGTGTATTGATTTCATTTGTTAAATTTAATCATATTAATGATTAAATGAGATATCAAACTTATTGAATATAATATACTTTTACACTGACATTTTCTTTAAGATGATAGCTAAACGTCTGTTAAAATGATAATAATTAAAAATGAGTAAATCAATTTTGTTAATAAAGTTATATTAATAGTATTAAATATTAAAAAATAGTATGTATACTCACAGTATAAATAATTTGTAGTCTACATCTAATTTACAAATCTATTGCGAATAATGTATTTATTTGTTTGTACAATAATTATCTCAAAATCTCTTACCAAATAATTATTTATAATCATTTAACATTACAAATTACAAATTCTTAAAATATTAAACTTCGAGTGAAAATGTCCTCTTCTCACTTTATACACAGGAACATAGCAATACCAATAATGGAAAATTACGTATACAGCAGTTTATTCTTCTCAGAAATCTAGAAACTTGATGACGGGGATTCCGTAGAGAGAAATAGAGTGAAAGGGGAAGGTGATGTTAAGAAACTTTGCAGAACTCACGAGTTTTGGACTGAAATTACAACAATTTTGGAGGCAAAGCAAGCAATGGGCAACGCTCAATCACCATCCAACAATGATCCTCGATATGTTTCTGCAGCCAGGTTCCTCTTTTTCTTTCACCACACTTAATTTCACAAATTCATTTCAATAGATTGATTTCCAAAAGCTTTGCAGAGCTTTTACTCAAAAGGAACTTGAAGACTTGAGGTCTCTGTTCAATCATCTGGCAGCTCAGTCACAGAATAACGCCAAATGCATCTCTCCCTCAGTTTTTCAGGTTTCTTTTGCAATCCAATGATTAATTGTCTTCGTAATAACCCACTTTTATTATCCCTAAAACACATAAAAGATTTGTTTTTGGGGGTTGTAGTCATATTTTGGACTTCATGGACCTCTTGGGGAGAGGATGTTTGATTTAGTTACTCAAGAGCGCAAGGATCAAAGGTTAACCTTTGAGGACCTCGTTGTTGCTAAAGTGAGTTCTGGCTTTCCTCATCGTTTTTTGTTGGTGTTGTCTCAAAATTAGGACATATTTATCGTGGTGTCATGCATCCAATATATGTTGGGTTGTTTTTCATGTTGCAGGCTACTTATGAGAAAGGGACAAAAGATGAAATTGAAGAATACATCTTTCGCCTATTAGACGTATCTGGAGATAATTTTATAACGAGGTAGGATGCGGGTCTGATCATATACAAGCCTCCATTTAGTTCAAAATAATTATGTATTAAAGCTAGTTTGCCTATCTGCTAGTTTAAATTCACATACTTTTCTTCGCGGATAAGTAAAATTTAGTCACTTTATATATAGATATCTCTTGTTTTGTTCAGTTCTACAATTGATATTTCTTTAGAAGTTATTTTGTCAGCCTGGTTGATGTTCTGTTTATGTTTCTAACGAAGGACAAAGGATTATAAGACGTGTGAATTTTATGTTTAAGTATAGGTTCATCCATTTGAAATTCGGTTTTAAAAGTTATTTTGCTTTTGCTATCCCCTCTTAAATTCATGTATATATATTTGATATGCAGGTCTGATTTGAAAATTGTTATGATCGCCATTTTTAACAATATATTATGCATAAAAGATTCTCAGGATAGATCAAGTTCACATGAGGACATTGTTAACATATTTCTGAATGCTGCAAAATTCTCCATGCATAATGAAGGGGGCACCGAGGAGACTATGTCTTTTGAAGATTTCAGAAACTGGTGTACTCATCTCCCATCTGTGAAGAAGCTTCTTGGAAGCCTACTACTGCCACCTGGTTCAGGTATTGCAGCACTTAATTTCCAAATTTTTTGTTATTGACTTATTTTCTTACAATTTTATCTGAAATATGAGAAGGCGGACGGACTGCAGATTGGTTGGGTTGTTTGTTTCATGTAAATTGAACTTTCCTGTTGTTTATGATTTTCCCTCCCCCAAATTGTACAATGTCAGTCCTGAAGTTGGGATAAAAGAGGAAGCTGGGCTGGACAGTCAGGAGCCTATGTAATACTTTGTCTAACCATTTGTGTCATGGATCAATGATACAACTACTCTAGTGTCAGGTTGTTACTTTTAAGTATGCTTGTATGTATTAAGCTGAAATTCCGTTAAATGTTAGCCATTTAGCATCCAGATTTAGTTTTAAATATTTGTTTTTTTCCTTGATGTGTCATAAGAATATCATTTGTTTCAGAACATAAATTACTGGAACTCCTATAGGTGTAGTTGGTACCATGATTATGAGGATGAACTACATATGCCTTCAAAAATCATGTGGGACTAATAAAATGCTGCAAAGTTAGTTGTCAAGATCTGTATCTGGTTCATAGGTAAGGTAAAGTTAGAACAAAAAATAGGGTGGGTAGTATTGTTGATTACGATTGACAGAATGATGTGGGGAATGTAAGGGGAGAAACCATTCAAAAGGTTATAACGATTCACTAGTATTTTGGTGTCTATAGAGCCCAATGCTATTTATTGATTCACTTGACAAACACCATTTAGTGGGATAAGGCTTGGTTGATGTTGTTTATATTGTAATAGTAGTTGTGATAGTCTTCTCATTATCCACCATTTTTTTTTTCAGTGCAATTTATTTGACCTACCTAAAACAAAACGTTTTGACTAAAATAGTGATATTTCTTCTGTTAGACTAGTTATTGAGTAATATTAGATAAAAATAGCAATTAATGGTGATGATCTGTGCAGCGCACTTGAGAAGCTTGGCTAAATGGCTACCGGTGACCTAAGAACAATTCTTTGCCTGATATATAATTTTGGAAACTGTTCTTATAGTTTCCAAAAACACTTTTATGTTAATTGTAAATTTTATTTTTCTAACTGTTTGCACAACTCAAATGTATCTGTTAGACTGTTACACAGACACATGCAATTCATTAAACTATTGGCTTCACATTATGACTGTATTCATTTCATTACCATTTTCTTAGATCAAATGCTACTGAATTAGTTTTGAGCAAAGTTCACCATATATGATTAGCATATATTCTTATTCCAATGTTTTTCTTTTTTCTAGGACGACCTGGTTCTCAGATTCCTAAACTATTAACTTCAACGGCTATTGATCCTAACATTATACTTTTAAGAAAGGAATATGCTTGGCATATTGGAG
The DNA here is from genome assembly GCF_029865625.1 of Vigna umbellata. Taxonomy (NCBI): domain Eukaryota; kingdom Viridiplantae; phylum Streptophyta; class Magnoliopsida; order Fabales; family Fabaceae; genus Vigna; species Vigna umbellata. The sequence goes on along the minus strand of NC_142169.1, from coordinate 29,727,290 downwards.
GCGCACTCTCTCAGCATGACCTGGAAGATTGGAATCTTTTGTATCATAGTTCTGTTAATGGTCTTAGTTTTAATACATTCTTGGGCAACATTTCGTAAGTATATCGTCTTTTTCCTTTGAAGCATCCTACTGCTCTAAATTAGTAGATTCCTAGACACTTTGCACATAAAAACAAAATTGTGGAAATTTGCTAGAGGGGATTGTGAATGGCTTGGCTTTTTAACTATAACAATGTCTCCAGTATATTTAAATATTGAAGTGTTGCAGGCTTTATGTACTGGTTGTACTGCTACTTCGTTTAGTGCTTTTAATGCAGTATATTCCTCAGAAAGTTTTCATTTGAGATATCTAAAATACTGCAAGCATTCGGTACAACCGATGGACTATAATTGGTTTATTGTTAGATTTAAAAGCCAATAGTTATGCATAGGTTTTAGTATTTGTTAGGAGCTTTGTTATTACAATACAAAGTTAAAGGCTCTGAATTAACTTATAGTTAAATTTTATTGTACAATAAGAATGAATAGTTTGTCAATTTGAAATTCGTATTTGACTTTTAATTTTAATTGCAGAAATCATGCAGGCCCAACTGTGTTAATTATTAAGGACAAAGAGGGTTATATATATGGAGGGTATGCTTCTCAACCATGGGAGCGACATGCTGATTTTTATGGAGACATGAAATGTTACCTTTTTCAACTAAATCCAGTGGCTTCTATATTCAGGCCGACTGGAGCAAACAATAATCTGCAATGGGTAACTACTGTCTACTTGAATCAAAGATTCTAGAATGCTAGTTTTAACGTCCCTTTATTATATGTTGAACTCTAATTGTTAAACTGTGTCTGTATTTTGTATTGGCATTACAAAGTTGGTTAAGGTTCTGTTTCTGGTTAAAATTTTCAGTAAATATTAAAAATAAAATAAAATAAGAAGGTAAAAAAGTATCGATCTTTTATAAGTTAAAACCAGCCTATGCGGTCCAATTTTTATAAGAGTTCATTCATCTAACTTCTCCAAAAGCATTACAATTTATGCTAAGCTTATGATCTATCTAATAAAACTCTTAAGTAACATTGGTGCTGCAATTTGAACAAGGGAAATTAGTCCTGAATTCTACATGATTTTCACTCTGTAGTAAATATTATATTGGAAAGACTAGTTTTGTTGAAATCATTTCACGTTTGAACAATAATAATTTGCCAAATGTGAGCTGCAAGGTGTTGGGCTTCCTATCAGTTTCAACTGCTTTTTTGTATGTTGGAGGTTAAGCATGATCAAATTTTTTTTAGTGTTGTTATAGCAGAAAGGTAGCTCTATGGTTAGCCAAGTCTTACCAGCAAGATCGTTTGACACAATTTTATAAGGAAGATTAGTAAAATGCTTGAATAGGTTCCGTTCATTCCAAGGCAGAACAGTGATCACACTGTACACGTTGGATTGGATTTTAATTGGTAATGATGTATTTAAAAGAGTTTATATATTTTTATTTAACTCTTGAAAATATGTATTGTAGTGTGCTATCAACTTCACTTCAGAGGACATTCCAAATGGCATTGGTTTTGGGGGACGAGTCAATCACTTTGGTTTGTTTGTATCAGCAAACTTTGATCAAGGACATACATTTTCGTGTACCACGTTTGGTAGCCCTTGCCTCTCCAAGACTAATCGTATATTGCCAGAAGTAATAGAATGCTGGGGAGTGACTCAAGTTGCAACACAAGACAAGCATGATGCTGTTAAAGGCACTGTTCTGGAGAGGTTCAAGGAAGATCGCAATATGCTTAAAATGGTCGGGCTTGCAAATTCCAGCGAGTAGAGTATTGCATGAGTGTCATATACTGGCCTTTTCATCATTGTTCATCTCATCAGAAAAACAAATTTATGCAGCAAGTCTTTGTTAAATAACATATTGTGAATCTGTTTTTTTGTTATTCTTTTTTGTACTTTTAGAATAGTGAAATATATACATGTACTTTCTTCACACTCTCTTTGCTAATTAAAAATTAATGATAGTAACAATTTGTAATGAGAAATGGGAGTAACTTACCTATTATTACACACTTTTAACAATAACTGAATTTTATTGAAAATCATAGAACTAAGTTTTATTAATATCAAATGAGAAACACTCGTGATTTTATAGCTTTTAATAAATTTTAACTTATAAACAAAGTGTATTTCAGAGTTCGAGAGACTTAGCAATACCATGGTTTTTAAAAGAGATGAACCAGGAAAAATTGCACTGCGGCCCTCGTGAGGCCCACTTAATAATCTGAGCTTATAAGACTATGCATTAATCTGAGCTTATAAGACTATGCATATGGTTTTTAATCCTGTAAGAAAAACAAGCTCATATACAAATAACTAAATTCATAGGATCCAACCTTAGAAAGATTGATTTCTGTTTGATTAATTGACTGTGAGGAATTGAAATTGTTGCTAATTTTTTAAAATGTACGACGATACTTTGTATTGAAATTATGATAGTGAGTGTTTCAGTTGAATTAAAAATAGTTATTTGTGGAACTCATTAGTTATAGTAAGATTGTTTAATGTAATCTATTTGAGCTACATTTTGAACTAAACAATAATGACTTTGAGCTAAGATAGGGACAAAGTTGTCTATACAGATAAATTGGATAATGAGATATGGTTAGATAGTGTTTGAGTTTTGATATGGTATTGAAAGGTATCCTAAATTTGGGTATTACAAATTTTACTTTAATATTTCATTAAAAAAATGTTAAATAACAGAGCTTTACCAATTATTTTAAAAATGTTATCTATTTTGGTAATTTGAAAAGAATATTAGTTTTATAGAAAAAACTTGTAATAGAATGTCACATAGTGTAATACCATTAAAATATACTAAATTAATGTATAATATACTTTATTTTCAATTCAATTCTCTCCTATTATTAAATAAAATATTGATATGATGGAAGTTACTTTGATTAAGTGTTTACATTAAAGTGTATAAACATTAATATTTTCATACTAGATCTTAAATGATAAAAATGATTTGTTTAATTAGAAATGAATAAGTTCGAAACAATAATTGACTATTTTACTTAAGATGATATTACTTCAAACGACACTGGATTGTTTAGTCATAAGTAATTATATTTTAAATAATATTTGGTTGTTTAGTTATAAGTGAATGTATTTTAAACAACGCTGAGTTGTTTATCTGTAAGTGATTGATGTTTAAATATTTGGTTATTAAGTTAAGACTGTTATTCAAATAATATTCAATTATAGTTAAAAGTGATTAAATTCCAAACAATTATAGTTAAAAGATAATATTCATATTGTATTTGCAGTGTTAGACTACTTAGTAAAATTTGATCACGTTGGTAAAAAAAACTAAACATAGAATATATTAAGAGAAAAATCAATATAAAAATACAAAAAAATAAATATTTCTCTATCTTTATCTATTTTGAACTGTATATCATTAGTGTTTTCTCTTTGGTAAATATCATGTTCATGTCACATAATTAATCTCAATTTACATCCATTTGCATTTCACAACTCATTATTCATAACTACATTATTTATACAACATAATTCATTTAATACAAAAAAAAAATCAATTATGTAGGCACACATACACACATAGAATAAAAAATATAGTAACATAGACACAAACACTAACATAGAGACACACAAAAAAATATATAAAGAAAAAAATACTAACACATACACATTTATTTAATTTAAAAAACTCCATTTCAAAGTTTTTAAGTTCTTTTATGAATTTTAGTTTGAATGAAAATATCTTTACTTGAACCAAAATCATTCTTATCTCGATTTAATAAAAAAAATTGAATCCTCTCAAACCTTTCACCATAGAAAAAGAATTATGCTTGAGTAAAAATTACCAAAATTAAACCCCTCCTCTTATCTACAAATTTGCTTGAATAAAAAAATGTGTAAACTAAATAAGATTTGTGTAAAATTAATACAACCAAAATTAAATAAGAATTATTTAATTCAATAAAAATGAAATTAGTTCAAACTTAAAATATTCCACGTAATCCTAAAAAGAGTAAAATTTATTTATTCACTACTTATTCATTTATTTCTATCTAACAACCAATTAAAGGTAACTATCAATTATTCAGACCAAAACATAATCTCATCAAAATACAACTACAAATTTAAATCATTTTATCAAAATTTTGAACACTTCCACATTTTTATTTAAGTCAATATTTTAAAACCTAACCTTTCTTGTTGATAAAAAAATAAAGAACAAATTATTGACATTCTTTTTAAATTATAAATTTGGGTAGATCTTATAAAAATTATTCAATATTTTAATTATATGTAAAAAATTATTATGTTTTAATAAAATGTTTGTAATTATATAAAGTGAACGAGATACTAATCAATGAGTGAATAGTATATATACATAAGTGCAATATGAAATAAGAAATAATTAAAGTCATATAAATGAGATAAAATTGTAAAATATAATAATATCATCAATAAGTTCCCATCTCTCACTTTTTCTTCAGATCCCACCAACAAATAAGTAGTAAGAGTTTCCTTTTCAAGTAATTGTCATCCTTTTTCACTGTTATTTTCTTAATACTAATAATTAAATTTATTTATGGTAACAATGGCAATAAACCTTAAAATTTTGAAATATATGTTACCAAAGTTAATTAAGCACGTTTTATTATCGTAACAAAAAATTAGTATAATATATCTGATATATTTGTACCGATACTATTTAATACAAAGGAAGATATACTTAATATATTTATACTTTTGGTTTTAATTGTAATTATGTTTGTATATTTTTCTAATCCTTTTTAGTTTTTTATTATTTTTATAATTTTATTTATTTAATTTTTAATTATCAACAATTGGATTGTTAACTTATCTATAATTTCATTACAGAAAAGAAAAACTAAATAAGCTATACATATGATTTATTATACTCTATAAGTTATAACAATAGCATTTTCAGGAGAGGAAACAGCATGCTGCATATTGGATGGATATGGAATAGATGGTTTATAATTAATTCAATAAAAAGAAAGTCCTTATTTTGCTATTTTCGTTGTATACCTTCTTTAAGGGTTTAAGGGTGTTGCTCCCACCACCACCCCAAGTAATTCTACACCTTCTCACTATTTTTTTATTCCAAAAATACTCTACATCTCTCCACTATTTTTTTTTATTCTAAAAATACCCTACACCTCCCCACTATCTTCAACAATCTTTCTCTTTCCCTCTCTGCATTAATGGAGCATTTATATGGCTTAGATTTAAACTTGTGATATATTGCAAAATATAAAATTCAGAGGAAACTTCAATATTAGTGCTTCTACCACTTTCATTTTATAAACTTAAAAGTTAGATGCAAATACAAAATAATAAACATAATAATATTAATAGTAAATAATATATTATTATTATTATATACTAACTTTAGAATGACGAAAGAACTAAATAAATTCAAAATCTTTAACAAATAACTTTTCTTTTATATTTTAAGTATTTAATAATATTTGTATATTATTTATCTAATAAATTAAATATTTTATTCAAGTTATTTGAGTCAAACATGTCGGTAAGTTAAAACATAATATAATGTTAAAAATTATAGATATTAAATGTAAAATAAAACACACATATATATAAACATTTTTCTAAAAATTTAGAACAAAATTTTACTATTTATTAAGTAATTTGAAGAAAAAATATATATGGAACAATGAAAATAAGATTGAATCAAACTTATTTAAGGGAAATTATAAATAAAGTTTTGCAATATATCATAAGGTTTAAATCTCTAAGCCATGTGAATGCTCCATTAATGTGGAGAGAGAAAGAAAAATATTGTTGAATATAATGGGGAGGTGTAGGGTATTTTTGAAATAAAAGAAAATAATGAAAAAATGTAGAGTATTTTTGGAATAAAAGAAAATAGTGAGGAAGTGCAGGATCACTTAGGGTGGTGGAGGGAACAAGACCCCTTCCTTAATTATACCTAACAAAATGGGCTCTTAAAAAGGCCCAACACAATCACGTGATATCTTAATCCTTTGGGCCTACAAAATCCCGTAGTTGACGGTAATAATAAATTAAATCATGCAACAGTTAAAATACAGCATATTAATTAACCTCAAAATAACTCCATAAATGTTAACTACCTGCACTATGAAAACTTTCATATTTTCAAGGGTGTTACTCCCTCCACCCCCACACGTCTCTTCCTCCACCTCCCCAATTTTCTAAAATGCCAATTATATCCTTCTAAAATGACAATTATATCCTTAAAAGTTAAAATTTTTTATTTTTATTATTTTAATATTTTAATTTATTTAAAACTTCTGATTTACTTCCCTCTGCACCTCTTCTTCTCTTCCATTTTCGTTTACCTTTCTCTCTTCCGTTAAGCTTCTTCTCCACCTATAACAAATTCATATTTTAACAAATTCATATTTTAACAAAATTATTACGTTTAAAAACTAACCATATATAACATTTAAAATTATAAATTTAAATATAAATTACTGTAAATAAAATAAACAAATAAAATAAAAACGAAACGTAAAAGGAACACTGCCTCTGGACGGATGACATCCTTCAACGGATGTCAACATCCGTTGAAGGCAAAACGGATGTCGACATCCGTTTTGCCTTAAACGGATGTCGACATCCGTTTTGCCTTAAACGGATGTTGATATCCGTTGAAGGATGTCATCCGTCCATAGGTAGTGTTCCTTTTACGTTTCGTTTTTATTTTACTACGTTTTGCGGCTCATGCAAGGATTATAGGCTTGGATATTAAAAGGATTATTGGAAGTATGGGAAGGATTTAGGGTTTAGGATTATTGGAAGGATTATGACTACGTACCTGGAGAGGAACCACGACAAGGACACTACACCATAAACGCACTGCACCACGTACTGCACCGAGAACAAGAAGAAGATTGTTTGATAATTCTTTTCACGATCACCAAGCTTTGTAGAAAAATATTTTACTCATACAAGAAACTACGTAGGTTATCAGTGAAATATGTTATAAATGAATAAAATTAAAAAACAACAATTTTAAAAATAAAATTTTACTGAGGGGCAAAATAGTAAAGGAAAGGTGGAGGAAGGGGCAAAATAGTAAAGGGGAGGTGGAGGAAGAGATGTGTGGGGGTGGAGGGAGCAACACCCTATTTTCAATCAATTAGAAAACGTTATTAATATAATTTCTAGGCAAATTACAGTAAAAATCAATAAAATTTTTATTCATGTAGCTCTATAATTGATAAAAGTATTTTTTTTATGCAGTGTAATTTATTTTTTCTAAATATAAATATAGAAATATGCCCAGTCAATATTTACTACTTTTTCTTTTAGTTTTGTGAATTTTATTCGTTTAAGAGAATAGAAAAAATAAAAGAAAACGAATGTATATAAGAAAATGAAAGATGAAGTTAATAAGTAGACGAATTAAAACGTCTTTACTCTAAAAAATTAAAATGACCAATCGCATGATGAATTTGTTTTACAGATTTAAGACAGGGCTATGCAATTTGAAACGGAAAATCCATTTTAGGAAGATTATTTTGGAACCTATTGTGCTTTGCTTCTATCCTAAAAGATTTACATGTCTACTTATAATTTATGTCAACATATAATGGAATTTTGGATTTGTTTTAAACAATTCATTTTTTTATTATATTTTAAAATGTTAACATTTTAAATTTCAAAATTATCATCGTATTATACATTCATTTAAAATCTTATACTAGACATCAATATATAGAATAATAATACATATTTTTATTTAAATGAATATATAATTGATTAAACTTAATAAAGTAGGATATCATAATAAAAATTAGATATATATAAAGACAATGATTTCTATGCTTGCTTTAGCTTTAAATCAATAAATAAAAATGAAAAACTTACTCTTTGTAACTTTAAATGGGTATACTGCTTTCAAAAAACTAAAACAGTAAAAACAACTTATAGGAAAATTTGTAATAGTTGATATATATTACTATTTATAATAGCAAAACAATGGTAATAATAAGAATAGTATAGTTTTTTTTCTTAAAAGGAGGTAAAGTTATATAGTGTTTATGATCTAAATAGTATAATATATAATAATTATATGTATAAGGTCATTGTTAACTGGTCACTGTTGGCTGAAGTAGATAAGGTCGGAATACAATTAATAAATGATGTAAAACTAATAAATGTAGCTTTTATTATTTTCTTAAAGAATTTTGAAAATATACAGTTTACAATTGTTCAAATATCTTTATTCTTCATTTAACCTTTCATTTATTAATTATAAAGAAAAAGATAATGAAACATGCCCATTTAGCTAACTGTTGCTGTATGCAATAATGTCACTTGAATCCATAAATCTTGTTAGCGACATTTAATTTGGAGAATTGAGTTTGAGTAATTCATTAAAATATTTTGTTGGAGTAATATTATGTCCTTTTATAATTTCTTCAACTAATCTTTCCAAATTTTTATAAAATTGTCTATAATTCATAACAAAAATAAAATCTACAAAATGGGAAGATTAATAAAATTATATTGCTATATATATATATATATATATATATATATGTATAGCTTAACTTAGTTACTATTTATAAACATGTAAAAGTTTGGTTTTAAACTCTCTATTTACTATCTCTTACGTATATGACGTGACACCATTAGATCTTGTGTATTGAGATAGAAAAATATATTTTTAACAACTTTTTTTTTCTTTTGAGAGATTAAGAAATTGTTTAATTTTTATTTTCCAACTAAAAGGTATCCGTAATTTTTATTTTCAATTAAAATCTCATTAAAAACAATAATATCTGAAAATTCAAAGTTAAACATAATTAAGAAGAATATTTGTTTAAAAAATGTATGTAGTACAAAAAATGTATGTAGCAACTTTATATCTTTTGTGACATTTATATTTCCTACGAGAACATATTGGTTTAATGTCTTTGTAAGTCTTTATTTTTGTCAAAAATTTCAAATAGGTCTCCTTCTTTTTCGGCGTCTCAATTGAGTCCTTATTTTGTGAAAATTGCATCAATTAGACTCTTACCGTTAAATTGGACCGAACGACAGTTACTGAATATTTGACGTGACACGTTGGATTTTATTTTTAAATGACATGGTTAAATGATTTGGATTTGAGTTATTTTAAAATTAAAAAATTAAAAAAGAATTAGGATCCTTTTTACTGCATCATCATCTTCACCAATTCCATCCCAGAATCCTTATCTGCTCCATCGTATCCTCATCATCCTTATATGCTCCATCATATGTTCATCGTAACCATCATCCCTTCTTCTATCATTCTTATTTTTGCACCAATTGATAATCTTTAGACAGAAACAAACTAACCTACCCCAATCAAAAAGAGCAATTGAAAAACAGGAAAGAGCAATCAGAAAGAGCAATCTGTAAATGAAGAAATTCACAAACATGGAAGGAAGGAAGAATTTGAGGCCTCACAGTTTCAAGAGAATCAACACCCAAATATGAAAATTTAGTTTGTAGAGTCAAAGTGGTTTCATTAATAGAAAGCTCCTTTACAATTGTGCATTGGATAATTTGCAGAGTTTCTGGATGAGCCTTCGGCTAGTAAAGGGAACATATAAGAGAAGCCATTGTTGAAAGTTTCTTCAAGCACATCTCGACAGTCACCGTCAACTCACTCCCTTTCGTCAACGAAACCTCCAAAAAGGTTCCAAACCAATTTCACCCAAATTTCTTTTAAAGAAACGAAAATAAAAATGAAGGATATGGACGATGAGGAAGAGATCCAGTCTCATCTGTCGCTGACAAGCGAATCTCCGATATCTTCTCTGAGGGCGAACGGTTGAATAATGCTAACTCTTGGAATGCTGACACCATTGAATAGTTTGGCATTAGCGCTTCTGATTCAATAGTCGTCGAAGGGGAACGGTGGGGAAGTAGGCGGCGGAGGAAGGGAGGATTGCTGGAGCGGAGGCGCAACGATGGTACTAATTGACTCATGGGGAGAGAGGTATATAGACGAACTCAGATTCCAAAGGAACCCTAATTTGAGGAAGCACTCAGATTTCTCTAATCCCTAATTTTCATAAACAATTCATTTTAATTAACTTCTCTCAATTTCTTTAATTTTAAAAAAACAAATATCCATGTTAGAGTAACTTAACCCTTGCCACATCATTTAAAACACTATCGTCAGCATGCCACATATACATCAGTCTAACGGTGTTTGTTCAATTTGACGGCAAACCTCTATTTGTTTCAATTTTTCAAAAATAAGGACTCAATTGAGACACCGAATAAGTAAGGGACCTATTTGAGATTCTCGACCAAAAAAAGGACCTACCGAAACATTAAACCATAACATATTTATTATATTATTGATCACCAACTTAGTTTAACTAAGAATGTTGTAATTTTAATTAAAATAAATATAATATTATGTGCTTTAAAAATAAAATAAATTTGAAAGATCTTTATCTTATCTGAATGGTCAGTCCTTAATAGTTCCATCATCAAATAATTGATTGATCTCTCTCCATGTGCTGTGTTTGGTTAAATAAATATTATATATATATGAATGTGCGTGACCATTGACCATATACAGATAAAGATATAATAATTGTTGCATATAATTAATGAAATCCAGAATCAATTATAATACATAGCTCTTTTATAATATTATACATCAGCATCAATTTGATCCTCTTATATTTTTCAATATCAAGGAAAAATTGTTAGAGAAGTAAAGACATTTTTTTCCTGCTATTGAAATGTTAAAATCATATTTAAAATTTTGAATGAAGCAAGATCATATTAATCTAGATTTATAGTGGATAATATGAAAAGAACTACAAATATTGTTGCTACGTGTATAAAATAAAGCAAATGAATATTTTAATATTTAATTATCTAAACGAACCTCAGTATCATAAGAATCAGTCTTCAACTTTCCATTAAAATATACCGTGGCTTGTTCAAAAATCAAAACACTAATATACAGTGTGGTTGGTGTCATTCAAGAAAACTGTTACAAGCTAATGGTTAGTTTTTGAGTTCATTCTATTAGTATTAATTAGTATAACTTTTCCTTAACAAAAATTAAACTCAATATAAATATTACACATTTACGTACATATATATTATCTTGTAATAAATGTTATTACAGTGTACAGAGTAATATCACTGTTAACATATATACAGCAATTATTATTAAAATTGGTAACCTTTTCATTCATAATTTATTTCTTATTAATACGAAATAAAAAGAATGTTAACGTAATATATATACATTCGTCTCTCTCTCTCTCTCTCTCTCTCTCTATATATATATATATATATATTCATCAACACATTAAAAAAATAAAAAATGTAGCTTTACAGCCAACAGCACGACACACATTTTCATTTAAGGAAAGGCCTAGTTAGCCAGTGGTACATTGTTGCATTAGAGAGGAAACAGTGTTGAGTTTTCCATCCTCACGATGTAGTAGAAAAACCAGAAAGCAGTGAGAAAATAGATAAACTATAGCTTAATTATTTCAGCATATATCAGTAGAAGCAGGAAATGCGCAGAAAGGGATATTGGTAGCCATGATTAAGCATGGTTGTTGCTGTTGATGTTGTTGGTGTAGTTATCCATGAGACCATTCAGCACTGAATTGAATGACATGTTGGTGGTGCTATAACCACCGTCCAGAACAAGGTTAACTCCACTCACGAACTTCGCCTCGTCGCTGCACAAATATAACGCAGCTTTTGCTATGTCTTCAGCTTCAAGAACCGTCCCTTTCAACACTGCAACCTTGCACAGCAATTCCTGCGTCTCCTTCTTGTTCATCTTCAACGCCTTGTTCAGCATCGGAGTGGGAATGCCACCTGGACAAACGCAGTTCACTCTGATCCCATGCTGCCCCAGTTCAACGCACAGGTTCTTCATCAGTCCCACCACTGCGTGCTTTGAAACGGCGTAAGCATGCGACGTTTCGCCACCCAGAAGCGAAGCAATGCTCGAAGTGAAGAGAATCACCCCTCTCTTCGCTGGAACCATGAACCTCGCCGCATGCTTGGAGCCCAAGAAAGCTCCGTACACATTAACCTCGAGAACTCTTTTGAAATCTTCCTCATCGGATTCTACTACGGATCTGTTCGAGTCTCCCGAGATGCCGGCATTATTGAACATTATGTCGAGTTTTCCGTATTTGGTTATGGCGACTTCCACCACGTTTTTGACGTCCGAGTCGCTTGTTACGTCGCAGTGAAGGTAGTGAATGGGACTGTTCGTGGTGAAGGTTTTGCAGAGGGAGTGGCCTAAAGCATCTTGCACGTCTGCAATGATCACTTTGGCACCGTGTTGGAGGAATAGTTTGGCGGTGGCGGCTCCGATGCCGCTAGCTCCTCCGGTGATTATCGCCACTTTTCCTTCAAGCCTACAAGGTTCCAGATTGTCATTATTAGGAGAACACAGAACTTATATTAGATCTCTTGGCTATTTTCTTTTCAAAACCATTTTTGTGGAGGTTATTGCATGAGTTGACGTGAGTCTCCACTATCAATCAACAAATTACTCCTTTTTGGGGGTAGCCAATTTTTGTAAAAATTTGCTTTTAGTAGAGATTTCTTTTATATATTTATATATAACTTGGTCCAATTTTTCGATGAAAATCAATTATGATGTATAACTTGGATGGATGTTTTCCTATATGGCATGTTAAGAAAAACTCAAATATTTTCTTTATGTATTCTTGAAAGTAACCTTTTAAGAAGAATAATATAAAAAGAATAAAGAATTAAGATGAGTTGAAGATAGGGAAGTTTTTTAAAGATGGGAGAATAGTTTCTGAAAATAATAAAGAAAGAAGGGTTTAATATGAGAAATTTACCTTTTGGAAAGTGAAGCCATGGAGAGGGAGTTGATGAAATAGGAGGAACAATGTAAGCAATGAAAATGTTGAATGAACGATAATATTGGTAGTGTATATATGGAGACTTTATAAAGGGTTTAGAGCAGTTAGATAAATGAAGACCACCGGCCAACATCATCAAACAACTACTTTCATTTAATGCTGTCAAGTGACAGAACAACATAAACCAATGGACATTACATAACCATCGGGTTTTCAAAATTGAAAAAAGAAACATTTTTATTTATATTGCAAGGTTCTCCAGGTTGAGACTATCTCATTTAGTATATACTTTCTACACTCATATAACCAGTTTTATATATAAAATTTAAGCTTAGAGAATAAAAAAAATCATTTAAAAAAAATCGTTGAAACAGTTATAATCAAATTCACTATAAGGTCTAACAGTCTTAATACTATTTAATAATTATTAATAGATATTCTTATGTTCTTTTTATTAGATAATCTAATTATCTGATTTAATTATATCACTAAGTTTTTTCAATAGATAGTGTGGTACATATAATTCAGAGTCAATCCTCACATAATTTAAATTTAATTATACTATATTCGAAAAGTACAAATGTTTCACACTATATACGAATTATTATGTATAGTAAGCGTAACAATATATATTAATTTCTTTAATTTAAAAATTATATTTAAGATACCTTTTAAATGTTTGTGAGTATTTTTTTTTTCATTCCAACCATTTATCTAAATTTTCAATTTTTATGTTTCTTATTAATTGAATTTTATTAAACTTGTATAATTGTGAACGAGATTCATTGAACTAATTAATCCTTTTACATTTCATAAAGGTGAAAATAAATTCAAACTCACATTAAACCTGAACAAGATAATTTGTATAAATATTGTTGTAAGTATTTAGTTTCTTTTTATTAGCAAGAATTACTATTTATGAAACTCTTTGTTTTTCTTTAAATAGTAAAAAATAGGTTAATTACACGGATGGTGATTTCATTTTTAACACCAAATAATCAAGGTTAAAAATAGGTGGTGACATTTTTTTAATAAGAGTAATTTTTTTAAAAATCTAACTCCTTGTGATCAAACTTAAAAAGTCTCATTATATTGAAAGGCCTAGAAGTCCAACATAAATGAGTCTTTTTTACCTTTGATCATAAGGGATCCAATAATGAGTTTTTGAAATGTTGCTTGTAATTTTCTTTTTCACTTCTTCTTTCCCATAAAACTTGTGTGTGACTTTTCTCCTCTGGCGACAACAGGCATGGCAGAGACTTCATTAGTGACAAAAAACTCTTTTCTTCATCTTTTATGGATTGTTTCTTGAGGGGAACAATTTTGTCCAATTGAACTATGTCATGCATTGAGTTAGTTGTTTAAACATCTACTTGTTCATATTGAAATTGTGATTATTTTTGAAAAACTCAATAATGTATCCTTTTGTTGTTAATGAGTTGTTTGTGGTGATGGTGGGTGTTTCATGGTAGTTGTTCCGATTGCATTGAAGTTTTGTATATCAAGTGCATAATTGAAGTATGTGCTTTGTATCTTTGTGGTTTTTTTAGGGATCTTAATTATGGAATTGTATGAATACTATAGTGATTCTCTTTCATTTTTGTTATTATTTGTGTTTCATGTATGTAGAAGCCATTAGAGAAACCCTTAATTCTGTGACTCTGTATAAAAAAGAATACAAAATATGTAGATCACATTAAATTCATAATAAAAATTATACTTTCCAAAATACAAAACTATACATATTATAAAAAAATATAATACATGAAAATAAAATATTAAACCACTTATATTATTCTTTATAAAAAATTAAATTAGCTAATTTAATAACAAATATCAAAGAATAATTTACAAAGCTTAATACCTATATACTAATTAGTGTAAAAAAAATTACAACTAATTAGCAATTAATAATTTTGTATATACATTTTATGTTGAATTTTCTCGAAATTTAGGTGGATTTTCACTTCTTGCTTTGACTTTATATCTTCTTGCTTTGACTTTATGAGCACTAATGATGCCATACATTGTGGAATAATTCACCCTATACTTAACATTAACATAGTTACTAGAATATATCTTACAAAATCGATAAAGAAAAAAACTTTGCATATACTAAAATCAAGACTCACTATTTCTAAAAAAAAAGTAAAAAAAAAAATTTAAATGAAACAAAAATTAAATATTGTACTGTAAGTACTATTATATTTTCTAATCAAATTTAAAGGTTAACTTGAATAATTAACCTGTTTAATACAAAATTTATTAAATTTCAACACTTCCTGTATTCCCATTAATAAAAGGTAAAAGTTTTTTTCCCTCACTACAATGGTAAATACCTTACTTAATTCAATAATATATATTTTTAAGAAAAATCCAAACTTTAATTAATATACGACATTTTTTAGTTACACCATTATAATATGTTTTCTAGTGCAATAATTGGGGTGGCCACTTTCTTTTAACGAAATTAATAACGGGACATTTTAAGATGAATATCAGAATATTAGTAAAATTGAATTCAATTTAATACGTATGAATTTAGTGAGTCTTTGTGTTTTTTTTTACTCATAAATGAGAATGACGGCATTATATATATATATATATATTATAGAAATAAAATCTTGATTCTTGTTAAACACCAGCACCGACAATAGCTAAGTTGGTATATATATATAGAATAATTTCTGTTCATAAAAAAATTGATAAAGTGTTCTTCCTGCTCCTTAGACAGGGAGCCATTTAGTTTTTTGAGTTTATATCATAAGAATTCGGTATTTATGTCTTTATCACATCAGCAATGCCAATTGTAAACTGTTCCTTTCATTTCACCTAATTGCCAACTTTTCTTCAAAATGAACAACTTAATACAGAATGTAAATGTCCACCACCCTCGAGGGGACTAAATTCCCAAGTAAAATTGACTTTTTAATTTTGAAAATCTGTCATTAACGGGAAAGAATACACGCAATCGTCAACAATTTCGAACTTCGCAACTGTCATGGAACAAACACCTTTATGAATGAATTGTCGGTGGAATGATCTTTCAAGAGTATAAAGAAAAGTC
The DNA here is from genome assembly GCF_029865625.1 of Vigna umbellata. Lineage (NCBI taxonomy): Eukaryota > Viridiplantae > Streptophyta > Magnoliopsida > Fabales > Fabaceae > Vigna > Vigna umbellata. Next base: position 29,711,291 of record NC_142169.1, on the reverse strand, counting down.
AAAGAAAACTGTGTAACAATAAATGTTTTCTTTTGAAATTTGGATCATGAACTTAAGTACTGTTGTTTTGCAGGAGCTCTAAGTTGATTTTGACTCGATGAATGAAAATTTTTGGATCTTATAATTAAAAGGAGATCGTTGCGACCCAGGAATGCTTTGATTATATATGTCTCATTTGTGGTTTGAGACAGAAGGGTTATGAAAGATGGTTGAAGATTTTTTCAAATTGTAAAGTTATGCTGCGGCTTGGCCTAATGCTAAAGATAAAGAAACATGGAAAAAGGAAAAGTGTTCTCTTAAAGTAATTTCATCGTCTTCATTCATCTACTTTCTTTCATTTTTTAAAGCTCCAATACCAGACTCTATTTAAAGAGAAACAATACATTATTAGGTAAACGAAGATAGAGGTTGAGGGTTGAGAATGATAGGTTGCAGAACAACGTTTTGATGTCAAAATATGATTAGGTGCTTAAAAAAGGAGTCTTTTTTTGAGAAATAGGGCTCGAGTCAGTGGAAAGTTTTTAGTTAGAATAAAGGAAAGTGAGGGATTTTAGAAGAATTACAGAAAAAAGGAATCGGTGATGGACAACTCTACTATATATAGTGGTACTTAAATTGGTGATGTTATGTTCCCTGGGTTGTGTAATTAATCTTGCCTCAAACAGTAATGAAAAAATAGGTCTCTTTGGAAAAATGGTAGGTGGTATGGTTCGCACTCATTTGGAAAATTTGCTTACATATTCTTCTTAAAAGATAAATATGAAATTGGTGAAATTAAGTTTATGATCTTGGTTGAAGAAAAAGTTGTTTTTTTCTGATATTAAGTTAATCGAGTCGTATTATTTCATCTTAAAACTTGAAATTCGCTCAGAAGATAAAAAAAAGCAAATAATATTTAATTTTATAAACAATATAAAATTATTGACTGAGATAGTAACAATTATTAATTTTTAAGGACAATAATACGATAAAGCAGATTTTTTTGACATTTTGGTACAACATACACCACAAAAATAATTAATTTTAGAAGGGGTTATTTTTCGGGGGTTTTATAAACCTCAAATAATTTCGGCGGTTTAATGTTAAACCGCAGTTAACATTTTTTAAAAAAATAAAAAAACTATTTCCGGAGCCGGTACTCCTTAAATAATCCCAAAATATTTTCCCGCGCTTTCATTCCTTCTACGTCTAATTCTTTCTGAATATTTTTCCTCCAAACTCTAGTCCCTCCCCGCTGCCTCATTTCTCCCAAACCCCTTGTCTGCACCATAATCTTCATTTTACTACACCACAAGCTTCATTGTTCATGGATTTTCAACTGCTTCGTGTTGGTCTCCCTCTGCTTGGGTGCGAGGTGTCCGTCTTGAACTTCAACGTCAGCTTCAAATTCTCTCTGTTTGATCCGTGGATTTTCTCCGCTAAACCTTTCATCTCTCACCAAGGTATGATCGTTTGTTTTTTCTGTATAAATTTATTAGTTTAAGAAAAGATAATAAACACTTCTAAATCATAATTTTGGTGTGTTTGTTGGTTGATTGAAAAAAGTGTTAGATTAATTGAATGTTAGGGAAAGTGGAAGAAGACAGGGTGGATGAGGTGGATGGGTAATGTTATGTAATGGAATTGATGAGTGCTAGTTGGATAGGGTTCTGAAATTACTTGGTAAATTGTTACCTATATGAGTATGTGGTCTGACAAATATACATGAATGTGTACAATAAGATCAAGTATTTGACACAGCTTTGAGATTGATGAAAGAACTTTTGATTTTGTCTGTGATAGAGATTGAAGAATGGAATAAATAATAGGAAATGGAAGAGATAAGCAGTGTGAGATGAGACGTCGAATTTTTTAACCTGTACCATTTTTTTGGGTCCTTTTTACCAAATTAATAGTAATTTTCTACAAGGATCACAATTATACGCACTGTGGCTGCATTTTGTTCTGAAGAAAAGGTCCTTGACCTTTATGCTAATGAGCTTCTTGATCCCTCTAAACACTCATTTAAACAAGGCCAAATTGCTGGCATATTCTATGGCGTTTCCCAGTTCTTTATTTTCTAATCTTATGGTCTTGCCTTGTGGTAGATGTTTTAACTTTATTATGTCTTAAGTAGGCTACTTGTAGGATTAATGTCTTACCAAATGTTGGTTACATTTGTGCTCAGAGTGTAAACTTTTTGCAGGTATGGATCTACTTTGATGGAAAAGGAGCCTTCAAGCTTTAAATCAATTATGAAGTCATTTATGGTTTTGATAGTAACAGCTCTGGCTATGGGGGAGACTTTGGCCCTTGCCCCAGACCTTTTGAAAGGGAACCAAATGGTTGCATCAGTTTTCGAAGTGATGGATAGAAAGTCAGGAATAACAGGAGATGTTGGAGAAGAATTGAAAACAGTGGAGGGAACAATTGAGCTCAAAAGAATCAATTTCAGCTACCCTTCAAGGCCAGATGTGATTATTTTCAAGGATTTCAACCTAAGAGTTCCTGCAGGCAAGAGTGTTGCTCTAGTGGGGCAAAGTGGTTCTGGTAAAAGCTTTGTGATTTCCCTTATCCTCATATTTTGTGATCCACTCTCCGGAAGGGTGTTAGTTGATGGTAAGTTTTTCGTAGAACTTTATCCAATTAAATGCTAAGGATTTGTCATTGACCCATTTGCATGCATACGCTATTTGCCTGTAACATTCTTTTAACAAGAATAAATTAAACTTTTACAAGCAAAGACATCACAAAACTTAATCTGAAATCTCTTAGGAGCACATTGGTCTTGTGCAACAAGAGCCAACTCTTTTTGCCACATCAATTTATGAAAACATACTCTATGGAAAAGAAGGTGCCTCTGATTCAGAAGTGATTGAAGCAGCTAAGCTTGCCAATGCTCATAACTTCATCAGTGGTCTTCCTGAGGGCTACTCCACCAAAGTAGTTTTTCCCCCACATTTATAGAGAATGATGTGGATTGGGAAGCTGATGTCGGATCCAAATAGTTTCATACAATATATGTGTATGTAATTGCCATAAAATGTAAAATAGCTTCATGTATTTAGTTCTTCATTCTGATTTATTATCACCTCTGGTGCATGCTTATAACATAAAACAAAGAAAAGATTGCACATTTGTTTATAGCATGCTTTATCCTAAGAGTGTTTTTGGGACTTATTCACATACAACAATGATTGATTGGCTTGGAGTTGCTGGATGGGGTGTTGGGGGTATTGAAGCAGAGGTAGCAATGCTTGGCCAAGTATATTTACTTCCAAATTTTTTAATGGTTTAAGTGTCCTTGGTATATAATGTGAAGAGGAAAAATGCAGCTTGAGTTGGTTGATAACTAGGGAGTGATCTTTGCAGGAGATATTTCCTTGGGGAATGGCTCAACGTGGTCTCCAACTTGGAGGACTCAATGCTATTGTTGCATTTACCCAACAAACATGGGTTAAAGTAAGAAAATAGTTTCTATAGGTCACGAAACAGCATCATATCAATTTAATATCCCATCTCTAAATAGTCTGATACAATAATTAACCCATAGAAAATTTATACTTTTATATATATATATATATATATGCATGTTGTTTCAATTTTACATGCAGGTCTTTCCAACTAGTATTTATGGACTTGGAGGTCAGGTACTGCAAACTTAGAATTGTTTGCTTACCCAGCCAAAGTATTATAATTTTGTTATTACTCCCTTGTGTTCGGGTAGTATATAAAAACATGATTTAAACTTCTTTTATTCTATAAAATTAATTTTTAGTACAATTAAATTTGAAGTTAAGTGAATTATATTCAATGTTTTGTTTTCAAAGTAAGTCTATAGAAAAATAATATTTATGTTACAAATGCGTTTGTTTATCACTTTCAAGAATAAATTTGATCTAGTTTTCTTGGATCAATCCTCGACATTTATCGGTGATGTTATGTTTCTTAATTCAAAAAAATGCATATATTATTGCCTTTTTACTGATAGAAAGAAATAGTTATTATATTATGTTATAACATATAACAAAGTGTGTTTTTATTAAATATATTACTGACTAACTATTATGTTATATTGTAGGTATTTGACCAAGGGAACATGCCAAATAATAAAAGTAACAAAGAAGAACAAACTTCGACATTGTTTCTTTTTTAGTAATGTAATAAACATCTTAGTCATATTTTTAGTATGTTAATTTAGTATTAAATATCTTTCTTTTTAATATATGAACAATTAGTTGTATGAACATATTAATATGTTGAACAATGTAATTTATTTTATATATAATATTCAGTTTTAGTTTATATTATTCCTGTTTGGTTAATAAAAATAATTTTATTATAATCTCATTTTACAATTAAAAACTAAAAAACAAGTGTACACATTTCTGGCGGTTCCAGCAAAAACCCCCGCTAATTCCGGCGGTTTTTTCAAAACCCCCGCTATTTCCGGCGGTTTTTCCAAAACCCCCGCTATTTTCGGCGATTTTTCCAAAATCGCCGCTATTTCCGGCGGTTTCCCAAAACCTCCGCTATTTCCGGCGGTTTTTCCAAAACCCCCGCTATTTCCGGCGGTTTTCCAAAACCCCCGCTAATTCTGGCGGTTTTTCACAAAACCGCCGGTAATCACTTAGCGACGCAGCTTTTCCCGGCGGTTTTTTTAACCGCGGGTAACGTATTTTTCGGGGGTTAAAACCGCCGGAAATGGAAAAAATAACCCCCGGCAAAAATCTAAATTTTTGTAGTGATATACGTCTGATTTTTTTTTATTGGATTTAGAGTACGTAAACATGATGACAAATAAAGAATGAGCCAATTAAAAAAATGATACTTATGCGGTATCAAAATATTGTAAAAAATTTGTGTGTGAAAAATAACTTTTTCCAATTTTTAGATACTGTCACCTTTTGTTGAAGTGATACAATTACAGCAAAGCGTTTATTTTGCAGAATGTTATGAGTAGGGAAAATCAAGATGGGGGATACTGAAACATGTTAAAGGAAGGATTAACAATGCTGAAAGCTCCATCTATGAGCAAATTATGGCCACTGACGTAGCTGGAATCATCACTGGCAAAATAGAGTGCTGCATTGGCAACATCATCAGTTTTGAGGGTGACACCCTTGAGATTAGCGAGTGAGTTCATGATAGTCTCAAGCTGTTCATCATTAGCTCCGACGAAGCTGGTGGCCAACGGAGTGGCAAGAGCGTAAGGTGACAAACAATTCACCCTGATTCCGAACTGTCCGAGCTCAACCGCTGCATTTTTAGTTAGACCAACCACCGCGTGCTTGGCACAACAATATGCATGGGAAGCTGCACCACCGACGTAAGAGCTTATGCTCGCCGTTGAGATAATGCTGCCACTGCGTGCTGGGATCATCGCCTGTGCCGCATGCTTCATCCCGAGGAAAACACCTGTCACCTTAAACCACATATCAGATACAACAATGCAACAATATAAAATCTTCTTATTAAACAATAACTTATTCTATTAATTACTGTAAATCTCTTAATCGTTGATATTATAATTTCATTATGACTTATAAATATACGATATTCCATTAATGAAACAAGTATTATACCTGTAACATTGACGCTGAGAACACGTTCAAAATCTGCCTTATCGTTATCAATGATTCGATGCTTGTTGGGATCAACTATGCCGGCGTTGTTGAACATGATGTCTAGCTTGCCATAAGTTTCGACGGCTGTGTGGACAGCGTTTTTGACCTGATTCTCATCGGTCACATCGCAGTGAACATAAGAACAAATTGATGCCCCTATGGACTCAGCCACTGAATGCCCCAATTCGTCTTGGATGTCAGCGATCACTACTTTGGCTCCGTGCTGGGCGAACACTTCTGCGGTGCGTTTCCCAATTCCACTAGCTCCTCCTGTTATCAATGCAACTTTTCCTTCCAACCTGCAAAACAATCAATGTTATAAGAAACCCTAATTCAATCTAATATTTCAACTATGCATCACATTTATATAATCTAAATTATGAACTTCCAACACAACACATACCTTCTGTTGGTAACAGAGCTTGAGCTTGCCATTGATAAATCAGACCTAAGAAACAAAATCAAAGGATACCAAATTATATAGAAACAAGGTTCATATAGAGAAAATAGCAGCGATAGGAGGTAGGACAAAGTTGCTGATATTTTATTATCCGATTTATTGGAGGTTACGCTATGGGGCTTCTGCTTACAAAGTTGTTTATATTCAATTGGGGTATATCAATGATTTGAACCAATTTCAAGTTGTAGCAACTACATAAATTTTTTATATACCTTGGGTTGTTTAAACACTTATTCATATTCCCTGCTTGATATACGACAAGGTCAGTTCCTGCCTTGGACAGGGAATAATCAAGTTGGAATCTTACTACAATATTACTTCTTTTTTCGATTTTTTAAGACCAAAACTCAACATTATTTAACCTTTTTTTTGTCAGCAATATATTTATGGAAATGAATATTTCTATTTTTTAAATTAAAAATATTTGTTGAAAATTATTACTTATATATATTAATTAGTGTGAATACAGAAGTTGTCGCATTTTTATATACATATTTAAAAAAATAAATTATTTAATTTTTAAAAATAGTAATTAAAAGTGTGAACTTAAAAAAATAAAAAATGTATATAATTAAAGATAAAATATTATAAGTAATATTGTGTAAATAATTTTTTTATTATGAATAATTTTTTAAATTTAAAAAGTAGTTACTAAATTGATAAAATAGTAAATAGTTCTTATTATGAATTTAAAGAAACAACTATTTTATATAAATAGTTGATGAGCCATCAATCCTTGCTAGAATTTTTTGGTCAGTCAATACACATTCCGTTTTTTATTAAATACTTTTGATACCTTTCTTCATGCTATATAGCCAGCTTCAAGAAAAATTGACTTACATTTTTTGGTGAAGATACGACCTGCTCTTGGAAAAACTTGTAATAATAGTATTTTTAAGTTAAGATACAGTATGCTCCCAACTGAGATAGTATATTTTTAAGTCATGATACAACCTACACTCTCAACAGAAATAGTAATGGTAGTATTTTTAAGTTAGGATACAGTCTGCTCCCGGTAGAACTGGTATTGATATTTTAAGCCAGAATATAACTTACTCCCAACAGAACAGATAATGGTAGTATTTTAAAGTTAGAATACAGCCTGCTCCCAGCAAAATTGATAATGATAGTATTTTTAACTCAAGATATACTCTACTTCCAGCCGAGTTATCTCCACCCTTGTTTTCATAACTTCGCTGGTTATCCTTGCTATGTCATGTATTTCTTCCATAGCGTCAAGGTTAACCCTAATTCTTGTTTTTTACTTTTCAATGGAAAATTTCTTGACTCTCCAGGTTGGTTTGGACACTTGGTAACATGTCATCAGTTCCATATACGACCATATTATACGAAAAACTTCTTTCGGCCACTCTCCCTTTGCAGCTATCAACCTTCATTTCAGACCTCCAAGAATGACCCTATTAGCGGCCTCTACCTGCCGATCTGTATGTGGATATTCCATCGAGGAGAAATTTTGTTTGGTTCCTAGATCCCAACATCGTCAAACCAGAAAACTTGTAAGTTGAATCAAATTATCATATTATATCAATTACTAATGGACGGTTATGATCATTCAATGATATATAAAAGTCCAAATTGGAATATTTATCAAATGGTCATATTGATCTCTTGGAATTCTTCCATATCATGATGGTCCAGTGTGCACATGGATAATAAAGAAGTGAGTTTGTTGTACCTTATGTAAAATCCAAGTTAAATTTTATCATTCAAAATAATAGTTATTAATGTAAAAAATTCTTAAGTTATGTTTGATAATTAAAATATAAACTAAATAATACATTTTCATACTTTTTTAGGATAGCTGAGTCTAAAAAAACCATTATATAATCTTCTATCTTATTGACATGTCATAGCAAAATTAAAGAAAAAGAAAATCATGTTTGATAAGTATTTTGGGGGGTGGAGGGGGGGGGGTGTAAAAAGAGAGCTCGGAGAGTTCAACTAAATGGACACATGGTTGTTGGTCCAATAAACTAGGGAAGGAGGAAAAATTCAAGTTCCAAAATACAGAGCATGTTGAATGATTTAGACTGTGGTATATAGAATTCTATTAGAAGAGAGAATATGCATGGCTGAATTCCAATCTTCTCATTATAATATTTTTCTATTCTATCTACCTTCTTTTTTGCGTCTTACGTTGATATTGCTACATATTTCTCCTTCTTCATTCTCTGAATGTCTTCCACTATACTCATGGCCACTTCTCGGGTATAAGGAGCCTAATAAAATTGCTATAATTTTTCCCTGCTAGGGTAGCATTTTTCAAATTTTCTAAGTTGTGAAAAGAGACAACCTAACCTAAAACCAACCATGATCATGTCCCAGCCAATTTGATCTTCCTCCCTCAAAAAACACATTATGGGGGAAATAGTGGTAGCATCTTGAGATTCAGATGGGAGAAAATACAAAATGTTCTTAATCACCTTCAGCATATATTACAGGAGAAAACAAAAACTCGCCGGTTATACTTATGTAACACATGTTCTGAACTCTACAGACACGACCGTACCTACACATAGGGTGAAACGAAAATTTAAGCAGCGAGTGCTGCAACTTCAGCAGACATGGGCTATCAACAAGATAAAACTCAAAAGGGGAAAAGTTCTTTCAGCTACTTGGCTAGCGGATCTATGATATTCGCCTTGAACAGTCACCACCATAGCAGAAGCAAACGGGTATGCGCTTCACAATCAAGGCCATTGTGTCAAAAGATATGGGTATTAACTCACCTTTTGGACTTTCTTACACTCTGGCCCTCACCCCTGACTTCTCCTAACCTTGATTTTGGACCATTGCCCTGTGTTGTGGCAGGTCTCTCCTGAAAGTTATTTGTGAGATCACGTGATGGCCAAGGCTGAGAAAATTGTCTGGTGGGACTGCCATAACCTCTTGAAGATCCAATCTTCGAACCAGCCAATATCTGATCCCTTAAACCTTTTACTGATTTATAGCCTTGCATTTCATCCCCGTATCCTTTTCCTTGTGCTTGCTTTTCCAGCTCATAAAAGCTTTCCCAATCGATCCCATCTGAATTCTGAAGCTTCTCAGCTTGGCCACCCCATTCCATTCCGTCTGATATACTCCTTTGCAGGGATGTGCTTCTCCTTGAAGCCCTCCCAGAGGTAGACCTCCTGCTACCTTTCACTTCTTCCTCAATTGGATATCTTCTTGTATCAAATCTGCTTTCAGAAGGGTAGGACCACTTATAACTCTTGTTGTTGTTGTCCATATTTAACTCTATAGAATGCAGATCACTTTCAGCGGATTCCTCCTCACACTCTACTCCATTGTCAACCTCTCCTCCATCATCTTCTTTGTCTTCAATGAAGTGGGAACTTAATCGGCTTCTGCTCAGATACGCAGCGATTTCTTCATCATTCAAGTGAGTGGAACTGCGACCTTTCTCTTTAACTTGTTTGCTTCCTAGAAAAGCTTCAAGTTGATTCCTGAGCGTATCCACAGCTGCATTTTTTTCCTCAAGCTGATATTTTTCCTCGGAGAGTTTCTTTTGAGCTCTCTCCTCGCGTAACCTATCAGTCAGCTGCATTATTTCCTTTTCTTTCTCTACCTCTTCACAAACTTTTGTAGACACTCGCTTTTGTTGCTCGATCTCGGATTTATCTTCATCAGCATCTCTTGCTAACTCATCGCATACTTGCTCAATAATTTCTCTTGCTCTTTTCTCATTTTCAAGTTCTTTCACAACCTTAAGAAGGGATGTTTTGGTGTCAGCCAGTTCTCTCCCAAGCTTCTTGTTCAAGCTTTCAAGACGTCTCCTGAGCTTCCTCTCTACATCAAGTTCTCCAGCAACAGATTCAATTGCAGCCTCAACAATTTCTTGCTCCTTGTTTTTCCAAGCAGCCTTTTCTTCAGCAAAACACTTCATCAAATAATTTATCTCATTCTGATCCGAGCGCTGTTCCTGGATAAGCTGATTGACCTGTAGGCGAGCCCTCTCCAGCTCAGTATGCAAAGCTGAGATTAAGGACATACTAGATGAAGGACGATCTTCATGACCCCACATGCGGTTTATAATCTTAAGTAGCTCTTTAGATGTTGTTAAAGCATTGCTAACATCTTTTAAACGTGATTTAACTCCAACAGCAGATGAGGCAGGGGTCTGTGCTCGGGATCTGGTTTCAATCTGCAAACCAAGAAGCAACTGTAAGGAGGCATGGGCATCACATAAGGCTGAGAGAAAAGCGGAATGCAATTGTAAGTTGAATGGGGGAATTGCAGGACAAGTGTTTTGTGCTTGTACAGAGAACATTTCAAACTATACAAAAGTACAGAACAAAACAGAATCTTCCATTCAAAGTAACAGAACAATAAGTTAGTTTTGTCATGTAGTTTGGCCATTCTGATGTGAATATGAATATTGGCATTGCTATATCTGTTTCAGTATAGATATTCTATTCACATGTCAAGAAGAAATATTAATCTGTCACCAAACATCGAAGTGCTTACACGTTAAAAATATAATTACTGGTAAGAGTATCAACGAGGGACTGTGTGCAATTGGTGCACTGCACACAAATCCCTTGCAGCTGGCTCCTATACATCCTTTTAATCGAAAGAAGCTCCAAACTTTTCCAAATTCTACTGAAAACGTACAAGCAACTGAGAGGTAAAAAGGTCCAATAGTTGTACATGACAGAGCATTTCACACTGGAGGGATTTCAGCCTCTTTAAACAACAACAAAAACTTAAAAGACTTCTATCCGAAAAACTAAAAATATAAATAACTTCAACGAGAATGCCTTCTCTCATGTGACATTTTCACAATACAAAGATCATGTAAAATTTGTAATTCTCTATTTCTGGGAGGAATGGATCTCACATCAGCGGCTATATCTCTCTTTACAGACACCAGATTGCAGGACCCATTCATCATCAACGAAGAGACAGAGATACAGACAAATAAACATAATTTTCACGTAACATGTTCACATAAAAATCTCCAAGAGAGGGTCCATCTCCCAAGTATGACAGGAGCCCACCCATTTAATGTTCATAAAGAGAGATAGACACAATTCTCAACCAAACTTAATACGTTATGAAAATCTGTTACGCAATTAGGCCAGAACCGTTCTCATAGTATAAAGGCTTTATATTAGATAGTATTAACATAGATTAAATACCTCCATGAGACTGGCATTGCTAAGAGAGTCCAAAGGGCCAACATGGTGTTCAGGGATCCTCGGTCTGTGAGAAACAGAAGGAGTTCTTCTCTGGCGACTCCCAGTTCCAGATCGATCCATCCTCTACAAAAACAAAACTCTGAGAAACATATACAGTGATATAATATGTAGTTGGTTAATTAGTTAAAAAAAGAAAAAAGAAAAGAGAATTCGAGAGAAGGTACCTCGGACACGGGACTGTGTGATGGATCGGACAAATGGGGAGGCAAAGAACCAGAACGCATGGACCTAGCGACCTTTTCTCTGGCTCTGACTTCCTTCTTGGACCTCAAGCTGGGCGAAGGAATCTCGTTCATCTCCCAGAGGGTGGCGGCGAGCTTCCTGGCCGACACCGGAGCCAGACGAGGCTTGGCGGCGGTCTGCGACGGCGGGTACTTTGGGGAGGAGGCGAGTGGGCGGAGAGGAGATCTGGAGCTCATGAGCTTCCAGGTGGGCACGGGCGTACTGGATCCGCCCCGCTTCCCAACCAGAATAGTCCTCTTGAAGCGGTAGTTGTGAAGCAGGGAGGAGGAGGAGGAGGCCGAGGAGGAACAACCTCGTTTTCTGATCTTGCCAGGAATGATGTCCATGGTGGTTGGGTTTTGGTGCCTGGGCATGAGATTAGAGTGACATAGCAACGGGTGAGTGCAAGAGAAGGAGAAGGAGGAAAGTGTGATGGAACACGTGGCGGGTTGTGAGTGGTGAGAAGGATGCAGAGAAGAGAAAGAGAGTTAGGAGTATTAGCGAAGATTGGGTGGAAGGGTATTATAGCGACACCATGTACGCCGCTTTTGGCAGTTGGCACCTTCATTCACATATCTCAATCATCATCACCACTACATTTGACTTTCCAATCCCTTCTACAATCCCGCATTCATTATTACCATTTTCCCTTCTCTTCCCACCTTCACACACCATCTGAGATACTATTCTTTTAATCAACTTTTATGGCCTCTTTCAAATCAAAGCTTGAAAGATTAGGTGATCTTATTCCATCTTAATTACCAATTAATAAAGAGATAAAAAAATTACCAATTAATAACGTCTTTCATCTTTGGTTACATTTTAATTTCAGAGTTAGGAGCTTATTTTTCTTATTCGGCTTTTAACATTTATGAGAGTGTACACTAATTTTCACCTAATACATATTTCAGATCCACTTAAAAAAAAAACAAAAAGAAGAAGATGAAGAACAGAACATGACAAGCCACGTGGTCAGTTGATGCCACAAATACAACCTCAAACAAGTCCTCCTCGTAAAGCATCGTCTTCCCCACTCCCACTAACACTCCAATTTCAAAGTACGCACAAACAAAGACAATTACAGAATTAGACAAAAATAAAATAGAAGGATAACGGAGTGAGAATCTTGAGAGGTGGGGACATGCATGATGATCGAGATCACACATCACATCCCCTAATTTGAGCCTGTCAATCTCAGCCAATTATATGATCTTCTCTTCATTTAAGCTAGGGGTCATTCTTTTTAATTTCTTTGCTTCGTAATCACTTACAGTCACCCTAATCCTTCAATCAAGATACTAATTTTAGTATAAATATTCTTTTTGGGACAGTTTTGACTCTAAGCTTATCAAAAAATTCTTTCATTTTTATACGACCACTATTTAGGTTGAATATAATTAATATAAAAATCACATGGAATTTTGTGTTTCCATACTCTTAACTTGTATTCCTTTTCCACGTTTATCAACGTGCTTATCTTTATCGTACTGTGGTATCCACTGTGTTACCATTTTTAATTTGAAAATAATTATCCGTTTTCTATAAATAATCTCATTTGCGAGAGTAATTATTTGTTAATGCACAAACTACTTTGCAGAAGTCGCACTCTTCATCTTCCTACCAATGTTGCTCTATTGGAAGCTGATGAGTACTTACTTTTAAACAGTCCTTCGTACGTCTAACGAAATCACGGTATTCATGTTTTCAGATATTATGGTAATAAGAATTATTTTTGTTAAAGAACGAAAAAAAGCAAAACTATAAAACAATGTAAGAACAGTTGTTTTTGGAAGGGACAAACAAAATGCTAAAATCGTAAATTATGTCTAAGAAAATAAATAAGGATTTTAATTACTTAGTTGTTTATTTTTAAAAATGTATTATCTCTTCAAATTCTCTCTCTCTCTCTCTTTATATATATATATATATATATATATATATATATATATATATATATATATATATATATATATATATATATATATATATATATATATATATATATATATATATATATATATATTCTTTCCTGTTCTTCGAAATTACTTCCTTTTTTAGTAAATGTTTCTACTGAGGGTAACTCTATTCAATCAAAAATTGATTTAAAGTGGTGTGTATATTAGCGTTAAGGAGTTTTTGATGTATTTCCAAATTTTCCTCCAACTAAGAGTTATATGTTTGGGAAAGAAACAATAATAAGGGGGAATTGATATGAGATTTTGAAACTAATTTATAGGAGTAGTTGTAACGTACACTATTGTGTATAGCTAAATGCTGATGAAAAAAATTACGGATAGTTGAATGATAAAATCTTGTGAATTAAGGAAATATTTACGTATAAATTGGATTTGTAAGATCACATTTTTTATATTCAGAGTAGATTATTTGAACATGGATAAATGTTAAAATTTTAAGTTATATTATTATTATTATTATATTAGAATTTTAGTTATTTAGTAATTCATTTTATGAATGTCAATATTTTTCTTTTATAACTTTATATAAAATTTGAGACAGGTTATTGTAGATTTTCCAATCACAAGTTACAATTTAGAAGGCAACAACGTTTAAAAAAATTATCTAATTATATTATTTTTTTAGTAAGCTTTTTATTTCTCTTAAGTATCAATTTTTCTCTTTTTCTTTTATGATAAATATCTACATTTTTTTTCTGCATGTATGTGGGTTTGATAGATTAATTTTTGCAAGAATAGGACAATAGTAATATGTTTTGTTTGTAACTCATTATTTTGTAACAGTAATTTGAGGATAACTATATACAATTGTATTAGGATGTATATACAAGCTGCATATATATGGTTAGAGTACAATATTCTTCCTCAAACAATAGGTTTCATTGTTGAAGTAATAACTTTTGAGATCTAGAGTGTGTTCATGTCTAATATAGATTTAAGGGAGAATAGGTAGATAGATTTGGGAAAATGTGAATGAATAGATTTAAAAAGAAAATTTATATTATTTTTTAAGGAGATTTAATGGTGAGAGTAAATGGATTTCAAAATTAAATTTATGAAAATTTATAAGTGATGTGATAGCTAACAAAAAGTTTTAATAGATTAAAATTTAATATTATTATTTTATCTTTATAGTTGAAATTAATATATTATTATTATTATTTATTATATATATATATATATATATATATATTATTTTAAGAGAAAATTTATGGTGTAAAAGTAGTTTTTATGTGAAAAATAAAATAAACTAAATTAAAATAATGTTATAAACATACTTGTATATTGACTTTAGCTAAAATTCAATGGATACATCTCAATCTATGGGTTCCTTCATTGTCTATAATCGATTCATCCACTATTTTCAACAAATAAAAATTGTTTCATTTTCTTTATAATTGATTTCATCACCATGTGTGCATCCCATAATCGATTTCCTTAATAGAAGGGAGTTATGTAAAAACATAATCCACATCGTTAAATCTTCTCATGGAGTGAGGATAGACGAGTGCTGGGATCCCGCATATCCATCATCGCAAAGCCTCCTCAATCGCTAGAAGTGAACATAATATTCACAAAGCTTATTCATCTGTTCATACAATAAATCATACAAGTGAACACAGTGTAAGAGACATCAAATATATTTTCTCTCTAAATTAAGATGAGATTAGATTTTCAAAATATCTTGAACTTAATAACTTATTGCACTAAATCAACCCTATGCCCGAAACAATGATGGTGATGATGATGTAACATTTTAAGAGACAGAGAATTAGTGTTGATTCTCTCTTCACTGGATTATTGGGTGACAAAGAATAAATAAGTTTTTTTTTTGTAAATAATACAGTTTGAATGCAATATTACAAAAATTGACAAATTTTTAAAAAAATTACAGAATTACTGAAGTCGTGCTAAGATGAATTTTTTTTATGTATGTTTTCCGTTTTTACAATCTACTTTTTGTTTTTATTTTAAAATTAAATTTAGATATTTAAAAAATATATTATATGGCAATATCATGAATCTTTAAATATATTACAAGATATAATTATAATAAGTATATATTTTAGTGATGTAAAATAAATATTTATTATGCTAAAATAGTATTGTACATAAAATTAAGATTTTGGCCTAATATCTACTTAGTTTTTTATGCACTTAGTAGTGAATACTTGGCACTCGGGCTATGATGAAAGGTGTACGCACTCCAATTTGGACTGAAACCTATTCAAAGAATTTATGAGTCATCATCTATCAGCCTTTTTGGCAATCATTCAATCCATGTTCGTTGTCACAAACTTTAAACAAGCATAAATTCAAGGACAGAAAAAGGAAAATTTAAGTTAAAGCGAGTCCTGCATACTTTATCACTTAATGTCACATGCATCTTTTTAGTACCTCACCCTTCGTATTTATGCTAGAAAATAACGTACATTCACTAATCGCCAATTAACAACACAACAACTTCACACCACGTTTAACTTAAGACTTCAAAACTAATTATATAAATTTGTCAGTTCTTTTATATAGATTTTTTTACTTCCTTTTTACAGAACGTGAAATTTCAATATATACTTTTTTGCTCCCCTCGTAGTTATAACTATCATTGCTATTCATATGAATCCGATCCAATAACTTATGATGTTCACTCCTATTTGTACCATTATCTTTTAACAAAATCTACAACAACTTTACCACTTCTTAACATACCAACACTACGGATTCTACAGTATAAATTAACTCACTTATCATGAGTGAGAGCTGAATTAGGTTGAAATATATTTAACTTTTTTTTAAATGTAAGTTAAATATAAAGTTGATTCAAACCCTGCTCACTAATAATAATTATTTATTAATATTTTTATCATTTTTTTATAAATTCTTTATTATAATTATTTATTAAAATTAGTTATACATGTTATCTTTTTAAATCATATAATGTTCAGGCTAGAAACACAAAATTACATTAAAATAACTCCCATTCATTAACTTTTAAAAATCACAATTATTACACAGCTTTCTCCATAATATATATATTATTCTTATCAATATTTTTTTTAAATGAATTAGTCAGATTAAGTACGGGTAATGTTCTTGCACTATGCACTAAGTTTGAAAAAATTTGTCCAATTATTAGGGATTGCAAAAATATATATGTTTGTGATAAAATTTGCTAGGTTGATAGGTGGATCCTTTAGATAGTGGGTAATAGCTGATAGATAATTTAATATTTGTTTATAAACTGTTAAGAATACCGTGTTATTTATCCTATGAATATTTTTTATTTTAAAAAATAAAATTTAATTTATAGTTTATTATATTAAGTTTAATTAAAATTAAAATTTAACCTATATTTAATTTAATTTACATTATATTTTATATTATTTTTGTAATTTTATTTAGATTTCGTTTTAAAAATCTATAATTTTTTTAAATATGGGTTTTAAAAAATCCATAAATGTTTTTTAAATAAGATATATAAGAGGTAATGTGATCAGATGACAAATCGAATTTTATGTTGTGAATCGGATGACTAATAAGCATTGTTGACATGTTGTTATCCCTACTTGTATCCGTCTTATTATCTGTCGAGTATTCATGAAAAAAATATTTGTTTAATGTTTTTAAACATGTTAGATATTCATGAATATCATAAATATTCTTATATTTTATTTTTTATAATTTTAAATAAAATTATTAAGTAATAAATCTTCAAAATATGAAAGTAGATCAAAATAATAGTTTTTAAGTATAATTTAAATTATAATATCCAATAAAATTTTAATATAAATAAATACTTTTTTCTTTTAAAAAAACGATTTTAAATAAGCTTAGTTAAAATTTAAATTTTAAAAAATTAAATTTCTACAAAATAACTTTAATAATGTAGGTCTTAATGAAAAACAAAACAAAAATATATAAAGAGAAAATTTAAACTATTCTTCGATTATTAATATTTTTTTCACTAACAAATTTATTTTGATAGTTTAATTTTTTTAAAAATTACTCAGATAAATAGTATTAATAATTATTATCAAATAACAAATATACGCGAATCAAATACTATTAATATATCGATTACAAATAAATAATTAAATATTTATATTTATTGTCCATAAATAGTCATTAAAAATATTGATTTAATATGAATAACAAATTTTAATAGAAAATATCAGTGAATATGGATTGTTCTGTCATCTTAGTCAAAATAGACTGGACTCCACTTATTTTTCTTTATTTTCTCCTTTTTCTTCATCACCATCACTTTTGCACAATCATCCATGTAGAAGCCATCAATTAAACTGCCTTTTCATAATGGTTTCCTATTTTCATGAAACCTGGTTATTGTTCATTCGTATGATTCTATTTATTTCTAGAAATGTATACATTATGACGCGTGAATATGCTAACTATGTCTGCTTGATCTGTACCCGTATCAAAGTTGTGAATTTTAAGAAACGTAAACTATTCATAATCCTTGAAACCAAAAGATAATTTTTTTTTTATCGTAATTGTTGTATGTCTTGCTTGTTGAGATATGAAGTGTTATTTTGATTAAGATGTCATATTCTCGTACTAATGCCTTTTTTTAGTTAAATTAAAAATAATAATATTTTCTATTTTCAATTTACATTTAGAAAGGTTAATATATGTTGATTTATAATTTAAAAAACATTTAAACGAAAACTTTAAAGCTTAAGCGAACAATTATATCCTCCAATCTCAATGAAAGATTAATAATGAAATTTGCTTGATACGAATGTTGTATAAAATGTGTTTGTTGATGGTTACACTATGCATTGAAAGTGTAAAGGAGGATGATGACATATATATTGATAATAATGATTCGATTGATATTATTAATTGAGAATGTTATCGAGGGACATCTTCATTTTATTAATGACGTACATAGTAATATGTAATCTATTATGTTTAGTATGTAATATAAGTATGTGTGCCAACATGTTATATATATCCCTAATAGTTATTTTAATTTAAATTAATTCGTCTTTACATGTATATAATATCCATTGATATAATTATATGATTTATGATTTAGAGTTTAAGATTTAAAATTGAAGATTACAATTATACATAATACGTAGCAAATGTTAGATGTAATATGAATATATGATATTTAGTGCACATATTCTATTAAAGTCTTGATCTGATGTTGATTCTAATATATTATATAAAAATATAAATGTTATGACCATGTTCTTATATAGTTATATCCCCTATCACAAGCTTATACTTAACTTTTTTTCTCTCATTTATAAGAATAAAATATTTAAACTAGGAATAATGTGATAATTAAAAATTTTCATTCATCTTGTTTCTGTTAGTTTTTTAAACAGGAAATGAAATTATTTTATTCCATCAAAATATCCTATCAAAGCAATATTATTCTTATTTCCTTTCAATCTAATTCATGATTTTATTATATTATGATCACTACATTCCACTTCGAGTACTAATATAGACATGTATATACAACTAAACGTATATATGTTTTAAATAATACATTCTTATAAATTTTGTCAAGCACATTAACTTAAACTTCAAGTCCATATTCATTTATTGTTCATGTTAAAATTGATTAATCTCTCCTTATAGCAGTTTTTTTAAGTTTCTCACAAAGCGGATATCACTTCAATTATTATATTTTTAGATCTTAAAGTGGAACTCAAAAAAAGAAATAAAGTTAAGTACAAGTCTACATTTATTTATTTTTGCTATGTTTCATTTTGCCAAACTATAAACTAAAAAAAGTAGTGCATTTATTTTCATTTAAATGGATATGAGATAAATTTGCATATTCACCCAAGTAAACATGTAAAAAAACTCTATATAATTTATATATAATACTTTAGATTTATCACGATATACCGGGATATATAAATAGGAAAGTACATATAAAACAAATTTTAGAAGAGGTATGTGAAGAAAGATATTAATATCATGCATACATGTAATAAAAAAAAATAAAGAACAAGTGTTATTCCAAAATTATTTTAAGTAATGCAAGCTCAATCAGATAGTGATACAAACATAACATTTTTTTTATTGATATATTTTTTAAAGACAAATGTTGTTATTTATATAATTTAAAATTTTCAGAAAATATGAATTAATTTTGAACGTAAATTTATATTTTAAATATTTAATTATAAACGTATTGGAAAAGTTGAAGTTGAATGAGTGGAGATGGTTTACGTGGTGAGTGAATATATAGGACAAAACAAAGTAGGGGCACAATGATTGCAGAGAAAGAGCCTATTATGGTCACCATTTACAACGACTTCTACATTCAAGTTGGTACTTGCAATAGGTAAGAGATAAGAAAGGGTTACCTACATACTTCAAGGCATAATTTTATATATTTATATTCTTTTCAAAACACTAATTTTTAATGATAATATTTAAAAACATTTTTTTAACAACATTTTAACATGTTATTTTATAATTAATTCAAAATTATTTTACAATTAATAATAATAATTATAAAAATTAATATAGACTACTCATATAATGATACATAAATGGTGTTAAAATATTGTCAAATATTATTATCTTTCAATATATAATTTATTCTTTTGTAAAATCAAAATATTGTGTCTACTTTCTTCCATCAAAATTTTCTACACAGAAAATTAAATGACTCTTTCTTTTTGTTCGTCATTGAGTGACTGTTTAAACTGATATATCAAAGAATTCCATTCCAAGCATAAATAATAAATTATCGAGTTTGTGTTAATAAAAAACTACTAAGTACGGAATTTGTAGTTTTCTATTTTTAAAAGATTTTATTTTTTTCATTGGAAGTGATATAAAATGCTGTTACAGTAAAACATTTCCTTCACGAGTCAATAATCGTTTTCAAAGATTAAAAACTTCAAATCAATCCAATGGTAAACATATTATAATTATTGGCAATGGTGGTCCTGTAATGTAGCCCAACCAAGAAGGCTTTAATCTGCAGAAGCTCTGAATTTGAGATTCTCTTTTCATATTTTTCCTCTTTAAATACACATCTGATTTGTAGCCACAGTTCATCAGAAAAATAATGGCAATCGAATTGTACTTCACACTCATACTTTTTTCTCTGTTTTTGGTGTCCTCTTTCACCTTTCCTTTGCCCCCTATTCTACCCAGATTTCCCTCTTCAGCAGTCAGTGCGGAGCTAAAGCAACGCTCTCATTCTGCTCCAAATACCCCATACAGAACCAAGTTCTTCCCTCAAATACTCGATCACTTCAATTTCAATCCCCAGAGCAATCACGTTTTTCAACAAAGGTATCTCATCAATGATACCTTCTGGGGTGGTGCCAAAAACAATGCTCCAATCTTTGTCTACACGGGAAATGAAGGGAACATAGAATGGTTCACTCAGAACACAGGCTTCATGTTCGAAAATGCTCCTTCTTTTCATGCCCTTTTGGTTTTTATTGAGGTAAGCTTTCTTCTTCTGTAAACCCATTGATCTCTGTCTCTAATTCGTTAAAGTAAACTTTATGCTTTATCGATCAAACTTTGAATTTTGACGGTTCAAAATTAACTCAGTAACGTATCCTACTTCATATATCACAAATCGAACTGCAGCATAGATTCTACGGAAAATCAATACCATTTGGGGGAAACAGGAAGGTTGCATACGCAAATGCTACCACACTGGGGTATTTGAGCTCCACACAGGCATTAGCCGATTATGCCACTCTCATCATTGATTTGAAGAAGAATTTGTCAGCAACTGATTCTCCCGTTGTGGTGTTTGGAGGATCCTATGGAGGAAGTATAAACCTATCTCTCATGAGTCATCATCGCTGTTTGAGTCCCCCAAATCGAGATGAATCTAAAATCTAAATGGGTATTGTTTTGTAGTGTTGGCAGCTTGGTTCAGGATGAAGTATCCACACGTTGCAATTGGAGCTCTGGCATCCTCTGCTCCCATTCTCCAATTCATGGATTTGGTTTCACCAGATATCTTCAACAGCATCGTCTCGCAAGATTTCAGAGTTTGATTCTCTTAATAATCTGCAAGTAATACACACGTGCGTGTGTAATAGTACCACTATTTGAATGAAAATTTTCGTTTCATGTGTTACCACAGAGCGAGAGTGAGAATTGTTACAAAGTGTTAAAAGGGTCATGGAAACTAATAGAGCACACGGCCAACAAACCCGGGGGACTGGAACTGTTACAGAAATCATTCAGAATTTGCAAGTGAGAGCATGATTAATGGAAAACGATTTAGTTCAATGATGAATTAATTTAGTTGATTATATAATTAATAAATATATATATGTTTTTCAGAAGCAATGATTTTGGGGCAGGTTCTCTGGAAGGATGGCTTAGGACGGCGTGGGTTTATACAGCTATGACAGATTATCCCACACCATCCAATTTCCTCAATCCCTTGCCAGCATATCCCATAAAAAAGGTACCATTTACATTCTTTTAATGCTTTTTTTAAGGAAATTGTTTCTACTTTTCAGTGATTCACTTCTATCTGTTTTATTACATTTATCGGATGTTATTTCTCTGTTATTGGTGAAAGAACAAACTTCAAATTCATTGTTAAAATCATCAGTCGTCGTTGCAAATAATTTATTTAAGTCCGTTTGACTAAAGGATCGTCATGTGATAAAATATTCCCGATATGATTTTAAAATTGTCGTTTTTGTCGCGTGTATTTGATCACGAAGACAATTATTAAATGCATGATATCACAATGTTTTAGCTCAAAAAACTTTTCCAAACATGTGGTTGAGTGTCTTTCAAGTTGTGATGATAGTGACAGAATGGAATTTGAAGATTTTTAGAGACAAAAGCACGAATTATTTTATTAGAATAATATTAAATAAATAATTTAAAAAAATTCCTAGTTCTTCCCAAACAAATCGTGGTCTTAAATAATACTAATTATTTGTAGGGTTTTTCATTTATTATATGGTTGATTGAAAGCAAAAAGGGAGAAGAGAAGGGGATTGAAATTGTTTGAGATATTATTATTAATTTATTTGTTCGTATTTAGATGTGTGAAGCCATAGAAGGGACAGAAAAGGGAAAAAATGATGAATTGGAGAAATTGTACGCAGCAGTGAGTCTATTCTACAACTATACAGGCACTGCCACGTGTTTCGATTTGGATGATGATTCAGACCCTCACGATCTCGGGGGATGGCAATGGCAGGTAACTTATAGTTAAATTTCTTCGTTACCATTTATTTCCAAAATAATATTAATAATAGTTTTCTAGGCCGGCAGCGATAATAATAATAATGAATAATTAAATGGATAAAATAAATATATTATATCGAAATAACATATTATATATATAGTCATAGATATGCTAAATAATGATAGAATCCAACAAAAAACAGGACCACGTGACATCTTCTCTAGTTAATGGTGGTTATTCCAACGTTATTGACTAATTGTGTTTCAACTTCCCATAACCCACCGGACAAGTTTAATAATATTTTTGGGTTTAACCTATAATTTTTAATTAGTATAATTAAATGGTTTAAGTGTCAAGTCATCCTGAGTTTTTTTTTATGAGAGAAAACACAAGGAGATTTGGTATTAATTATAAAAGAAGTTAGATTTATATGTTTTTTTACTTATATATTAGTCATATTTTTCATTTTTATCTCTAACTCATCTTTTTGGACATAATAAATATATACTTTTACATAATTAAATTAATAATAAATAAGATATAAGATAAAGGTTCCTTTTTCGTTTTTAACTAATCATGAAAAATACACTTTTCTAAGTGAAAATTATATTTTCTTTAAGTCAACTTTTGATTTGTGGACCAACTAGGAAGTACCGGTCCAATAGCTTTGGACAAAAAAAACCTATAGTCCAATCCCGCTTTTCAGACCAATAATTATAGACCCATTTGCTTACAAGCTGGGCAGGCCGAACCTGTATACCTCTATCCACGCACTTATATAATAAATAACCATTTTTAAAACAGAACTCATATTATAATTAAAATAAAAATATATAAATGTTATTTTAGATTCATAATAAATATTAAAAATTAGTTTATTTTGAAAAATGATTGAAAATTAATTTATGAATAAAGATAAAAAAAATAGAGTAAAAGAAGAAGGCGGATAAAAGACTTCATGTAGACTTAAACATAAAATGAGAGTAATTTAAAATGACTCAGAGAGATTTTGTTTAAACGAATTTAAAAGGAGAAGGTGTGAAAAAATGCATATAATATACATGAAAAGACGTGTTGTTGTTAATGCGATGTAGTTTTGTGCATGCAGGCGTGTACGGAGATGATAATGCCCGTAGGTGGAAGCAATAAGCACAGCATATTCCCAGAATATAAGTGGTCATACGAAGACAGAGAGTCTTCATGCCAATTTTTCTACAATGTTACGCCTAGACCACACTGGATTACCACTGAGTTTGGTGGCCATGTGGGTGTTAACTATAAACTCTTTTTATTATGATTCCATTTTAGTTTTCTTAACACCACCATATGTTCATCCATTATGTTTTCTGCAGGCCATTCAGACAGTTCTGAAAAGCTCTGCAAGCAACATTATATTCTTCAATGGTTTGAGAGATCCTTGGAGTGGTGGAGGGTATAACATGCCATCTCTTCTTTTTAACCACTGTCATTTCAATAATGCTAAAACCAATTATTGCAACCCCACATTAAAACCACACTATCTATTGCAGGGTGTTAAAGAATATATCAAAAACTATAGTTGCTCTTGTTGAAAAAAGTGGTCAGTAATTACCAAACTAAACTATATAATTTGTGTTTTACTTCCTTTCTTTGCATTTCTCTGTATTTATATTTACATTTTGTGAGCAGGAGCTCATCATGTAGACTTAAGGTACTCCACTAAGGAAGATCCAAAGTGGCTTAAAGATGTAAGGAAACAGGAGATAAAGATCATTGCAAGTTGGATCTCTCAATACCATCAAGACCTACACTCCAATAACTAAGGCTTCTTCTCAATTTTTTTTGGGCATCTCTGGAGTCACTGCAATTATTGTCAGATGAAACAGATATTAATGGATACCCAGAATAACCATAGTAACATGTATCAAGTGCTTGTTAGTCATAAAAAAAACGTTGTTCATTTTTCACAGTAGTTTGCATTCTTTGGCCCCCTGATCGTGAAGCCTAGACTCCATATTATAAGCTTTATTTGATTACAGTATTCTTTGACTCAATTGATTAAAACAAGAACGGTAAGATTAGAAAAAATAATTAAGTGTCCATTTCTTTGTTTCACTATACTGCATATAGTTAAATTGAAAAAGAAAGAAGGAAAAAGTAAAAGAAGGTTAGCCCCTGAAGAAAATGACACCATGTTATGGGTGAAGAGAGTCAAATTGAGATGCCTTTGATAAGGGTGGTCCTTCTCATAAAGTATGCTCCAGTTTAATGGTCCTAGCTAGCTAGACCTAAAGCTTATGAGGAGAGTCAATGAGGGTCCAAATTAGTTACCCAAGACCCCATGTCCATTTAGGTAGAGTAATTCAAAGATGAGGTAAATAAGATGTTGAACAGCCACATCAACAGTACTATTACAGATCCCAAAGGCGGCAATAAATAAATTTTGCTTGAAATGAAAGTGAACAAGAACAACAGTAAAAACCAAACTGGTCCAAAAGCTAGGCTTATTCAGAACAGTAGTTTACACTTCTAACCTGTCTCTGCCATCTTCACTGCAACTTATTTACGTTGTTTGCAAGCTCAATCTTGAATAATAATGATAGGGAAGTATAAATTAACATCTCTCAAATATTTGATAAGTAACACGTGATCAGACATTGTAGTCACAATGCTTCACCATTTTTAAAAACGTTTTAGTTGAGAATCCAGATATTGGGTTAAGTCCCACATTATAAGCAAGAAAAATTATAAAATCATTATTTGTAGATTGAAAAGGTGTTAATTCTTTTTATGCTAAAGAGTTCAAACATACCTTATTGATCTGTCCTGTATTCTACATATATCAGACACCGACACACAATAATCATACGACACACTTATCAGTAAAGTTTTCAATATTAAAAACATTTTTTTATCTCTTACGTTGACATAACTTCAACACAATGTTAATAATCACAAGTCTAATGATTTTATGAAAAACCCGTAAACTCGTAAACTTATTATATAGTTTCTATTATAATTATAGAACTAAGGAACAAATCTTATATAATCACTATTTCTCGTTTTTGGATATAAGGTAGATATATTATATTTATTTTTTTGTTAGGTGACGGTGTGTTTAGATTATTATATTTGATTAATCTTATTTATAGATGATTTTGAAGATGTAAATATATAATAATCTAATATATAGATCTATGTTTCTTTAACTTACATTTTTGAGACTACATTTGTCAATGTGTCTCACTCGTGTCCAGTGTGTCTGTATCAGTATCTGTGTTACATAGTTTGTGTGTGAGTTAGACTCATATCTCATCGGTGATCCTCCTTTGAAAGATCTACAAGTGATACTAAAAGATATGATTTGTTTTGATGATTAACTGAAACAAGTTATTACATCAAAAGTCTTCTTAATAAAGTATTCAATTGAAATGGATAACGAGGGAGTGCTTGTTAACTTGAAGGAATAATATATATGTAAAGAGACTCATATTTAAAAACAAAATTATTAAAAAATTAAATATAAATTTAAGTCTCACTTTGTATAAAATGGAGAGAATTGAATAACATATAAAGAAAAATAGCTATAAACTGATTAGTTTTGAAGGTTTTGGGTTGAAATAGCTTTTATAATAAGTGATTGGTTAAGTGTAAGAGGATGATGCATGGTCTTTAAATGGCAAGTCAAAGTTGATGTTGTTTGGGAGAAGTAAGAAGCAAGAGGCGTGGGAGCATAGTACATAAATATCCGTCTGTGAGGGGAGTAAAATGAAAAGTAAAAAAGGAAGAAGGAAAAGGAGGGTTAGTTAGGGCCTAGTGGACCATTGTATTGGGCCTGCTACATAAGTCAAAATGGTGGTGGAATGGTCCCAAGTCTAGATCCACCCCTCTACTTCTTCCACAGACCTACACAAATCACGTGGCACGTGCCGCTTACCCGATTCCATCACAACTCTGTGCAACTCCATCTTTTGTTGCAGTTTTCACACCACACAACTGAAGCAGATTAAGAAAATGCCCCTTGCCACCCATTAAAAAGTTAAAAAAGGAATAAAGAGAGTTTGACAAATAGGGGAAGGAGAATGCCAGTCTGGGCCCACTTTCATTTACACATTGACATTGTGGGCCACAGCCCACCACGCATGCCTTCTCTGACGGTGAGAGCCACAAATAGCTGACGTGGCACTTTCTGTGCTTTTAGGAACCCACACTCTTTGTATTTCATTCTGTGTGTTTGTTTATATGTGGAGCCTTTACTTTCCTGTTTTACTATTTTTGCCTAAACATTTCTTCTCGCTTTCTTTTTTTTCTTCTTCTTCTTATGTCTGTGTTTATGTTAAATATTTCATAATTACTTCTAATTTCAAGTTAAAACCCAAAATAATAACTACAAATTCAATAAATTTTTATTTTCATTTTATACTTACTCTTAAACAATGAAATTGATTGCAAATACACAGTTTATGATTCAAAATGTGTCAACTCTGACATCTGTTTCTTACAGTAACTCAAATAACTCAAGTTATAGAGTTTATAATGCTAAATTTTCGTCATCCAAATTAGCTTAATTTCTGTGTGTGTACAATCTGATTGTTTGAACGAGAGTTGTAAGGTTCTTTAATGTTTCAAGAGGTTGCTTCTGCTTCTGATATACTTCTTTGGTTGGAAACTGTTACTGGCCGTTTATTTAATTCATTCAACAGCTAGATTATTATGCAGCACAGTATATCTATGTAAGTTGGTTTCTTTCTGAAGCTAGGTATAGCCTGTGTTTTGCATTAGAGTGTAGCCGGTGATTAATTTCATCGTGCCAGATATTCATCCCTTTTCACTCATCACAACCTTATTACAGAAATGTGGACCCCACCTCCACTGTTGTTTGATTCCAGATATTTTAAATTCTATGGACTCATACCAATTTAATATTACACACAAAATTTCATATTTTGAGTCTTACAAAGTAGTGATTATTTAATCAGTTCATGCTGATGCAACTCATTTCATATACTTTCATTTTTCTTCAACTGAGATTTGCTCATAGACAACACCAAAAGCAAATCGGACGAATCGATCCTTGTTGAACCCTAGCATATATATTTTGATAACACATCAAAATTTGTTTTTGTCCTATACTGTAATACTTACTGATCTTTCCTGTATCCGAAGGAGTGATTGCAACTACACATTAGAAAAGGAAGAGAGAAAAAAGAAAAGAAAAAAGAAGTCGGTGTGGTGTGTGGGGGCACAGTGGATATATATTATGCCGGCATAAATATGACATCATGCAGCACAAGATTAGACTTGCATGCTTAGAATTGAATGTTGTTGTTTGTTAATCTATGATTAGTTAGTTAATAGTGATCTTTCTATAACTAAGCCAAATCATATGTTTCAGCCACTCATTGCCACAAATAGATAGAACAAAATATATTGCATGATGAAACGCATTCTTGAAACAGGGTGTGTTTCTTAATTATGGCTAATTATCAACCCTACGAATCATCAATTTCCTAAGCATCAGGCCAGCTGCCATTTGGCGTGCTAAATTGCACTCTGATCATATCTTTTCTACTTTGTTTTTTCACCAGGGCCATATTTTTTTCTAAATACATTTAAAAAAAATAGTAATAAAAGTTTTGATCTCCAAAACGAAGAATAACTCCTTTATTTAACCTAATGATGTTACCTGAAGGTATATATAAAAGTGAAGCTAATTAAGTATAGACTTAAGGGCTAGGGTCCCCACTGAATTGGATATCTTGAAGGAGCAAATAGAGAAAAATTATATATATATTGCATGAGGGAAAGTTACTGAATTATGGCATGGACTTACTGAAGTTTGACTTGATTATATATAGTTTGAGCAACCTGTTTTGCCAATTGTATATGCAATGCTTTTGTTGGAGTTAGAGGGTCACACACTCAATATATAATTGATGCATATGAGATCCTTGTACTATTTGGAACTTTAATATAGCCACATGCAAACATATTACTATATTTATAATGATTAATGCGATAACTTCCAAGTGAGGTGCACTGCGATTGGCCCACTTAAATTAAACCTTTACCTACTGGCGTTTTAGCATATTCTAGACACAAATTTGATGAATTAATCTGCACTTGTCTAACGGATATGCATGTGTGTTAGCAAAATTAGTGTCAATTCAAACTAGTAATAAAGAATAAATTGAATGCTATAAAGTTGTTGACAAGTGTGCTCATTATTCTGCCATAATCAAGCACAAGGTGGGTTAATATACACTTGACCAGTTCTTTATTAATCTCTCTGTACGATAAACTCAAACTGTAGGATGCGTATCAAGATAATAGATTGCGTACATTGTTCTTGGCCTTTTCTTCACAAGTTGCTTTCGGAATTTATAACTGCTACAATGAACTAAGTATTACAATCTGGAACACTTTCTCTCATTTCTCTTGCATGAGACAAAATATTTAGTTAAACCAATCATACCATCTCTTTCACCTTTTAAAACTAACAAATTTAAACAACACAAAATCCAGATATATATAAAAATGCTGGCTAGCTTCTCCCCATACACTGATTCATTGCTAAATCAAAGACAAAGACTTTAACTACTCACCACCTGAATTATTTATTACGAAATATACTGTCATAAAAGCATGACAGTTTTCTTTTTGCTGTAATTTATATATAGTTCTGTTAATACATCAATGTATATATTTTATCTCTTTTGTTTTCCATGTGCCTGTTCCTACCCCACTTTCCTTAAAAATCTCGTGGGGGTGTCTTCTGTGTCACAGTTTCCCCTGAAATTAACTATTGACGTTTATATAAAAAAAATAAAAATATATTGACATGTTTTGCAGAGTCATATACTACACACCACACTCGAGCTATTAACAAGACAGATTCTCACCTTGCCCAGTGCCATAATTTCTTCATGGTCAATGATTCCAGCAATTAGCCGACCAACATCTTTGGGATGGTTTTATTTATACAAAATGATATTTTTTTCTCTCTTCTTATTTCTCAGTCAATTCCGAAGATAATTATATATCATACTTCTCTCTTTTTCTGTCTTTTTTTATTGCTGTAAAATTAATTATGCAAGTAGTTGAAGAAATAGTATTTTTGAGAAAACAAGGAAATTTGTTATTTACTTCCATGTAAGCATGTATCATCATTTTACAGGACCCGCCATTTTGATGGTCCCTTCTGTGAATTAATTGCACTCGCCAAGCATTTCTGGTTTATGGGACCGTCGCATCCAAGGTTTCGTGACATGACAGTGAGCATTAACAAGTGTGCATTATTTTCTGATAGAATAAAGCCTCATTGACATCTAATCCTGAAAATGTGCAATATTTCTAATTTCTGATGAATATAATAACTAAAACACACACTGGCCATAGATATTTCTCTGATGACGCCAAGATGATTATTTAATTTGAAAATTCAAATAAAATAAAAAAGAAAAAGAACACCGAACAACTTTTTTATCATATAGATGTGTCCCCAACATATATTTATATATACTTAAACTAAAGAAATGAGTTAAACCTTTTGTAGGGCAAAAAAGGGTGTCTGAATCTACCTGGAAACTGAGGTGGGTTTTGTCTCCAACTCATAGAAAAGACATAATCTAAGTAAAGAAATTATTATATATAGAAGTATGTATAAAAAAATAAAGATGAGTAGACAGCAATAGGACCATATAATAAGTAGAGAGAGAGAGAGAGTGTGATTATGTGTAGCAGAGACATGCGAGGTGGGGATTGAAACACGAATATGATGCAGGATTTGTGTGTTCTGTAATTGGAGAAATGAAATCTGATTACTCTTTGCTAAGTGGAAAGAAGATAGGAGAAAGTTTATGTGTGGAAATAAATTTTTACTCCTCCCATGCCTTTGTTTGTTTGTGCTGTTTTCTTCTCTTGGCTGTCTCCATGACGCATTCAATTTCATGTATAGCTTCCTTAATTTGAAAACCAGGAATGGCCAAACACCAATAATGAAGTCATGCACGTGACACAACACTATTCTTTCATTATCTTCACCATAATACATTTTCAGAAGACTTCAAATGAATCAGACCTATATTCATTTACATTCATATTCAACACACAACTTGTGGAGGACGTACGTGGACCACTCTAAGTTAGTTTTTCCCTCCATCCATGCCACCATTATTCAAATTCACACTATTTTCTCCATTACTAAACATGAGAAAAATATATTTAATATCACCAAAAACAACATATTTAAAGCAGAAAACAGTAGCAATAGTGGTAAGAAGGAGAAATGAAAAATGGTGTGGAGTTAAAGTGTTGAGAATGAAAGAAAGAAAGAAATTATGATGAGTGGTGAGGGTTGGGAGAAAGGGTCCCATCACTTGATTTGTAAGCCAAATTACTAACATGGGATGTCCCTAATTACACCAAATTATTCACCTGTACTCTGCAATCTCTCTCTCTCTCTCTCTCATCCTCACAAACATACATGTTCGGTCCAATTCAGTAATTATTTCATTTTAAAAATCTCACCGTGTCTCACTTACAACACATACAATACAACTCTGCGATCTCATCACACACACACACACACTTTCATTATCATTCCATTTAACAGAACAGAAAAAGCAACCATCCTAATAATACCACCAAGTTCACACGGAAACAAATAAAATAAAAAAACGTTAATTTAAAAAGAAACCGAAAAAAACATCGAAATTCGAAACACCCAAAATAAGACTTTGTCTTTTTATTATTTTTCTTCTTCTTCATATAGTAACGCACTTGGCACATTACATAACCTTAAAGTACTCTGTACTCTCTCTCTCTCTCTTTCTCTCTCTCTCTCTCATTGTCATATCTTTGCTAGGTCCATCAAACAGGCAGTGATTCCCCCAGCTTCCACATCAAATGAACCCATAATCATTATCATCATCACACGCCCCTTCTCTTCTCTTCTTCCTTCTTTCTCTCTCTATTTACAGCAGCTCTCAATGTCGATAAACCACTACTCACCAGAAGCCAGACTATACTGGACCGACCAACATCAAGCCTCAACGTGGCTCGGAAACTCTCACACTCCTCGTTTCAACCTGAATGACAACCAGGAGGAGGTGGACGAGGAGGACGAGGAGGTGATGGAGAAAGCTACTGCTGCTGGTGCTGGTGGGGAGGCGGCGGCGGAAGAGGAGGAGAAGGAAGCGATGTTCGAGAAGCCGCTGACGCCGAGCGACGTGGGAAAGCTGAACCGGTTGGTGATCCCAAAACAACACGCGGAGAAGCACTTCCCGCTGGAGTCGTCGTCATCGTCGTCGTGCGGTGACAGCGCGAAGGGCGTGTTACTGAGTTTCGAGGACGAGTCCGGGAAGTGCTGGCGTTTCCGTTACTCTTATTGGAACAGTAGCCAGAGTTACGTTTTGACCAAAGGATGGAGCCGTTACGTGAAGGACAAACGCCTCCACGCTGGCGACGTTGTTTTCTTCCACAGACACCGTACCCATCCTCAACGCTTCTTCATCAACTCCTCCCGCCGCCAAGCCAACCCCCCCGCTCACGTTACCACCACCGCAACACCCTCCTTCTACTCTGCGCACCCTTATCCTGCGCATCAGCTCCCTTTCCCATACCAACCTCAGTCCCTTCATGCACCACCAGGTACGTTATCTTCTGTATATTTATTATTTACACAGTGTTTGGTTTAGTTTTGGATTGGGAAGAAATGTGGGTTAGGAATTGAGTGAGATTGCGTAGAGAAGAGGGAGTGTGCCGCGTGAGGAGCACGCTCGAGATATGGTTGAAGTAAAGGTGGTGAAAAATAGGAATGAGATTTTGAAGATAGGAGGAGGGGTGTTGATAATTTGCAGATGTTTTTGTTGGGTTGGTGGGGTGGAATTTGAAAATGGTATTGTAGTATATGGTTAAAAGAATTGATTGGAACATGAAATGTGTATGATTAAAGCGCGGGCATTTGCACGTGTTGTAATGTTTTTTGCTTACAGGTGGAGGGTCCCAAGGACAGAACCAAACGACACCGGGAGGGAACAGTTCAGGTGGCAGGGTGCTGAGGCTGTTTGGGGTGAACATGGAATGCCAACCTGATAAGGATTCCCAAAACTCCACGCCACTATCCTCTTACACTCTCTCCTCAACAACAACAACAACAACACTTTCCCACCACCACCTCTTACACCCTCATACTACTACCTCTTTTTCTTCTTCTTCCTCCTCCTCCAACCCTCACCATCACCACATGCTACGTCAACAACCGTAATAATACAATTACAATCAATCACCTTTAATTCTCTCTCTCTCTCTCTCTGCCCTTAATTACTTTTAGTCAATCATCCTGCCATTAACATCAACCCCTCTTTATTCTAAGTATATTTAGGTTGACGTTAAGATTGTAGACGATCTTTCTTGTCTTGAATTAGGGAGATGCATGCAAATGGAAATGCCTTTGTATTCGTTTTACCGGATCTTCTTGTTCCCTCTCACTCCAGCATATTTATTTTATTATAAACCAAGCTGTGAATGCCAGATGGATCGTCCAACATCTTTTCCATCAACTTTCCCTCTTATTATTATATATACTATATACATTCGCACACTTTAAATCTCACCAAATTACAGTTTTTTCTTCTTCTAATTTTTACAATAATCGCCTCAAATTCATGTTAATTTGACCTTTTGTTGATTGACAGTGCCAGATTCTTACACTGACGATGCATAAAACTCACCCATTATATAATATTAAAAGGGCCAAGGGCAAAGCCCTACATAATATATTATAAACCAAAGCTAAATATAACATGAATTGAGTAGACTTAATTTGAGTCATGTGAAGTTTGATGAAGTCAAGATTGTCTTCGTTCATTTAATTGATTCAGCATCTTGGATTAATATGGATGGAAAACTACTGTTGGTTTCCTTTTACCCCGACAGAGCTAGCTTCATTCTCTATTTAATTCTACAATTAAGTGGTGAAGGGCAACGAGTGCAAATAGATTAACCGTGGACCACAGTTAATTGGGTAATCTCATTTGTTTTTTGGCCCACTTTGTTTGATGTGCACTTGGTGGTGTGGTCTACCAACCATTATTAGCCATACAATTAGAAGTTTGAAGTATGGGAAAAACGGATTATAATTAAATCTCTCCGAAAGAAAACCTTTTAATTAAGTTTCACCATTAAACATAACGAATGCAGTGGATTGTCTTTCCGATATATATATATATATGGTTGAGAAGTTGATCCAAAACTCCCCTAAAGCGAACTCGATAAATCTGCGACACATGGAAGTCAACCAACCATGTAATTAGCCTTTCCATTGTGACAAAGCTGTTCTAATCAATTAGTGTCTCTTCGAGTCATAGTGGAGTAGTTTATCCCACTGTAGAATCCTGAATTTATGGGATTACCTGCTTCGCCCATATTTTGGTATCCGGAAAAAGAAATGTTCTGTTGATTCTTTAAACAATTTTTTTCATAACTTTTCACGTACAGAAAGTTTCTACCAAAACCCTTATACCTCCTTTTATTATGGAACTAATCTAACCATTAGAAATGTATTAATTGAGTTGCTAACTTTGGAGTCCTCAGGAGAAACACCCATTGGAGAAACAGTCAAAATATTATGTACACTTTACACAACCATACACTCAACACGTGCAGGAAAAATAAAGCATGCACATGATAATCAATGAAAATCACCAATAAATTTTTTGAATTTAATCGATTTTTTTAGATAAACTGATCAATACCTTTATTTTCCTTACATTCCTCTCTTTTTCCTTCATAAAATCAATGGCACGTCTTACTTTATATGGGGTATGTGTCATAACTATTTAAATGTTTTCAACTGCAGTGGGAAAAAAAAGTAGGAATTAACATAATCTGTCGATGCGTGATTGCAACAGGATGTCAACCAGAAGAGAAATCACCAAGGACAACGATAGGTGGATGCGACATCTCATAATTGATCCAATTAACCCACTTGTCAGGTTCCCCTCAAACCCAGACTAAAAGGGAAAGGGAAAGGGAAATGAAGAGGGGAGGGGCAGAAAGAAAAATAATAGAAAAACTAGAAGGGAGAAAAAGAAACGAATCCCTGATTTTCTTACCAAACTTTCACACCAGAAGAGTAGAGCAATGAGTAAACCCCGAGGGTGGAGAGTAGTGATGGGAAAAGAAAAGAGACTGCAGCCAGAGGGCAGATTCAGAAGGTAAGGTATGGAGAGGTTTTGATGGGCCCACTGAGAGAGCTGGGTGACGTCATCCCAGTGCTAAATGGAGAATTTTAGGTCATTGGAAATCAGAAATGAGGAATCAATCTGCTACTGTTGGGATTCTGCCTCAAGATTTTCACAAGGGCTCATCATAATATACGTGGGAGGTAAGGTATGGTGCCACAGATGGTGTGCTGCTATTTGGCATTGGTGGGTATGATGGGTGGGTGGGTGGACTTGACTTGACTTGATAGATAACACAGCCAAAGACGTACTACTAAGCCCACTCCTCTAGTTAAGCAACACAAAACCACATGCTATATGCTTCCACCTCTTAGTGGTGGTGGTACTCACATCTCAACTGGGCGTATATTATATGGATCCCGCTATCTTAAAAGTAAGCATGTTGGTAAAATAAGTAATCTCAAACAAAAAACAATACCCTAATCCCACAAGGTGTGTAATTTCAACCATACATAAATTATGACTGTATCATCAACAACTAATATTACTTATTTTAGAAAATCCATATCCATATTATATGTGCAGATATAGATTAGCTGCTAGAGCCTACAGGAATGATCATCATTCCAAGGGGGATATTTGGACTTGGCTTCCTAAGAGCTGATATTTCAAACTTTGTTTCCATGCAAATTTTCAGGTAGAAATATCTGATGATGCATTTATCTGGGGAAGCTGAAGACAAATAAATTTGGGCACGTCAACAGACCATGGTCCCCCCCACCCCCACCCCGGTTGTGGCCAGACCTGTTTTTTATGGTCTGTTGTGTGCAGATGTAAGTTTTTGCAAACTATAAACAACACGCAATGATATAAAAAGGGAAGAGAAAAACGTTCACAACGTAACTGGGGTAAAATGTTTAAACAAACATGGGAAAATGGAGAATATAGACCATGAACTAAAAGGGAGACAAGGATATCCTTAACGAGCAAGCAAGTAAAAAACAGGATGTCACTCGGGCAATGCAGTACGGCTCAATTGAATGCTGTTTATATCAGCTATAAATTCTTAATTGTGTAATTCACAACTTACAAATACCTTTTAAAGCCTAGTTCAACGCTATAGACGCATGGCAACCTCAGGTTTTCTTTGCTGGCTTATTAACTGATTATTGGGTAAGACACAATGAGTGAAATAGTTTTGGTCCACTAGAATTTACTGATTTCCACCACTAAACCTCTCTCTTCAAGTTTATAGCTCCTCCGCACCTACACGCTATTTCTAATGTTTTTTTATTCATTAAGGTGATGTGGATCCAAGGTGAAAAAAATTCCAAACTTCTGGTACAACAGAGGTATTTTCAGGTGAAGAAAGACAGTTTCACTGACTGAAGTTTTAGCTGTCGTACAATTAACTGCCTATATAGACGACGAGCAGGTGCTGAGGAAACGAGAATGTGACTCCTCAGTGAAGTGCTTTTAATCAATGATACAGCACACTTAATTACCAAAACTCGAGTACAAGTCCCTGCCTTGGATCTTACCGAGGAAGAAGAAACAGAATAATCAAATTTTTTGAGAACCTAGGGGGAGAGAGAAGTGCACGAACTGATCACTGTGCCTAAACAGTGGCTTCAACAAAGCCTTTTTGCTTTCAATCAATATGATCGATATGAGTTCCATCCAAGTTAATGCAAAATAATTGTGCTAAAGAACGACAGGAGTGCAGAATACCTTTAAGAGTAATCAAATAGTGTGTCATGCGATTATCAGGGGCCCATAAAGATTTACACAAGAGACCCATTGAACTCCTGCAAGTGAAGGCGTCCAATCTCTCTCTGTGTGGCTCACACTGGCTCTGCAAGTGGGAGGGTCCTCGGATTGTGGTGTTTATCATTGGCCTACACATAATGGCCTATCAAAGAAATGAAAGGCTTTGACCTGCAGGAGTGATACAGTTATGCATAGATAGTAATACAGTACAGATGACATTAAAGAGAAAAATAAGAGAGCAATACTATATGAGTGTTGTGTATCTTTTATGCCACACCACTTCGCATTACTTTGAGAGGTGGACGAATCTCACACTGTACCTCCTTTAGGTGAGCTCTAGAATAAAGAACACAAATGGGAACTCTATTTCTTGAAGAATAAAGCACGTCTTCATATTAGCATCAACACCTACTAAATCTCCCTTTGCATCTCGGTAACCTAAGCCTCACGTTTCAGCATATGAACTACCAAAAACAAAATTAAACAGATTAATCACAAAACGATGCTCTTTCCTGCATCCATTCACATGGAAAGCTCAACAGGCTCATCCTGACAAATTCATTCTCACTACAGAATGGTAAAGCTAAAATGTATGACAATCTTGTAGATCATGCCCTTCAATGTTATAGCACAAGTGATCCAAAACTTGAGATATAAAAGATTCTCCGCAAACTATGGCAACGAGGGAAGGCTGAAAATAAAATCCCTACCCATAACGTTAGGCATACAACTCTTACCTGAAATAGTAAGAACTATTCCTCCATAATTCAGACCAAGACTGTAGATGCAATCTTCATAAAGAAATAGACCCATATACCAGGCTTATCACCCGAAAGAAGGAATCAATAATATTGTGGGGACCTAATTTTATGTCTCGTCTCTCATTATGCAAGTCTTTTCAATCATCTCATTCTCCACAACAATGCCAAAACTATTCAACCTGGCATCTCATGACCCAAATTGTCTGCCACATACATATTTTTAAATAAAAATGACAAACCGAGGTAGAAGCGCTAGCTCAAGTTTCAGCTGATAATTCAGCCCACCTGCATAGCCATCAGTATAGTAGGATGCCAAAGTAATTCTACCTGGGAAAAATGATAAAATGATCTCCAGTAAACAGTATTAGACAAAGATACCGTCCAACCCAACCCAGAGTCAATCATATATGAAGATTTCCTTATAGCATCTTTTAGCAGGTGAATGCACATATCTCGAAGTGAATAAAACAAACATGCAATAGTGACCTTGAAATGTGTTAAATGCATACAGTGATTGTATTCCATGCATCCATAAGCAGGAATGGGGAGAATCAAATTAAAGGACTTCGCCACCACCCCATCCCTGCTTAAAATCTTTCACATAATAGGATCAAGCACGGCAAGAAAGAAAGCATAACTTGATGTGATTACTTGAATAGTAAATTGAAACCATAACTTCATGTGTATCTTCAGGGGCGCACGTATAAATGATAAGAGATAATACATCATTAACTATAGCTAGCTGTTAAAGATACCTTTGGAGAGCAAAGAGATACCTTTAACATCACTAATAAGCACCTAAAATTAAAAAACTCAACAAAATTTGCAAAAACAAAATTCAGATCTACTAATAGATGTATAGTATCCAAAATACACCCATTTGGAATATTCGACCCTTTATGTTTAGTGAAATGTACATTAAAACCTTTTAATCAAGAGGACTGGCACTAATTTCTGTCAAACTTCATGCGTTAGTCCAAACTACTGGTGGGTCTACCAGAAAAGAAGCATCACCCTTCCTACAAGCAAGTTCAAGTTGGTTTTTTTGGGGGTAGATCAGCATCTTCTTGCGTATTGGAATCTTCCTTCTTCTCCATCACTTGCTGAACACCCTCTTGGTATCCTTCTATGAAACTTTTAAGAGCATCTCTGTATGCAGATGCTCTGGTCATGTACACACGCTGCAAAGCAGGTCTGAGGGTCTCCATTCCCCCTCTAGCAGCTACAGCTGTAATTTTCCATAAAAATGCACGTGCTTGGTCAAAATGAAAAAGTACCTTCAAAAACTCATTATTCAAAACTATGGAGGGAAAATTTGACTAGAAAAAAATGGTAGGAAGACGTAAACCAAAAAAGAAAGGAGAGAGAGGTTATAGAATAAAAATCTGAAAACAGAGGTTTATAGAAGAAAATATAGCAACGACAAAGAGTTCTACTCAATTTGGGTTGCACTCTAGTTGGTGAAAACCTTCTATTAATTGTTCAAGCTAATCATAAGTTTCTTTTTTACCGCAAGCACTGCTGACTTGATATTCAGAAGCATCCTCATTGATTTTTCTCGATGTAAATCGTTAAGACATTATAGTTTGATTAAGTAGTTCACATAACTAGATGAACACACAGTTTATCAGTTGGAATTGAAAACATGTGAGGGAGTTTACAACAATTCACGCTTGCTCAACTATGTCAGATACACCAAAGAGTATAGGTACAGAATAACTAGTGTTCAATAAATCCACTGCAATAAGAACCGTTGTACTTCAATCATAAAGATGGTACCGAGATCCTCAAGTGTTGAGGGTTCTTTTCCTTTATCTGTTCTCTTTTCATCATTTGTTTCAGTAGCCATGTCATCCTTCTTGTAATCGTCTGGCCGAAGGTCAGGACCAATGTCACGAACCCAGCTTGCGGCATAAAGCCTGGAAGCTCTCTTCAAAACCTGGACATTGAATGTATCAGTACAATCTAAATTACTAACTCAGACAACTAACTAATCCACAAACAACATGAACAAATAAACCCTAAAACCATGTATGTCAACCACGATAAGCTATTTCTGATTGAGTTAACGGGTAAAAATTAGAAGGAAAGTAAACCCTAAACCCATACCCAGATACGCTCATCCCTGGTCAATTTGCGACGCTTTTTTAAGTGAGGAGGATCCGGCAATGAAGAGGGGAAAGCGATTTCTTTGAGATCATACCTTATGTAGTCGTAAATTTTTCTGCAGACAACCCTCAGTTTCATTTGAACCTCCAAACTGTGAATACAGTTAGAGTTGTAGCAACTATTAACCAGCTGCGAGATTGCAACTGTAACTGTAAAGAGCAAAAAATGGACTTCCAATTAGTTCACCAAAAAAAAAACTAAATAAAGTTAAAATTTCAAGGTTTGATCAAATTTAGGGTAATAATAAATTTTATAATTTTTAATTGAATCTCAATTAAATTTTTACAATCTATTGAATATTTATAAATTATATATATATATATATATATATATATATAATTTATAAATATTTCTAATGAATCATATAATGACTTCTTAAGTATATAATCTAAAAATAAAAAATATTTTCAAATTGTAGAATTTAAAAAGGATAAAATAGGAAATAAATTTATGGAGTACACAGATTTTTTTATAGAAATGCAAGAAGAAATTGCTATATAAAATTTGTCATGTATTTCGATGAGTTTCATCAATATACCATCAACATAATTTAAGCATAATCACCCATGCCAGTAATATTATTTTATGTTATGACTATGTTGTCTCATGATTGATCTGCTATCCCTATGTTTGGTTAGTTGCATGACAATATTGACAATGTGGTCTTTATTTCAAAGGTCATTATTTAGTTGATCTATATATTCTTCTTAAAGTTAAAATATATATAATTTTAGGTTGATATTTTTACACTGTGTTAGAACCCATTTAAAACTCACTAAAAATCTTATTTGAGTGGAAGTCAAATGTCAAGGAAGAGAGCTGCAAAGAGTGGAAAACAGGTGACAGCATGAGGTTGGTCGTTCGCTAATGACGGTAGGAGTAAAATTCTAGGTTTTCAAAAGTTCACGTCACTTCTGCATGTTTACCTTCATCTCCAAATCTCTGAAACCATTTTCTCCTCCTTCTCTCTAAAAAGCTCTTACTTCTCTCTAAGAAATCTTCATCTTTCCTTCCTCCGATCACCACTCAGGCACCATTTCTACTTTCCCGGCGTCGAAGGCGTTTGTTTGAACCGATCAGTTTCAGATTATGGACTGGTAAGTTCATCTCTCTCAGCCGAGTGGTTTTTCTATGCATGCAAGCCTAGTTTTTTTATTGCTTGAGTTGATCACCTTTCCATATTTAATTCTGATAGTGTGTTGGTCCTTTACTCTGGTATAGTTTTGAAATCGGTGAGCTTTAAGGGTAGAAGAAACCATAGTGGTGAACCCGTATTCTGCCTCTGTGAACGTTCGGTCACGCTTAGAGGTAAGGGAAACTTATATAATTTGATTTATTTTGTTGATTTGAATGGATGCATGTTCATTGATTGTTGAATGAATATGAAATCTGGTTGTTACTGCATTGTTGGTTGTATGAGTATATGAATCTAAGAGATGACAAACTGGAATGATATTGTGTTTGATGATTTGGTTGATGATGAAATATGGTATGTTGTTTAAAAGTATTGATGATTAATGAAAGCCATGAAATGGGTAGGGATGTTGTCGAGAGTCAGTATTGACCATTCAATTATACAAGTGTTCATTCTGAGTAGCGTTCGTTCTTAATAAGTGTTTGGTATTAGACCATGTTGTCGAGAGTCAGTATTGACCACTCAATTATACAAGCGTTCGTTCTTAATAAGTGTTTGGTATTAGACCAACGCTCGTTCGATATAGTGTTCAGTTTTCTTGTGGACTCGGTTGGAACTAGACTCTTTCATTTGGAGAGAATTCTAGTTGAAGACTAGCGTCTTCGTTTCGTTTTGTAATATTTGTACTTAAGCATTCAACCAAGGATATTCGTTCCTTGGTATTAGATTATAAACTTCAGTATATCTATATGTATTTGTATATTTCGTTCGTTCTTGAACAGTAGTTAAATGATATCTGATATTTATCAAGCCTTTATTCTATAAGCTGAGTAGTGCTCGGTCTTACACCAAGCGCTCTTACTAAGTAGTGATCGGTCTTACACCAAGCGCTCGTACTAATTAAGTGGTCGGTCTTACACCAGGCGCTCGTTCTCATTTTCGTAATCTATCTTTATAATAAGAGCGTTCATCCAAACTCAATAGCGTTCGTTCTCTACAGTGCCCGGTCTTCGACTGACATTCAGTTTCCTTTATGTTTAACTCATTAAGAAGCTAAGTATTTATTGGCGTTCGGTTTCTTCATATGATTCTGTCAAGTACAATTATTTGATGTCCTACAATATCTGTCTTAATTGGTTTCGGTCTAGAGTCTTAGTACTCGACCTAGGCTTTACAGTGTTCGGTTTGAACTCTCAATAGTTAGTTTATTAAATTGGCTCACTTGGAAAATAACGTTCGATTCTATTAGTCTCTGAGAAGTATTATTGTATTTGGTCTCTTTCACAACAAGTGAGTAACTCTCTCGATTTGATCTGTTTTGAGTTGGAGATATCTCGGTCTCACTCCAAGTTTTCAGTCTTGTTCTAGGTTAAAAACTAACGTTCGGTATTTGGTATCCTACGGGATCTTCATTCAAATTGGTTAAGTTGAGGTTTTAATAATGAAATATGATGGAATATGATATGGATGAAATGACTTTGGTTATGAAAGAGTATTCTGGGGAGGAATATCTCATGAATGGATATTGGAATTGGTAAAGTATGAATGTGGATAAAGTTAAGCTGGCGGTTCATCCTCATATTTCGTGATTACTCGTTCTCACGTAGAGAAGGGTAAGTCATGTGTGGGAATGTCAGGAGGTCCTAGTCCTTATGGTTAATTTGGATAG
Source organism: Vigna umbellata (assembly GCF_029865625.1). NCBI lineage: Eukaryota > Viridiplantae > Streptophyta > Magnoliopsida > Fabales > Fabaceae > Vigna > Vigna umbellata. The sequence goes on along the minus strand of NC_142169.1, from coordinate 29,668,956 downwards.
ATAGGACTAACCTCGGGTGACAACTGTTGAGGGTATCCCAGTTACTACATCACCCGAGTGCACGAACGTCGTAGCTACACAAAATTCATACAGTCCGGACAGTCAGAGTCTAGTATTAGGTTTTGCATGAAAGAGTTAATGATTTATCTTGTTTAGTTGATTGTGTGAAATATATGTTGATACTTGGATTAAATTACATAAGCTTACCCTATTTCCTGTCTTGTCATGTATTTTCGTTCGTCCGTCCTTGTCATTGCGATGATTACCCTGTGGGTGGGAGCAGAAGGAGAAAAGTTGCTAGAAGAAACATTAGAAGAGACGGACGTGAAGGTCGACCTTAGGATGCTAGGTGAGTTGTTGGCCTACTCTTTTGTAGGAGCGTTCGGTCATTCGTTTACTTTATCTTTTTATTTGACCGTTCAGCATAGGAAGGGTTATAAGTCATTCGTTCTATATTTGTAACCATTTGTACAATTTTAACTCTGTGCTATTTTTGTAAGGTCGTTCGGCCTTAACCGTACTTCCTATCTTTTGTAAGAACTGAGTTTTAATATTATTATATATGATCATTCTATTATATGGTTTTATACTGTATTTTTGAGATTTACACATTGCGTATTACGAAAATAAAATATCATAAAAAAATATTTTTTTGTATTTTTTTACATGTGTTTAAAAATATCAATTTTCTTTCTTTCTCCTTAACATTTAACATCTTGATCTCATTTCTCTTACTCCTTAATTAACACTATGTACGTTGACATATGCGCTTATTGTGATTGAAAGGCTTAATAACTATATCTAAAAAGTACAGATTATAAGGCTAAGTAAAAAAGAAACAGGGACGTTCCAAACGAGTATTCAATGTAAGAATAAAAAACCCCACAATTAATCTTACACATTCTGAAACCAAAGCATAGCAAAGTATTTTATTAAAATTCAATGAAAAAGTAATTAAAAACTTTTGTAGTGATTTCTTCAACTTTTAACTTCTACCATTTTCAGACCTCAATTGCTTCTCTGATTCATCTCCTTTTTGTCGGTAGAACCCTTCTCATTCCTTCCTTGTCTGATTTTTGTTCAAAAACTCCCGGACCTTTAACATTAGTATTTATATGAACATTCATATTTCACACCTCTCTAACATATTTTCAAAAAGAAAGTTGATAAACCAAAAGGTATGAAAAGTGTGACTGCCCAGAAGATTGGAGAAAATTTTAAAAACGTGTCAAAAGAAAGGAAAAAGAATTAACATGTGTAAAAATGTGATCTGACACCTCATGAGTGAGAATCATTTTAAGTGGAGTGTAAAAAGAAAGGAAAGAGAATACATATAGGACCACAAACACATTGGAAAAAGATGTGATAAAAATCATTATGGTGATGAATGGGGTGTAAAAAGAATACATATCAGACCACAAACACATGGTAAAACGATGCACAAATAAAATGAGGGAGATATAAAAATAAACTAAGTAACGTGAGATTTTTTTTGTTTTTAAAAAAATAGGCTTACTAATCATAAATGAAAAACAAGATGATATTTTTATTAAACAATTTAAATAAATTTTCTTTTCAGTTTTTATTATTTTCTTTCTATTCTTTCTCCTCTCTTCTTTTTTTCTCTTTGTGGTTTTATTATTATTTTAGTTTAAATTTTTATTTTATTTAAATTAATAATTTTGTAAATTTTTTAATTTAATTTCCTAATTTTCCAAAAAAAATAAATTGTTATTATTTTTCCTTTTTCTATACATTATTATTATTATGTATTATTTTTAAATATATATATATATATATATATATATATATATAGTTGTTTTAAAACCATAGAAATAAATTTTATTTATCCAACGAAATTAGATGTTCAGATATTCTTCATAAGTTCATATGGTAAATGATTTTGTATTTTGATTAGCAACTTGAATAAGTTGAATCAAATATGGATTGTGTGATTCATGATCTGGTTTCGTTATGGACCATTTTTGAAGAAGAAACAAAAAATGAAAGAAGAAACAAAGAATAAAAAATCACGAAGACACAAGATAGAGAAAAAGTTCAACAAATAAAAAAATCATTGTAGGAGATAAAGTCCAATGAAAAAAGACAAACTGCAACAATAAAAAAATAAATATTAGATAATAAAACAAAGAAGTCAAATAATAAAAAGATAGTAGAAAAAGATGAACCAATACAAAAAAACATGTTCGTTCACATATATTTGAAAATGTATTGTGTGGACAATGAAGACAAACATGATATTATGTAGTCACAAAATATATATTGTTTTATCATAAGTTTTACATGAATTGTAGAATGAGCCATCAAAACTAACTCACAATTTTTATGCATGACAAGCCAACTTTTTTATACATGGGTCAAAGTCAGCGATATGGGTCAAGGTCAAATGTTGTCCAAAAGTTCAAGAGGTCTAACCGTTCGTCCAAATTGTTCAAAGAATATTTGTAGAAAGCACTTTAATGCCAAAGCCAACTTAACATTTGACAATTAAACAATTGACACAACAATAAATGCACATAACCTACATCTTTACCTCAAACCTTTATTTATAGGTTTCACGATGAACTTTTGATTAACATTGGCCTAATCACGACCTAAATGCGAGTAATTATACTTTATCTTTAAGTTATAGACTTTAAGGTTAACCTCTTAGGACAATCTATACTAATCAGTTTGATCCATGACTGACCAATTTGCTTGATGACCGATTGATACAATTGGGCTTGCTGGTTGATAAATTGAGATGCAGTTGACCGCTCGGATGATCATACTGTATACATACCCCTTAAGCTTGAGCCTTAAATGATTGATCAAGGGGTTTGAAATTAGCATTTGGTTCATGTCATTCATGTGTGCCTTAACTAGGAAAGGTTCCTTGGTTGGAGGAGTATTAATCCTCAATGAGGTTATTGCTTCAATTGAGGAAGTGTGGTTGATACCGATCAGGTCAACGGTATGAATTACGTTGTGTCGTCCGAAGTCCAAATGTTGTCCAAAAGAAAGTCCAAGTACTAGGTTGAAACGTTCATCCAAATCGTTTGGAAAGTACCTACAGAAGACACTCTGATGCCAAAGTCAGTTTAACTTTGATAGTTAGCAATCAATACAACATTAACTGCACAAAATCTACCTCCTCACCTGAAACATCTATTTATAATATTGACTTAATCACGATCCAAATGCAAGTAATTATACTTTATCTTTAAATTTATCAAGTTTAAGATTAATCTCTTAGGAGAGTCTGTATTGATTAGTTTGATCCACGATCAGTCAATCTGCTTGATAACCGATCAGTCCAACTAAGCTTGTTGGTTGATAAATTGGGATATAGTTAACTGTCTCGTTTGTAGCTAATCACACAATCATATAATACACCAACCAATATTCGATTTTTACAAACCAAATACTAGTTCATATTATCATCCTAATAAAATCACACCCATCTTGAATTCATTGTATATTAAAATTAGATATATAAACTTTTTGTTAGTGGATCACATGTCTTTAATATCTTTTATAATTTTAGTTCAATGAAAAAGGTTTGAAAAAAACCATACTCTAATTATATCTTACTTAATAAATAGCATAAATATATATTTTAAATATAGACAGATTTTTTTTTATGATCTAGCGTTCTAAATTTTAAGTAACATTATGTAAATGTTTATTACATTAAAGTGCTAAACTTACAATCATATAATAGAGATGCCCTACCTATTTTTATTGATGTTAATTCTTAGATGACATTAAATTTCTCACAAAAGAAACTGTATTGTTAGTGACTTATAAAAAAAATATATATTTCTTTATAATTTTGTATCTTAAATTTTACATAAACCTATATGAATAAAAGACTGTATAAGGTTAAACATTAAGATTATACTTATGTAATGGAGATTCTCTAATTATTTTTATATAGATTAAAATTTTTTATTATTCTTCTTGAGATCATAATTTGGTTCACAAATTTTAAACAATCTTAATTAAGTCCTTTTAAAAAAATGTAACAAATAGACGTTGTCTAAATGGTTAATGATAGTGGAGAGTAAATATGATAATATGAATTTTTTTTACGTGGAATTTAATTGTTGTTATTTGCAAAGCTTTAGAAGAAATAGGAATTTCAACATAAACAAGGGTACAGATTTCAAAACACTGTGAAAGGAAGAGGGAAGGAGATTTTACGTTCGTGTGGCAGACCCTTTTTCCGACGTAGAACCCATTGCTCACACTTCAGTTCACTTATAAATACATACGTCTCTTCTTTTCTTTCAATTTTCCATTAGTCTGATTCATACTTTTCACTGACTCAAATTTCTGAGACTAGGGTTTGCAAGATTGAAGGTGAAAGAACTTTGAAACTGAAAGAAGCGTGTAACATAAAGTAATTAATGATGGATGAAGAAACAAGGTTTATGTTCTTTGTTTGCTTTCAAAGTTTACGCATGGTTTTGTTATTTGTTTGTTATTTTCAAACAATAAATAACTTTAAACTAATCGAACATCATGAACACTCAATTTTTGTTTAAAATATCTTTTCGTGCTTCTTTTTACAATATTTTGAAATATCTGACAAAATTTTGTAAACAAGTATAATTACATTTCATGTAATAAAAGAAATCATATAATTATATTTATTCTGCATCATCGTTAACCATTTAAATCAGACCTATATATTATACATTTAAGAAAATAAAACTTGAAATTACTTAAAATTTAATAATCAAATTAATATTTTAGATCAAATACGAGAACGAACCAGAGTTTTAACCCTTTATAAACTATTCATCTCCAAAATAGCATATAGACAAAAAAGTTATTTATTTTTTAACATATACTCGTACAAAATAATATATTTTTATAAAACAATTGAAGGTAGGTGCAAAAACTCCAACCAGTTTGTTTACCGTGCTGGTATGTCAAATGCATTCCTCGCAGAATTAATTATTTAGCCCTGGAGTATTTAATTCACTAAAATATTGATGATTCCGTTACTATATAGATGTGGGGTTAATAATAAATAAGTAAATAATATATATAAAATTTTGGAACCAAGTTTTCTGACATAAAAAGATGATATTGAAAGATCATGCAAATATAAAAACACTCAACTAGATTGCATTTAAGCTAAATAATAAAAGTATAATACTTCCGCGTTATTATAATCATCCGAAGGATACGGTACCCAACAACCGTGTGCCTCGTGCCAAAAAAAATAATAATATAGAAATAAAGTGTCAGGCCATTAATTACAATAGTTTTTACATAACATGGATGTTATAAGTAACTAATTATATATTTTAAAATCACAAATCGTTAGTAAAAAAAAATACTTGATTAACAAAATATATTATAATAGTTTATAACTATTTCTTAAAAACAATATAGTTAGGCTAATTGTTTCATTTGAAATATTTTTTAATTTAAAACTCAATTCAAAATGTTTCTTATCTCAGCTTCTAAATGAATTAATCGAACTGAAAAATCACTTTTCTTTTTATTTTTATTGACAGTGTCAATGCTTCAACATCCTGTCCCTTAAAATAATATAGTTAGAATTAATCATTATCAATCTAAAGACATTATCTATTTTAGAATTTAATCTTATCATTAAAAAGAACTTAAAAATATCAAAAGAAAAAATATATTTTAATTAATTTAAACTTCTACTTATATATGATATAAAACTATTTAGACTATGTATTTTGTTACATTTAGTTATTGAAAAATAAAATTATTATTTAATAAGGTAATTAATTAAAATATTAAATTAATCAATACATACGCATGTCATAAAATCAATGAATTAGTAGTATATTAATATTATGATTGTTAAGAAATGAACTTTAAACCTAATTCAACCTTATAAAATTGACTTTCTCACATTGAAGTATAGACATCATTTCGAGCGTAAGACTAAACATTAATAAATTGTTAGATAACGACTTAATAGCAGGTAAAATAACATGCTAAATAAACAACAAATATTATTAGAATAACTCTAACCAATATCATATTAAAAAATAAATTTTAAATCTAAAAATCCGTTTTTAAGATAAAATTTGTATCCACTTTATTGATTTATATATATATATATATATATATATATATATTTATTTATTTATTTATTTATTTATTTATTATAAATTAATTTTATCTCATACATCAATAAAAATAAATACTAAAAATGTCATAATTGCGCGTTACGAATTTTTAACTTTGGTTTATCTCTCATGCACAACATGATCTTTTGATTGACTCCATAATTTATTTGGATATAATATCAGAGATGCCACTAAAAAAGTAGTAACCAATGGCTTCATGTAGGGACCCAACAGTAAATTTATAGTTGTAATATTATTTATTATATATTCTTAATCATATATTTTTTTCATGCCACAAAATTTCACTTCCAAATTTTATCTAATTCGGTAACATTCTGACTTGGTTGGAAATTTTTGTATGTAATCTAATTCAATTATATAGTCACCTCAATATTGGTTTAGTTAGATATCAATTTTGGTAGTTATAATGAGTTTTTTAATTCATAAATTGCTGAACATGTGTCAAGAAATAGTAGGTGAAGTGTGGAACATATAATAATGCATGTACAACCAAACAAAATGACGTAATGAATGGCATTAGATAATATTAAACAAAAAAGTCATACTGCTTTCACAAAAATATCACACTGGTATTTCGGCAATTTTACAAAATAAAAATAATTATGTAAGAACAAGTTAATTTCAAATTATTCCCCAAGTTAAAACCAATAACATATTAATATTTTAAATTATATATATTCATATTACTTGTATAAGATATAAGAGTAATGATACAAGTCAGTAAACTATTCCCTTAAATATTAAAAAACTAAATAAATTTTTAACTAATTTATATTTTAGCTGCAGTAAATGAATGGAAATTGACCAAAACTAATTTATTACAACAATTGGAGTAAATGTTGCTAGGAGTGTACTTATTTATATGTGTATTAAAAGTTTAGTTTGATAGTGGACAAGGGAAATGGTAAGCATAACCTACCTTCATCATTATCATTACCTTTTATCTTTATCTGCATCTTTTGGTATTTACTATATATGAGGCTACATTTCGACGAATAAAAAAGGCAAATCCACCCAGAAAGAAAAATAATAAAATCATAAGAAATTGAGTGCAAGGGTCCAGAATATTATATGACATCGTGGTTCATGTTTTTTATATGATGGAATATATTTAAGTGTATGACGGCAATTTGAAAAATACTGAATAGGCCATAAGTGAAGTCAGTCTCGTAACGATGAAAGTGGTGTCAGTCAAAGGTGGGAGAAGAGGGTAGTCTTGTAAAAGACTGAAAAATAAGGGATGTCTGACCCTTCACTCGTCTCACCCAACTTTAACTTCTCTCTATATATATAGTAAGTGGCAAAGAAGTCATAGCTTCAAACTAAAGACACTATGGCTTGCACCGATAACACAACCGCCGCCATCCACCGAGAAGGTGGTGCCACCACCATCTCCGCCGTGCATCCCGACATAATTCAAACCCACATCCTCACGCGCCTCGACGGACCTGCGCTGGCTTCAATTGCCACCACGTGCTCCCAACTCCACGCCCTCTCGGAACATGAGCAGCTCTGGGAGAGCATCTGCCATGCCACATGGCCGTCAACCAGCACGCCACGCGTGCGCCATATAATCTCAACGTTCCCAGGCGCCTCTCGTTCTTTTTTCTCCGACTCCTTCCCTTCGTTTGCTGCTGTGGACACTTATCGCCACGCGAACATCGAGCGTACGCCGGAGCTTGTCACGGCTGTGGACCTGTTCCACGGGCGGAGGCCGGTGCTTTCGCGGGTGGTGGAGACGGAGACGGAGTCAGGGTGGTTCCGGTGCTCGCCGTTTAGAGTTGACGTGCTGGATCCGAAGGAGGCGGTGGCGACGGCGATGGAGTATCCGCGAAGCGAGGAAGCGTGCGAGAGGCTCCGGGAGGAGTTGAGGCTGAGCTGGATAATGGTGGATCCCGAGGGGAAGCGCGCGGTGAACGTGTCGAGCGGTAGGGCGGTGTCCGTGGAGCGGCACTGGCTGAGTGGGGAGGTGCGTGTGCGGTTCGCGACGGTGGTGGGCGGCGGGGAGAGGGGTTCGGCATCGGAGGCTGTGCTGTGCAGCGTGACAGTGACTTGTGGGAGTGAGATGCAGGTGAGGGAAGCGTGTGTGCAGATGGAGGACATGGATGGAACGATTCTGAATGGGAGGGATAGTTTGGGGATCTTGCAAAGGGCTTTGGAGGGTAAAAGGGGAACATTTTTTGTGGCCGGAGAAAAGGATAGATTCTTGGAATTCATGAATCGAAAGAGTGAAAGAAAGGAAAGGAAAATGAGAGACGAAAGAAGGCTGGACATGGCCTGCGTGGCTCTCGCGTTTTTGTCCTTTGCGGCTATTTCCACACTCTTTTTCTTCCGAATATAATACTGTAATATACGTTTCAACATCAATATGCAATCTACAGACACAACAAACACACAGGAAAAATTAAATTGTACAAATTTAACTAAACCAAGTACCTCCGTCCATGATGTAACGTCCTATGCTAGCTTGATTTTTGTTTATTTTAAGCAGTAATCAATCTGCTAATAGCTACGTAAGAGTTTGTTAATTTGTGTACTACATTTTGGGTTGAAAGAAAGAATAATATTTTGTTTTCAGATTGACAATTGTGCACCTCTAACCCATTGGGGTAGATGTCCCAACAAACGCCATGCTTTACATTAGTAATAAGAGTAAAAAAAATGGAGTTTTTCTTTTACAATATGACAATCTAATTTAACCTGTTTAATATGTTTATGAAATAATGAAATTTGCTTAGATTGCTTGTCACATTACAATAAATTGGGAAATTTGAAAAAAAAAACAAGAATATTAATCAGTGGAAATTTGAGCATATTTGATAAAGTATATACTAAAAGAAAAAATTGCTTAAAATAAAAAATATCAAATGTTCTTTTCTTACAAAGAAAGTAAGAAGGACTAAACAAATGTGTACGAATATAATAACTGTAGTTGTTTGAAAACTAAGAAAAAACATATTCATAAAAGATTAAATTTATAAAAATAAAGATTTTCTTGATTCGTAAATCATACAATAGATAATCTTTTGTATTGGTTTGAAACCAAGAAACACCCGTTTTCTAACTCTTGAATCAATTGTATGCCTATAATGGATTAATGTAGTAGCATATGCCTTCTAACCAAAAACCTCTAAATCATACATTAGATTTTTCCTTCTAAAGTTTTAGTCTCGTCATCTTTTTCGTTTGAGTACTAGAGGTTGTGTGCTCTTATGAATTTACTTATACATTCAAGATTATTTCATTTTCTATATTTAAGTCTCATCAACCAGTAAGCTCGAGTGGGAGAAGTTATTATACCCTCAAAAGGTTATTGAAGTATCATATGTTACTAATTAAACAATTTGAAAAAAATATTATCCAAAACCAATCTATTATAGTTCTCGGTTTAAGGTTAATATTTCTATCTGAGACTTTGACAAATTTACATGACACTAAAATATTTTTTACATTCATTTCACATTATCTTTTATAAATACAAAATTTCATTTTTATTAGAAATCATTTTACTTTTATAAAAAGTTATTAAATAATAGTTATTTGTGTTAAATAACCTTTTTTTTACATACATAATAATTTTAGTTGATAAATAATACTATAAACACATAAATATATATCCCTTTAAAATAAAAGTATTAAAATCATGGTATATTTAAAGATTTAGAAAATAAATTATAATAACATTACAGTGTAAATCTCACTCACTGATGGGGAACCGGATGATAATGCATCTATAAATAAAAGAAGAATAAATTATAATTAGATTACAAGAAATCATCTTTAAAAAAATTAGTTATAAGAACATGGGACTTGGAATGAAGATTTATATGTGAAGATTGTATACACATAAATTATCGTTAGGAAGGTTGTACCATGTTTCGTGGACCAGATTGATATGTGTTTATGTCTTATTTAAGATTGTTTAGTACATGTGACGAAATTGTGTTCCTCGGACAATATGAGTTTGCTAGATTGTCATACAAATAAGATCTTGGTGGCACCTGATTACAATCTTTGACTTTTTCAATTCACACTTGGAGAATTATTTATTACTTAGTATTTACTATCATAATGAAGCATGAACCTCATTCAGTAGTTTAAATTCAAATTTCTTGGTAAAAAATATTCTTTTATTAACAGATAATGAAGATTGTGTCCATGGACAGTATGGTTTTCATAGTTTGTTATGAGTTAGATGTAGCGAGCATGTTGTTACAATATTTTAAGGCTTTCAAACTCCCTAATGTATTTTGACTTTTTGGTTCAAGATTTAAAGATAATCATTCATTACTTACTACTTACACATCATAATAAATGCAGTGACATCATTTATTTATTCCAGATAACAGTACTTTTATATTCCCATCCTTACACGCTAATGCTCACGGCATATATTATTAACCTTAATTATTTTAACCTTGACTACTTTTTCAGTACCCTTACCAAGGCTATGTTTATTTTGGAGGATAAATTTGATAAAAAACGTCGAAACGAATTTGAAGAGATTTAAAAATAAGTTGATTGTTATTTTTTTTTTAAGAAATTTGGAGATGAGTGAAAGTAGATTTAAAAGTAAAATTTATAAAAATTAGTGTAAAATTTAATTAATGTGACAAATAAAAGATAATTTAATGGGTAAAAATTGAAGATTATCAAATTATATTTAGTAATGAAAGTAATATAAAATGATAATTGTTAATAATGAATATAATTGTAAAATTTAATATAAAGAGAAAAATAATAATAATTAATTTTTAAAATGAAAATATAAATTGCATCGAAGTAAAATGAAATAATTATTTTTAAAATATAATATTTTGTGAATAGAAGGTATGAAAGCCAATACACTCATGTTGGAACCAAATACATTGATGATGGAACTTGATGAAGGATAATGTAATCGAATATACTCTTTATGGAAATGAATATGCTGCATTATGTCTTTTCAACATGACTTGAAATCGAATAAAGCTTCGTTGAAATCGATTCCAGCAACAACGTGGATATGGTACTGGTAGCAAGGTTATTTCGGAATTTCCTCATCAACTCATGTAAATCTAAACAATTTCGAAAGATTATAAAATCTCACTCATCTCTCAAATTTGTGACTCACTCACTCTCGAATCATTATAAACGAACAACTCAAATTCTCTCACATTCATCTTCACATATCTACATGAACAGTAACATTAACGAAAACAAACACAATTTAAAATGAAAAACTTTATAAAAATTTATTTTATGAAATACTTTTGTAAAAAAATATATTTTTATGATTTCATATTTCGTATTAGAGATAAAATAAATTAATAATATATGAGTTGATACAAATATTATATCTCTAATATATTTCATAAGACTAAATTAAAATTTATTTCTTATAATAGGATTAGAATCATTTAAAATTATCCTTAATAATATTATGTTTGATGGAAAAATTATATAGCTTATTATTAGAACCACAATAAATATCTCTCTATATATACATATATATAGTTGAACAGCTTAAAAAGTTGAACGGGAGATTTTACCGTTAAAAACGTGCTATTAACATAGTGACTACTAGTTCATTAAATTAGTATAATCCCAACAGAGACAATTGATTCTAGTTTTGACCATAGTTTTTCTCACACAAGCAATATAGAAATACTCAAAATGTCTACAGGTATTGTGCAACTCCACGTTTAATTCTATTAGTATAATCATAAAGTTACGTTTGGTCTTAAGAAATCCTTAAATTGGATTTTCTCTTGAAAAAGGAGACATGATATAATGGAAGACAGTGATGTTTATGAAAAGCACAGAGAATTGGATTAAAAGAAAAGAAATCCAACCAACAATAAGACCAGTGTCTCCTCAACCCTTCTTTGTTTACTATTGGACAACGTTATCAAAATCCAAACACAAAAAACAAATAAATTCAACCTGACACGTGTCTAAACTTAATTCATCAATTACTAATTATTTTTCAACCATCAACTACTAATTGACCAATATTGGTGTGGAAATGTGAGACTAATTAATAACTTATATCACGTTATGGTCAATATTTTCATCAACACTTCAATTTTATTTCTTATTAATACCGTTCAAGATTAAATAGGATGAAAAAAAACAATTCAGTATCGAATTATCGAATACTGTAATAAATACGAATTTTATTAATAATTATTTGCTAATAATTATTAATAAATTTTATTTTAAGTATTTTAAAAATTCAAGTGTCCAAAATACTTAATTTATTTACACTAATGTTTTATTGAATAATTTGATTTAAATTTTATTTTTATCTGAATTTCTTTTTAAATAATTTTATTTGAAATTAAAAAAATATATATAAAAATATCTGTAAATATTCATAACATCTACAAATATAAGAAAAACATATAAATATTTTTTCACGAATACTCAATAAATGAAATAAGTAACAAGATATGAATTATAATACAAGCTAGATAACAAATTCAACTAAGTCAACTTTCCAACCACCAGTATTTTAATGAAGAATTATTCTGTCTCTTTTGTTTTTTTCAATGATATAGAATAGGCTAGATAAAGAAGATAATAAAATATTTGCAATTAGGACTAATAAATTATTTATATTCTTATTTAACACTTATATTCCCATCTCACTAGCATTTTGGTTATTGTAATAAAGATAAGCAAATTCCATAAGGAACCCAACTACCATGAAAGTTCCAAATCGTAGCTGTCATTGTTGCAAGAGTGGCCTACGCTATGCCCCTTCATATGTTGCCAGTGTTTGCATTGTCCATCGTACAAATCATAAGGTAGGCACTCAAATTTGCTTGTGGGTGAGTGTGTTGCAACTTTTTCTCGTTTTCGAATACCTATTATTTTGGTAAGATGGCATATTTTATAAGATAGTTTGAAAAAAAATGCACCTTTCAACAAAATATTGAAAAACTCAATCTAAAACGATGGAAATTGAAAGGACAACAACAACCAACCAATTATAGGACTGTAAAATAAAATCTTTAAACAATATAAATAAACCCAAAATGATACCGTCAAAGCCGTCTTAGCTCAGTGGTAGAGCGCGTGGCTTTTAACCACGTGGTCGTGGGTTCGATCCCCACAGACGGCGCAGTTTTCTGTTTTTTCTAATGTCTTTTTACGATTTTTTTGACAAACATTTTGTTTTAGAAATATAAGTGAGTGGTTGTGGAAGTTGTTAAGTTAGATGACTTATTTTATATATTTAGCATTTATTTTTCCTTTCAGCACTACTTTCCATCTTTTATATATTCTATTACGGTTAAATATATGTTTATCATTTATATTATAAATAACTGTTATTATTTCTTTATTTTTAAAGATATTGATTTTAGTCCATTATTTTCAATTATGTTAAATTTTATCGTAAATGACAAACAACTTTCATTTCAATATCGTAAATGTTAAACATGTAAGATGATATACATATATATATGTCACGTGTTATTTAATTAAAAGAAAATAAAAATCACTTGTTCAAAAATTGCTTATCAAAGTTTTGAGGAAAGCAACAAAATGGGGTTGCAGAAAGCAGGGATGATCCATATTGTTGTCCTTCAAACTTAGGGCCACCAAGGAAATATCTCTAGGAAGCATCTTCCTCCTCACGCATGCCACCTACTCCGGCCAACAACGGCGATGCCAGGATCCACATAGGTCTTGTTGGAATTTTGTGACTCAAAGACTATATGGTTGAAAGAGTCAAATCAATTAAATAAAAATATATTTCTATCCTATTTTGTAGAAAAATTTTATATATTATTTAATTAATTAGTTTAGGAGATATTTCTCAAATAACATAAATATTTATTGTTTATGTTCAATAAAAAATACCACTTTCGCTTTCATTCTTTTGTCTTTTATACTTTAAAACCCAACAATTGGTATGAAGAGCAAAAATGATCTTATGGGATGTGTGATATAACTCACAAACACCTACAACCACAAAATAACCACCACACATAAGATGGAATCTCAAACATCATTTACTACCGTTTCTATACCTGTATTTAATGGACAAAACTATCAAATGTGACAATCAAAGATTATGCGGACAAACTTCTCGACATTGCAAACAAAATACGTCTTCTTGACACTCATTTTCGAATTGTTCAAAAAATACTTGTAACAATTCCAGAAAGATATAAAGCCACATTGGCGTCCTTGGAGAACTCAAAAGATCTTTCTACTATTACCTTGGCAGAACTTTTGACCGCACTTCAGGCTCTAGAACAAAGAAGACTCATGAGAGAAGAAGGACATATTGAAGGGGCTTTCATAGCTAAATTGCTAAAAAAAAGCCAGGAAGTTTCAACCACAAAAATAATAGCAAATCCTCTAATGTTTTCCCACCTTTTTGTAAGAAAAACAATCATCCACATACAAAGTGTTGGTGGAGGCCAGATGTAAAATGTCATAAATGTAGACAATTAGGGCATGTGGAGAAAATCTGCAAGTCATAAAAAACACAAGAGAATGTACAAGCTCTTATCGAAGAAGGTGAAGAAAAAGAATTGTTTGTTGTTTCTTGCTTTATTATTGTAAGATCAACAGAAAGTTGGCTAATTGATAGTGGTTGCACGAATCACATGACTTGCGATCAAAAATTATTCAAAGATTTTGATGCAACCTACAACACAAATGTCAGAATTGAAAACGGAGCAAAAATAGCAGTGAAGGGCAAAGGAAACATCGCGATCAAATGTTGCATAGGTTTGAAATTAATTACTCATGTTCTATACGTTCCTGAAATTGATCAAAACTTGTTGAGTGTTGGCCAACTTCTAGAGAAAGACTATAAAGTTCTATATGAAAATAAAACATGCATGATTAAAGATTTAGATAATAAAGAATTATTTAGAATTCAGATGAAAGGCAAGAACTTTGCTTTGAATTTGATTGATAAAGAGTATTTTGATGTGCACAAGGTTGAAGACAACATGCAGGTACAATGACTGCCTGAATTGAAGGGGAAATCACCCGTATGCGCAACTTTGCAATATGAAAAACAAACAAGGTTACTTTTTCCAAAAGACAAATCTTGGAGAGCTGTTACTAAAGCCGAAGCTAAAAATGCGAAAAAGCCAAAAGAACAACTACAAGTAGATGAGAAAGTTGCGGAAGATTGTAAGGACGTGCAAACTAAGAAGAAATTGTGATCGATATCTTTCAAACGTGAAAAAACTTTTAATGATACAGTGAAGAACGAAAAAACTATACTAACTTTGAGTCAAAGAAGAGTTTGTTGAAATTTTGTCACTCAAACAGGTTAAAAGAGTGATATTAATTAAATGAAAATATATTCATATCCTGTTTTTTAAAAGATTTATACATTATTTAATCAATTAGTCTATGAGATATTTCTCAAAATTAATTGTGTATGCTCAATAAAAAAGTTTCTTCGTTTTTTTGACTCTTATACTTTAAAACCAAGAGGCCTCACCGTCGTCAGCCGTGCTCCACTTCTTCCAATACCGGAACCTCTCCCTAAGCTTTTTACAATAAATGAATCTGCATTGACCAAACTCTGCTTGACCATGTCTCTGCAACATTTTCCGAACTCCACTGTCTTCTCCGCCATCCCAACTGTGATCTCCCTCGCGCACTCCTTCATCTTCACCCACTCGCTCATGCTTCTCTCGCTCTCTTGATTTCCCCAAACAAAGAAATGAACTCAAGAAGAAGATGAAAAAAAGATGGTGAGTGAGAAAAATGGGAGTGGCTTTTCGTGGATTGGAATTTGGATGGTGACGTTCTACCTTAATCTCCAAAAATCCCTTCCACATCTCATCATGAACTAAACCCTAATTCCCAATCTTTTTATTTTCCAAACAAATCCCCTTCCAATTTCAATTCAACGTCTCGATTTCACCTCTGATTCCTAAATCGCTTGGTTTTTGGAGGAAAAAAATTCCTTAAAACGTTTGAAGCAGTGTTGCGTGTTCTATAAATTTATCATTTTAATGAAGATACATTATCTATATTATATCTTATCATCGTTATTATCATTGTTATAGTTCTGATCTTATTTGCATTAAAAATTAAAGGTAATTATACTTATTTTTATATTATTCTATCTATAAAAAGCCTCTGTCAATTGTAACTCGACATTCTATAGTACTATATTCCTTTCAAAACAATAATAGTTTTTTCTTTAATCTAAAATAAATTTTTAACTGTTTAACATTTTTTCCAATAATGTTATTAGATATCATTACAAAAGTTCATATAATAACACCTGTATTTAAAAATATAGTTAAATAGTTAGTTCAATACAACAGATATTGATATATTTTGTTTATAGTATAATAGAATAAATTTGATTCAAAAACTTTATTTCTATTGGTTTTATTTGAAATTCATAGTTAATGCTTGAAGAAATTGAGGAAGTGTTTGATTTTTAGTTGACACGTGTGATTAAAAAAAAATTAAAGGTTTGACCTTAATAATTAGTGCGTATGTTTATTATAAAAAAAAAATGAATGTTCATATGTCATTAACTTTAAGAGAGATTTTTACACCCTTTTCTTTCCTTTTGTTATAAATTTAATATCCTTAGAAAAATACTAATAAGGACATTATTTAAGATATAATTAATGATAATTTATTTCATCATATTTATGTTGAAATCTCAAACAATTAATTATTTTTTAATTATTATTTAAGGTATAATTAATTATTCTTGATTCAATAAAGTATCAAAATATATTTTAATTGTTTTTTAGTAAAATTTTAGATATTTAACATTTTATTACTTGATAGTTGTTATGTTAGATTATTTATATTTTGAATCTTTGTTTATTGTTATCTCAGTTAATTTAAGCTTTTTTTATGTTTAATTGTATTTTAATTTTTAGTAATACTAAAATGAAAGACAAACTATTAAAAGATAAGCGAAATTGTACAACAATATTAATATTATTTTATTCTCTTTTATTTATTTTTTGCATAAAATAAATTATCAGTTATAATACATGTGAATATTTTTGTTCTATAAGTAAAGTAAAATTAAATTAATGATTATTAAGATTAAAATTAATTTAATGTTATAATTAAATATGAACCTTTATAAAGTTAAATGTTTATTAATTATTTTTAACCAGTGACACCGATCATCAGGACCCATATCCTTATTAATTTTTCAGAGTTAATTACATATTAGCCTTACTTTTCTTTTCAATAAATATATGTTATAACTAATAAAAATCAAATTCATGCTCAATTACCTTAATTAAATAGATTTAAAACAAAACCTACTAAAAAGATTATAGTTTAAATATTTAATAGTAGTAGTATTGGTTGAAAGATAAAAAAATAGTCTTCTACTAAACATACAGAGCTATCAAATCGAATTATCCAGCCAAATCAATTATAAGTTGGCTATTTGATATACCAACATAATTCCATTCACTAATTAGGAAGTTTAACAGCTACATGATAATGGATTAAGTGAGTAAACTCATTCAATTTAAAAAAAAAATACAACTTTTCAGTGTTTTTTTTCTTTAATATATTTTTTAATATGAAAAAGGAAACCAAATTTCAAATTAGTTGAATAATCACGAGAAAAAAATCATCATATTAATCTACACATACATGACATATGTCAATATTTATAAAATAATAATTTTAAATATCAAAAGAGCCTACAAATTAAGATATTTTGAATTCTAATAAAAAAATGAGTGAGAAAGAAAGATGGAAATTAAACCATATATAATTCCTCCATCCCATTGTTTTAATTATGTTGATCTAACTTATCACGACTTTAACTTAGATGAGTCCAATGCTTAAGGCTGAATTAAACTTTGGTGTATTTCTTGTAATTTCTTTTAAGCCAAACTTGACGGAAACCTATGATGACTTTGAGACTTTAACCTCTTTGAAGGCTCTTTCATGTGAATCATTTTTAATTAAGATCTTAATCTTAAAAACACTACTTTTCTCTATTAAAGGAAGTATAACATTTCAACTTAAACTAAGGATAAAATCACCGAGACTGTTTACGTTATTGTCTGCTCATAACCATATAAAATCCTCAAAGACTGTACTATTATAATTGAAGAATCCTATCACTTGTGCTGAACAGTGCTTTGTAGTAAAAGAAAGGCTCTATATACACTGCTGCAAGAGCTGATGAAAGAAAGATTGATACCATTTTTCAACAGCTCTCTCGATCAAGAATACATAATATCAAGTTTCTGGTGTTGGTTCAGGAGGTCCTCTAGCAATTGGCATCGCACCCTTACTGTTGGTATTGGGTTTTGCATAATCAACAAAGATAACACGTCCATTTAATGTCTGCAAAAAAGTTTCAGTCAATCCTTACTTCTAAGTTCCAAGTCAACAAAGAACTCAAGACTCCCAAATTTGATCATTACCTTTCCTTTCATCTCTGCTATGGCATTCTCAGCCTCGTCTGCTGAAGCATAGGTGACAAACCCAAATCCCTTAGATCTGTCTGACACCCTATCTGTTACAACTTTGGCTGCAAAATAAGAAACTCCGTAACATTGTCAGAGGCCAGAATAATCATACAGTGAGATGACACAGAATGGATCATTGTTGGTGCATTTCATCGTTTATACCTTCAAGAACTTGCCCGTAGTTGGAAAATGCCTCTGACAGTGCTTTCTGTGTGGTGCAGAAGGACAGTCCTGAAAAAACACCGAGGAACCAAGCTCTATGGATATAAATAAGTAAAATGTTTTTTTAACAACTTTTTTTTGAAACAGAATCACTTCAAGCATTCAAAATAATAAACTGAATTTGAAACAGAAGCCACATGCATACTTTTCACAGGTTGATTAATAACTTATAAAATCATTGGGAAAATCTGATTTTTCCCATTAATTTGCATAAAGGATATGCAAGACACAACACCTAACCTTAGGGCATGCTCAGTTCGAGAACACATTCTAACTAATTGCTATTGCTGAGAGTGTCAAGAAGCTTATCGTTAACATCAAGAAGAAAATGAAAAGCAATACGAAACTATTCTGTGGAATTCATCGATAGAAACAAAGGACATTAAACAGCAAAAATTAATTTCCTTAATTTTGGCATGAAGAGTAACAAAGCATACGGTGATTTCTTCGGCTGAAAAGAAAAGGAGAGTGCATACCTCCAACAAAAAGCTTGTAAGCAATTCCTCGGCGAAAAGAAAAAAGAGATGGCGACAAATTTTTATTTTTATTGGCCTGAATTATTTTTCTCACAGCCGCCATGGAATTCAATTCGATGTTGCAGACAGGGAATAAGGGAAACGAAGAGTTTTTGATGCATGGCACATTCACAGAGTAAACGGGCTCAACACACAGCAGAAGCCCAACTCATTGGTGGGCTTAGGCTGCTTCAGGCCCACCTCCTAGCTTTACTAGCATTAGCCTCGTTCAATATCTTCGATATTTTTATATGTGGATAATTGCTCCCACTAAAGATTCAGTCTCAAATATTTAACTCTATATGTAATTAAGAGATATTCTATTAAATGTGATTAGTGGTTAATTCCAGGAATATTTTACACCAATAAAATATTTGACAAATGGAATATTTAATACTATCATGTATGAAGACTCAAATTCAGATATTCAAATGTCAGACAAATTTTTTGCTAAAATCCTTTGAATTCATCCTTCTTAGGTTACTATGCTAAAGTAATGTCTCACTATCATTCACCCTTATCGTGCAAGGGAAATCAAAATCTCACAATGAGTAACATTTCAGGATTACAATTATGGTGTATTTCTTCTCATGCTTGTGGGACTAGGAGTTAGGATATTGTATTTATATACCAATGTGAAAATTTCTTAGTGTTGGAAAGAGATATGACATTTGAAAATGTTTTGAACCAATTTTAGAATTGCCCTAATGTAGTTCTCTTCTGTTACTAAATTATTTCTTTGTGTTTTATGTACTGTTGGTCAGGGTTAGTTGGAAGTGTAACCTTGATTCATTTTGTGACCTATGACTGTATTTGAAACTTGTCTTATGCTTCTATTTAAAAACAAAGTTACATTTAAGAATTGATGAGGTACAATTATCTTCAATTGTTCAACCCAAAAATTAACGGTGAAAGAAAGGCAATTACCATAACACAAAGGAAGAAGAGATTTTATCTTATAATTCTTTACAGGGCACAAAAAATGGGTGTAATTATTGTTAATAATGAGGTTTTTTCTTTTTCCTTTCATGAACATAATTATTGTGTCACGTTGAAATTAGGAAAGTCGTTGAAAAAAAAGGATACTAACTTAACACGTTTTCGAAAACAGTTACCTCTCAATTAATAAAATAAATATCACGAGTCATATCTTAATACACGACTTCTGCATAAAAAAATGAAATTAACAAAATCGTATCTTTATATATGACTTCTTATTAAACACATTAAAAGCTAAAAAAATGAAATTATATATAAAAATACGACATATATATTTTATTTATTTAAGGACTAAATTGACATAAATTTTTATTTATTTATATGTAACAGCATGCTAAACATGGTATTGTACATATATCTTGATTAGTCCATAGAGAGAGGACTTGTCCGACAGAACCATGACTGAATTTAAAAACACAGCACATACAACAAAGGGTAATAAGGCGATACTGACATGGAAACACTTATCATTGTGCAGAAACATACGGCTATTTCTACAATACACTACAGAGTTACAGTGTAAGAATGCACATTACTTTCACCATTAATTAATTGTGTAAACGTGGAACAATCTTTAGATCAACATAGCAATTAAAATCATGCTATATTCAACCATTATTTTCTCTAATAACTTGTCCACGTATACACACATAAACTCAGTGGTGAAGATAATATGGTGTATTAATGCACCGTATGATTTGTTAGTATATTGTGGAATTGGCCATTACCGAAGTATCATGCAAAGTTGTGGCTAAAGCTAAAGAGGGACGGATGTCTCTATATACTAAGTTACACCTCCTGTTAGACGTGTGGGTGTGTAACTATATACAGAACTAATTTTATATGCACTTTCCATCCAACCTTCAAGAGTTTGACTACTCATGAAGGACTCACCTTCAGTAATGCCTGGAACATCATGTCAATGAATTGATCATCCTGACACAGGAAAATTCCGTTAGTAGAGAAACTATATAAAAAGTTAACAAGGAAGAGGAGTCAGAATATAACAAGCGTCAAAACAATTTGGTTACTCCAATTCTTTTGCAGACTAGAGATTCAAATTATACTGAAGTCATACACAGAAAAAAGTAATAAAAACATGAAAATCTAAGATTGCTTACTAAAAATCTTGTGTTTATACTAGTTAGTAACAGTAGAGGTCTGTTCCTATATCAGGCTTATAAAAACCTTATCGCCTTTCTTCAACTATACGCATTTTTTTCAAAAAATTGCTTCTCTGGAATTTTGTTATATGAAAACAAAAATCTTAATAATTAGGATTAGAGCACTTCCAGTCTAATAGTAAGCTAAATAGTCATTAAATTAACAACAATATTTTCCACATAATATGGTTTATGATACGTTTGGTCTGCTTTTATGTCTGAATAAAATTCGGGCTCTTAAGAAGTGCCCAGACGAAATCATAAAATAAAATAATTCAGACTTCTCTCTTGAAGCAACTGGAAACCCTTTAACAATGACTATGGCTCAAACTGGACTTTCTGTACTGCGGAATAACTCATATAATCATTTGTTAAACACCCTAATGATATTGAGGACACTAGTAGTCGTTATTTCCCTCTTATTTTAAGGCACACACCCACCCCAAAATAAAAGAATTTAATAACAATTTAAAAATACAACTAAATTAATAATGGTCAAGAAACACAAGGGAACTAAACAAAGCTGCAAAATTGTGAAGTACCTGAACCAATGATAAAAGTGCACTGCGAACGCTATCCCTTCCAATTACAGGTCTATTTGGACTGGAGCTTGAAATGGGGGTAAGAGAGAGAGGAGGAATAGGGGGCGGGAAGGGTTGAAGTACTGGTGTGCCATATGGTCGTGGCATTTTCAGGGAATGATTACCAACTGAACTAGGCAGCACAGATGAAGAAATAGGTGGAACTAACAGTGATGATGAAGTGGATGTGAAAAAAGTAGAAGGCTTAACGAGATTAATGGCTTGATTGCCATTCTTGACTGTTTCAAGAGAGTCAACAGGTAAGCCTGATATAGATGAAGTTGAATGAGAAGCAGGTATTTGCACAGTAGGTGCAGGAGAAAATAAACTACTAGGAGCAGAAGAAGTAGAATGCTGTCTATCATTTCCGATAACGGAAGCATAATTTCTAGTAGCCTTCAATGTCTGCAACAATTGAATTAAAAAAAATTCTTAAGCCACAGATATCATCTTATAATAAAAAGTGAAACTTAAAAAAATAGAAATTGCAGAATTATTAACCAAAAAACATAGAAAATAGAAATGTGACAACATCACATACGCTGCAAAAGTTTGAAAATACAGCATCTTCAACAGCATCAATTGCAGAAGCAGCAGCTGAAGACGATTCTAGAGGGCTTCCTGATATCACTGACACTGGCTGATGTTCCTCAAACTCACTGTCATATATAAAAACATCAGCCATTAGACGTGCAACATTTATTACTCATAAATCCAACAGTAGAGATCACTAAGTGGGGGAAATAAATAAATACATTTTGAATTTTGAGCAAGCACATTCGTTGGACAAGAAAAACCAAGCAGAAGTACTTTATTAAAGTAATTTTTCATTTTGAATAAAAAACTTCTTCACAAATAATATGTTAAAGTTGATGCTGTTTGGAATTTCACACATGTAAGTAGCACAACATAGTGGTGCAGAGCAATCGACCCCAAACTCAACATAGTTGGATGACAACTCGCTAAATAATCTGTGCTACATATAAATACATTTTTTGGGGGACACTAGGCTTCTGCAAATGTAAAAGTGGTCCACAATTTGAAATTCCTAGTGTCCAGAGGCTTGGTCACTCTACCGTTAAAGCATGCCTGTTGATAACTATGCAATTGAAACAACTTCATATTTTGTAAAATTTACAAAAAAATGCTTACCTTCTGTTAGCAGGCGTTGTGGTAGTTGGAGGTGCCTTTGGGTACAAATTAAGTATCCTGTAAATTGAATTTGGAAAATAAGTAAGATTATCTGCACCCAATTTCATGCATTGCTAAGCAGAAAAATATAAATACACAACCCAAAGACCCTCACAGTTTATGCCAAATTGGTTGAAATTAGCACCCTGTAAGTTGTAACTGTAAATAACTAAAGAAAAAAAAAAACCCACTCAAGTAACCTGTTAAAAAGATTTGCAACTTCCTCGCATTCGTCTGGATTATAAAACCATATACCATTAACTTCTTGAGCAGCATTCCGATATAATAGGTACGGGCTTTTAAGTTCATACTCAAAATCCAATAGATTCTCCACAAGGTTATCTGTCCGGACCCAGGACAAAATTAAGAGAGAAAGTTGTTGAATAGGTAATACATACCAAAGATTCATAAATGAGGCAAAAATAAATTTCGCATTACCAAAAACAGCATCCGTTATTTACAGCAATAATTAGCTCACTTGAATCTAACCCCTAAACCTTTCTTGGTTCTTCTAGTCAAACTATTTTCCCAAATAATAGTCATAGTGATAACAACAACAACAATAATAATAATAAGGTTTTCAAACAAAACAGAACCTGTACTTCGTCGATTCATTACGATAAACTGAAACCGTGGCTGTGAATTCCTGAATCAGAAAAAGAAAATGATGAACGATTTTGGTGGATATGCATGCATCAATGCATACAAAGAATAGCGAGAGAAGATTGTGGATGAACTCACCTCTTGACAACGAAGAGAGATCCTTCGACATCCTTGCGACTCTACAGTGGTGAATGAGTGAAATAGATGAGAAAAGAAAGTGTGAAGAAGTGAAAAAAAAGAAGAGAATAGAAGAGAAGAGAAGAACGAACCCACTGGTTGGTTTCGATGTTGAAGTCGTAGAAGGAGACATGAGCGGCGGTGAAGAGAATCTCGTCGATGAATGGATCGATTCGCTGGAGCACCGTTAGATTCAGCACCTTCGTGCTCTGCTGATCCAGATTCGGCGTCAATTTCTTGGTCTGAGACATTTGAGTTTCGCTCAAAACCTCCAACTCGGGATTTTCTCTTCACTCGTTTCGCCGTTTCTTGCAGAGAAAAGAGAAGAAATGAATAATTGACTCGCACTCACTCCAAGCAAAGAACAATGTTCGCAGTTTAATCTACTCCCACCCAAATCAAAATATACAAATGCTGTTGCTTTATTTTAATCCTAAATTATTTAACAAATATATGGTCGACAACCACTCTCCAGTACACTACAAGTTTAGTTAACACACAAGTTAAAGAATTAAAAAACAATATTACTTTTACTATACTATCTTTTATTTGTTCTTAATATATATATTTTTTATGTAAAAAATCAAGAAATATAATTAACTTTTAATTCTCATAAAAAAATTAGTAAGTTTTATTTTGTTTATGTCATAACCATTAAATTCAATTATGAGTGAAGTCACATGTAGGTGAAAGAATTTAGAAAATTCAGAAAGTGGAAGATAGATGTGAACAACTGGTTAGCCGATCGATTTTTGACGGCAATATATAAGCAAAATTTTTAAAGGTTGAGTCACTTTTGCATGCATCTCTTCTCTCCAAAATTCTGAATTTCTCCTCCTTCTCTCTACAATTTTTCTTCTTCTCTCTACAAAATTCTCATTTTCTTCTCATTGATCATCATCTAGGCTGTGTCTGAGTTCTTTCTTGGTGACAAGAGTTTTCTTTCCATCAATCCAACTGCTGTGTGAAGTTGGTAAGTTAAAATCACTCATTCTTTGAAGTTCTGCGTTTTCTGATACATGCAGCTTGCATGTGTTCTTCATTTATCTTTCTTTGAATCTGTTTGTCTTTGATTCTCTGGTTGGTCCCTGTTCACCGATCAGAAATTTTAGAAGGTTGCTTTAGAAGTGGTTGCTGATTAGTCCAAACGGTGGAAGCTTAGGAAGTGTCGAGTATATTCAAGGTAAGGGAAGCTAGTAATTTAATTATGCTTTTTTGTGTTTGGAATTTCTATTTGAATGCTTGCATGTATGAATAATGGTATGTTTGATTGAAATTTGTATTAAAATTCTGTGTTTGGCCGAGACCTGTGAACTGGGTTGGAGTTTCCTAATGAAGACCGTTCGGTCTTTTCTGGTTGTATAAGAGAGGATGTGAAATGTGAGTGGAGTTAAATGGGTTCAGTGGGATAGATTTAAAAGACATTGTTAATCAAGTTTAGAGTTTTAGAAGTTCAGAAAAATATATTGTTTTGGTTTAGGGAGTGCCATTCAACACTCAGTAAAAATGTTACAAAATCATGTATAAAACCGAACTGTTATTGTTGACCGTTCGGTCGTGTTCCATACTTAGTCATTAACTGGGTTCGGTCTAGTGGAAGTATTATCTAATCATGACCGTTCGGTCTAGTCACAATTTTTGATATTAAACTAGTATCCAGTATAATCCAAGTGCACAGTCTAGGATAACATTCGGTCTAAGTTTTAAGAGTTCGGTTTAAGCTATGAGTGTTCGGTGTAAGGTCTTCGAGTTTGGTCTAAGTTCCTAGTAGTTAGTTTTCTATAGTGGGCAGTCAATAACAACGTTCGTTCATTTCTTCTGTTTTGTCTATTATAAATCGTTCGGTTTCTCCAAAGTTCACAGGTTTTCTCTTTATTATGTGAAAATTTAATTGATGAATGATTGTGTATGTTAAGAATTGAAGATTTATACTTTCATATATTGTGGAAGAGAATTCCAAGAAGGAATGTCTCATGGATGGTTGTGGAATTGTAAAATATGAATATGGTTATGCTAAGCTGACATTCATCCTGATATTTTGTGAGTTACTCATTCTCAAGTAGAGAGGAGTAACTCATGAGTGAGAATGGCAGGAAGTCCTACCGCCTCAGAGTGCCGAGATAGGTAGTAAGGGATTAACCTTGGGTAGTAGCTTGATTGGTGTCAGCTGTTACACTAACACAAGTGTAAGGACGACTGTAGCTACATATTCATACAATCCGAATGATCAAGTCATAGTGTTCAGATATATATATATATATATATATATATATATATATATATATATATATATATATATATATATATATATATATGAATGATGATGTTTTGGTTGTATGTGATGAATTGTATTCATTGTTGTATGATGTACCGTTCGGTTTCATATAGATTGAACTTGCATGAAATGCATATATGCGTTTATAATTAAATTACAATAGCTTACCCTATTTTCTTGTTTTGTCTTATTATGTCTGTTCGATTATCTTTTTTTTTTGCAATGATCATCCTGTGGATGTGAGCAGAAGGTGATGAGTGTTCGGTGGAGCAAGCATTGGAAGGAGAGGATCCTGTTGCTTAGGATAAGACCGCTCGTTCATCAGTTGGGTATAGTTTTAGATTTGACCGGTCGGTCAATAGTTTTAGTTGACCTTTTGTAAGCCGTTCAGTTTATGTCTATACTTTTGCATCAGACTTATTGTTATTAAAGTTTTTAGTTTTATGGTTATTTTGAATAATTGTAAGGTTAAATACTCCACTAACTCTTGATGAACTGTTCTATCTTATTATTATGATTAATCTATGATATAGCATTATGCTATATTTTGGAATGTTACAATTTCCATTTACAATTAAAGTAAATGTGTAAGGGTGCATTAATTTGAAAATAAAATAATTAATGTTTTATTGAACTTTGAAGTAATAAATAAGTATTTTTTTTAATAAAAATTGACTTTTAAAACTAAACGGATAAAACGTATTATAAAGATGTATCTGTCTGTATTTTGACAAAAAAAAAAGTTTTGGTTTGTTAGTTGATGTCTTAAAATATTGTTTTTTATTGTCTACAACTATAAGTGAATTGTTATTAATAATAGGGAAAGTTTAAGATTTGAACCGAAGAGATACTTAAATATAAATTTGTTAATACTAATTAGTTTGGATTAAGCCGAAAATTTAAAAAGAAAAAAATAGGCTGTCCCATAAAGAATCAACTAAATCACATTTAGTTTGGTTCAACTTAGTCATTACATAATAAAGAGTGCAGAAAAAAAATTATGATAAAATAATAACAATTCATTGTGCATTTCAAAGATGGGGTGATTTATTTTTCAATGAGGTAGAATACCATAATTATTTAGCTTATTTGAATAAAGAGTTTAATTTTGATCGTTTTCATGATAATAACTTCTAAATTGTGAATAACTACAAAAATTATACCACTTTTCAAATAATTACTACATTGCAGTAATTTTATCGTCACAAATTGTTATTGAATGAGGTAATAAAAACTCCTCACATTGCGAAGTACACTTCAATTAATATATTATAAAAAAAAGTCAACAAGCATATGACTACATTTAAAATAAGAGTCTAATTTAGATACTTTGTATTTGTAGAACTTTTACAGTATGAATGAAATAGGAATGATCTATACATAGTTTTTAAATTAATTATGATAAAAATAGTAATTTGATGACAATTCTGATTAAATTACAAGGATATAAAATTACTGGATTGTAGATTACAATAATGAGTACATTATAAATAATTTTATGTAGAATATTCTTTTTATTAATTTAATAATTGAATTATAATTGAATATTATCTATATTGTTTGGGTAAATTTGGACCAAACTTGAACAATTTTAACATATTGTCTTACTTAAATTTATTTTAAAAGTATTTAATCAATTCAATGGTATCAATTAAATTTAAATGATTTAGATTAGAATACCATTATACATATGACTTACATGATAATTTTTTATTTAATGATAGATTTTAAGATAAAAACCCAATACATGATTATTGGATGATGAATTTTTTATGTGAAAATATGTAAATCAACTTCATTTTAAATTCAGAATAACGCTCCTGTTTGAGAGTGAAAATAATTGTTTCCAGTAGATTTGAAACTAATTATTTTTTAAGTAGAAATTTATAAGAAATTGTGGATTAATAGTTATTTCGCCAGCTTTCCTTTTCTTTGAAGCATATTTTATTTGGTTTCCCCTTTTTTGGAATCTATAATAAGCAATTGTATGTATAATCAATCGCTTTGCTTCTGTTATGTTCCAAAAGTTGGTTGTAAGTTATACCCTACATTTGCTACACAACACAAATAGATAACGCTACCACACCATATAGTAACACATGCTTGAAAGAATAAGCAAAGAACATCTCCTTATCAAGGAGAGACTCAACTTCAAAAAAAGAGAGTAAAAAGGAGTGTGAAAATATCTTTTAGTATGATTCATTTTTCATTATCATACAGTTCCTGGGATGCCAACAACAAAAAAAAGATTTGAGATGTCTGACATGCCTAAGTGCTATTCAGCTTACATTATTCTAAAGCTCACAATAGTTCCAAAAAATAGTTGGGAATAACTTAACAACAATTTCTCTTATCAGCAAAAGCAAAAATTGGTGAAACCGCCTAATGTCCACATATAGCTATATGAACAACCTCTTTAGAACTATTATAAGTTTCCGAGGAAACAACCACAGTTAACAAGCACTCTGAAAACTAAGACAAGCCACAGTATTTCTTCCTCAATCACGTATCGTTTATGAATTCCAAGAAGGAAGGAATATTGAGAGGAAAATCCGTTATGGGTGTATGGTCCATCCTCGCTGAGCAAGAGCAGCAATTACTTGGCGTGAAGCCTCTGCAGTGTCATTCAGTGGAGGATAACTCCAGCTTTCGGTTATCTGTATTTTTTGGAAAAGAAAGTGCAAATCAATATCTATTCAACAAAACATCTATTTGCAACAACTACCCCAAAATTATTTCTAGGAAGTCTTAGAACATGGGGTTGGATTACATCAGTTGCAAAATATTTTATCATTTGCTTACCAGCATTCTCAGGTATTCCATTATTTTGGTCTTTATTGGTCGTTTTGCTCAGGGGCTTATTTGGTACCTTGCCCAGTCATTTTACTACTTAAAAGGTTAATCAATTGTTCCTTGACATTGTTAGCAAGTACCATAGTTTATCACATAATTTGGTTTCAGGTCGTGATCCTATCTTTATTAACAATTCTGGTGTGAACTCTTCAAACGGTCAAACTAGGGTTCTTAACTTGGTTTTGGAATAATACCTTTGTGGGTTTGTTCATTCACAGTCATGGCGTTGGGTCAAGTATGTTTCGTATGTTGAATGGTCACACAACACAATTCACCATTCAGCAATTAGTTTCCCCCCTTTCGATATCACATTTGGCAAGCCACCGCCTACATCCCTCACTACTTGATTGGATCCTCTCAAATTGAGGTTGTGGATCATTTGTTTTCTCAGGTATAGTTGGTTAATTGTGCTCCAGAAGAAACTCGACAAGGCTAAACTTCAAAAGAAAATCCAGGCTGGTAAGAAATGTTGTGATGGTCAGTATGTCCTGGATGATTGGGTTTATCTGCAACTACTTACCTGTTGCCAAATTTTCTTAACTGATTCTTGTTATCACAAGGATCTCCAACACTGTAAAAAACTTTTAGAGTTCCTACAAGGTTCTTGAGAAGATTGGACCTGTAGTTATTGGTTGGATCACCCTGCAACTTTAAAAATTCATCCAATTTTTCATTGTTCATTGTTGAGACCTCACAAGGCATTTCTCCTTTATTCCACTAATGAATTACCTCCTACTTCCCATGATAATCATAAGCTTATTCGATCCCTTCCTGTATTACAGTCCAAATCGGATCACGTTTCTATCCACCTCAACTTTTGGTATTGGTCCAATGGCAGGGTCTTTCTCCGGATGATTCAAGGTGAGAGAAATGGGATCACCTTTGTGTTTCCTTCCAATTTGAGGACAAAGTAAATTTCACTAGGGTAGGTATTGAGAAGGAATCTGTTGATAAACCTCTTTCAACACCAAAATCCGTCCCAATTGGAATAGGCAACCCCAACAGAAATGCAACAAAGCATTATGCTTCAGGATTAATCATTTAATGAATTGCTAAATATTTACTTTTGCGCCCTGTTTGTTATCACGAGTTGTTTGTTAGAATATTATTCCCACTTGCATTCTACTTTTCGGTTATTGATAATGAGGGCTCATCCATTATTGTGTATTGTCAGCTCTATACAAACATCAAGTACTCATGAATAAGGGTGAGGAAGAATTTCAGACCAATTTATCTTTTCTTCTGAAAGCTATCCTTTTCCCCGAATTCAAGGTATTTTGTGTCCCTACCAGATTATCTTTACTTATAATATACACTATTTAATTTGACAGTAAACTATCTTAAAGATTTGGACCTAATTCTGCCTCAACAGCTAACTCAAAATGAGAATTGTCTCTACTTATATATACTATTTTAGTCAAATCACTAATCAAGGTATAATCTCTAACAGTAAGTCATAAGGCCATATGAAAAGTTCTTTTCAGGTTTACTATTTTATATTTCCGATTCAATAAGAAACCCTTTACATCAACAGCTTTGCAATATAATTGCAAGATGGACTTTTGTATAATTTAGTTAAGGAGAAAGAAAAACACAAAATTTAGACACACCCAAAAGAACCCAACACAGAACATTAGCACAAATGGCAACTCACATTCTCCTTTCCAGTGAATGGTCGAGCTACCCCATGTTTTTGCAAAGAATTTTGGAAGTCAGCAAACTTCCAAGTACACAGCTCTGCTCCAACTACATACACAGGCTTCCTGTTGTAAAAGATATAGGGTTGTGAAATTATGGATTTCATTTTAAGGAATAATTAAACAAGAATTATTTTATTTGTTATCTATTAACGTTAGAAGGACATTCCCCGTCATTGATTATTTGATCATACATACCCAGTACTGCAGGCCTCACTCAACATACTAACTGAATCAGCTGTGATAACAAAGGCATCAGCCCAGGCTAGATGTCCCATATGTGGATTTGGACCTAAACGCAAATAATAAAGTACATCAAGCAATCTCCAGTACCGGACTGATAAATACAAATTTCTTCTCTTAAGAATATGCAAACTAAAGTACCTTCACCGTCCCATATTTGGACCTTGGGATTTGTGGAAAATTCTTTAACCAAAATTTTGCTGATCTACATTAAAAAAAGGGATATTATGAATTCATTAAAAGAGACAACAAGTTATGGAGGATACGTAAACTGAGGTGGGTATACCCCCAGGCAACATCATTTATACATGCCATTGCCAACACCAAATCAAACAAATGAACAACCAGGAGAGAGCTCATGGTTTGAAGCCAAAACTGATTCACACACGACTTGAGAAATAGGCAAAAAGATTCTTACTAATTGCATAATCATTTGTACCTTGTCAGGAGTTCTTCTGGAGAAAGATATCCTGATACTCCCGCAACTCCACATAACACTCTGAAGCATAACCACTAACTTCTTTACAAGATCTACACCATAGGGACAATTGCCTGACACCCCCCACCCCAAAGAGAGACTTACGATGAAGGTGTGGTGCAGTGTGACAAAAGATTTGAAAAAGGAAACTATGCACTTAACATGTGGAATACAATATTGAAAGAAGAAAGTATAAGGCGAAAGGCATACAAATATTCGAAGGTTTTAATTTTAAACTCAACTTCTTCAAAGTTTCAAACAAGTGATCATTGATATAGACAAAAATCAAAATCAATCTACTTCATTAACTTTTGAACTATAAAATAAACACATTTGAACATTTTAAACGAGCCCAACATTGAATATAGGGCACGCAATTTCTTCCAAGCTATTAATAACATTTTCAACGCAGTTTCTATTATTAAATATTAGACTAGTGTTGTTTGAAAGAGTCTTCAATTTGCAATGATACATAAATCGGATGGAAGAGAGGACTTTCAATAATAACAGCAATCTTAACTAACACAATAAAATTTTAAACAATAAAACTAGAAAAACATTATAACTTATAAGTTCCTTAATGCAAAGTAAAATACCAGTAGGTCCCCCAACATTAACCACAAGCAAGGGCTTTGGCAGAATTCCTAACTCCTTATGCCAGGCAGAAGCGGCAACCCTAAGAGCAGCGGAATCAGCTTGATGAAGTGCTCCCACAGTGAGGACCTGTAATAATGTAAAAATGTCTCACTCAAGAAAAAACAAAAAATATAGTATTTCAAGTTATACATGAGGTGTCAAATGTTTTTCCTAGGCAGAGACATCAATATCCATCACAAAACCACTGTACCTACCACATTGCGGCCTGGAGGTTCCCATGGAGTCACCCACCTTCGAAGAAACCAAGGTATTTGCTGCTGGGCGTGCGGAGTCAGCGGGTAATAATCATGGCGTGGAGTGATCACAAGATCAAACCTATTCAGGTGAAATCTTGGATGTTGTATCTGAGTTGGACAACATCTAAGAGGGTTAGACAGCAAACACACATACATACGTACACATATGGCTTACTATATTAGCAATAGAAAATCACATCGCTACAACCATAGTTATTAAACTCTCAAGTAAATTCCTACGTTCCAGACATGGCTTCCGAGTTAACTCGGAAGTAAACTCGTTTTCTACGTAAACTCGATAGAATCGACTGTGAAATTGGTAGGATTGTGTAAAATCGCGAGTTTGGAGCAATTCTACGAGCTTGAAAGTTATATATTTAATGAAATGCATCAAAATTAATAATAATTCATGTATTTATGTTTTACAATATTTATTTTTATGAACAATATAACTATAAATTTTATTTATTTAAAGTTATATAATTTTGTAGACTTATTTGAATTAAAATATTATTTATATAATTTTTTTTCCTTTGAAGTAAACTCTTACGAGTTTACGATCTTACGAATTTACGAGTGACTCTCACGAATTTATGTAAATTCTCAATTTTGATAACCTTGACTACAACTAGCAATAAAGAGAAATGGCGCAATAGGCAATTTAGTTAAACCTCAAAGGAAGTAAAATAAGCTACAGCCAACGGGTAAGTCTTTGCAAACTTGTGACTGCAAAGTGCACTTAGGAATAATGTTTCTGATCAAATTTCTAAAATGCAAGCAACATCCAATTTATTTTGCTATTACCGTTTTCAAAGAGAAAGGGTCAATTGCCAGTTAACCACAGAGAGCAACAAAATCTGATAAATGTCTTGTCCCACTAAGTGAGGATGACTAGATAGATCATTCAAACCCTCATAGAAATTGGTTATGTCTGCTAAAAGTTATAACCGTTCATTATCATACTAACACAAAAAAAAGAGCTTCGATAACAGTCAATCATCACACTCACACCAAGTTATACTTATATACACGTCAAGGCACAATAAATAATAAGTGAAAAGTTTAACCTGAACTAGAAAAACATTTTCTGGAGCTAACCGTTTAATGGAGCTGGCAACAGAAATGGTGCCTCGTCCAGATGCAACCACCAACAAGGGTCCGTCTCTACAGATAAATTGATTGGGCATTTCATTAAATTCATTGTTTCCGATGGGATTCAATTTAACGACACGAGAACAATCACAAGACAACGTACTTGTGAAACGTTTTGCGAGCCATGGTGGCAAGGTGGAGAGCATCAGCTTCCAACACGTTGGATAAGCCTAAACACAACTATCATCATTGCATTTCATTACTCTTCTCAACAACATGAATGACAAACAGCGTTAATTACCGATAGTGTGAGGCGTTCGCAAGCTCGATTTGTCACAGGTCATTCTAACAACGGACTCTAACTTTTTGTGAATCGAAACCGGAAGCCATTGAAGCCACCGATTGATTCCTCCTCGAGGCCTCGTGACACGCTGCAACGAAAAATCCAACCCAATTCAATATCTATATTCAAGACAAACGAAAAAAAAAGAATAAAGAAAAAAAAAACGCTCACGTATATGGTGTGGCGGTTGGAGAAACCAAGAGCACGAACCAAACCAATGCACTGATTCTCAGCGCCAGCGAACCCGTTACCGATCACAACAGCTCGCCGAATTGCACCGTCCAAAATCTCCGGCATTGTTTTTGCATAAATTCAAATGAGAGGGAAAAAGGGATTTTCTATTTCCCACGTTCAAGTTCTTTAAGTAGAATACGCGCCCGACCCGACCCGACCCGACCCAGTATAAACGGGTTTAAATTTTGTTCATTTTATATGCGGGAGAGTGAAAGGGGAGTGCTTGGTGTGTGAAGAAAATGTGGGCAAGCGCAGAAGGTGGTGCTCCGGAGGTTACTCTTGAAACTTCCATGGGGTCCTTCACAGTGGAGGTACTTTCACTTTTTCTTTTTCCAATTTTCTCCCTCTGTCTATGTTCTTAGTCTACGGTCCAAATTTTTCTTTTTTCTTTTTAAATAAAATTAAACGGTGTTATCAATATTGTAAATTTGGGTTTAGCTGTACTACAAGCATGCGCCCAGAACTTGCAGGAACTTCATTGAACTGTCTCGCAGAGGTTACTACGACAACGTTAAATTCCACAGGATCATTAAGGTGATTATGTTCGGTTCTTTCTTGCCTTTGTGGGTGTCAAGCATCTGTTTGGATAAAATATTCTTACATTGGTTTGTGGTGTGGTTCGATTTTATGCATATGGGTGCCAACCCTCTGTTTGGGTGATGTATTCTTACATGGATTTGTGTGGTTTGTTGATTAGGACTTCATAGTACAAGGTGGGGATCCTACTGGAACTGGAAGAGGAGGAGAATCCATATACGGGTACCTTGCTTAAGCTTTTGAGTCTTGATTGTTATTAGGTTAAACTATTTATTTAGTCCTGTTTAGGCAATTTTTTTGGGGAAGCTTTATACTGCTGATGTATGTGACGGATGCTTAATTTTTGTGCATACGACATAGAATTTAAAATGGAGACAGTTTTAGGGATCAATGAACAGATTAACTTTATCATTGTTGTTGTTGATAAATGATGATGATAGTGATGGTTTATGGCGTTTCTCTCGCTCATGATTTTATTATACTCATGGTATCATGTTAACAACAGTGCAAAGTTTGAAGATGAGATAAAACGAGAGTTGAAACACACTGGAGCTGGTATCTTATCCATGGCAAATGCTGGCCCAAATACCAATGGTAGTCAGTTCTTTATTACTCTGGCACCTTGCCCGTCTCTCGATGGTAATTATTCTGTTTCTTACTGTTTAGAATTTAGAGGTAATAAGCGTCTATTGTTAAAATTTATAATTACTTGTGATTGTGAATCTTTGTTCTGTGTAACCCACTGGAATGTGGAGAATTTTCAGCTTCGAAGGATTTTTTTTTTTCAGTCCTAGTAAATTGAAAGTTAAACATGTACTTCCATAAGTAGCTTGTTAAATGATAACTCAGGGATGCAGCTCCATTCATATTTGCATAAACTGTTAAACACTTGGAAACTAAGAATCATGAAATATCATCTCTTTCTCACTTGAGATATGAATAAGAAATTTCTAAACTGTACATATAAAGTGAAATATTCTTTCAGTATGACTGCTTTATTATCATAAAATGAAGCCTGAGGTCTCTGGAGGGTTTGGATTTGGATTTGATGATACTGATAGTGATGAAGTATTA
The DNA here is from genome assembly GCF_029865625.1 of Vigna umbellata. Classification (NCBI taxonomy): domain Eukaryota; kingdom Viridiplantae; phylum Streptophyta; class Magnoliopsida; order Fabales; family Fabaceae; genus Vigna; species Vigna umbellata. Next base: position 29,633,197 of record NC_142169.1, on the reverse strand, counting down.
GCAATTAGCAATTAGCACAGTTATATAAAACCTCTTGATCCCCATCAATATAGACTATTAACAACGGTTTAAAGAACTCTGATACAGAGAATACGATAAAGTGTCTCGTTTGTGTTCCTTTTTGTTTTTGGAGAAGACACTGTTTTAGGCATTATAGTTAGCTCATCTCTTCATTCAGCTGTATTTTTTTTCTCTTATTTTTCGTACGTATGTGATTTCTCTAATATAATTTCTGCATTTAAGGTAAACACTCCTGCAGTCGTACTGATTAATATTTTTATTAATTGCTAGAGTTGACTCAAGTAAATAATTAGGCAAAGACAGGCTTGGTGGCGTCAGAATGATGAACAGTTGCAATCACATTGTTTAGTTTATGATTGATCATTCTAATTCATTGCATGAAATGTATGGAATGTCTAATGATACTCAATTCCTGTTTCTGTTCCCGCCAGGAAAACACACAATATTCGGAAGAGTGTGTAGGGGAATGGAAATTATCAAACGACTTGGCAGCGTCCAAACAGATAACAACGATAGGTAAGTCAAATATCTTTCAAGATAACCATTTAAAATATATACTGTGCATATAGCCAATAATTTTGCCCATAGACAAATTTCTAAACAAGTTTTATTACTGCGAGGTCTATGAATGAAGAGGAAGAAGCTACTATAGTGTGTATTTTGATAACTAGAGTATATTTATAGTAAGGGGGCTTCCATGAAGAACATAATTTTATGAAGAAATGCTTTGAACAACATGTTGAAGTAAAAATGAGGACTTTCTATGATCTTACTTTATGAACTTTCCATGAACATTTTCTGTTTCTTCAGGCCCATCCATGACGTGAAGATACTGCGTACCTCAGTGAAGGATTAATGATGAACCAAACTAAACAAAATGGCATTTGAGAGTGCTATGAGGAGTCTTCAGAACTGTCAATTTTAATTTTTTGCTCTAATCATCCATATGCTGAAGACATTTTTTTCAAGACTAGTTTTTGAGAAGCAGTATTGGAACTGTTTATGGCTGGGAAAGAAATTTGAATTTTAGATAGATAACTCGCACTCCTGCTGTAGTTTTTATTCATGGACGCATCGTAGAAAAGTGGTTCTGTTCTGGCATTGAGTACAAGCATGTTTGTATCTGCGTTTTTCTGGCTGATATAGAATTGAGCTACCTGCGATTTCGGGAAAATTAAAAACTCTTCGTCCATACAAAATTCTTCAACTTTAATTTGTCACTATAAGAAAATTAAATTATAAGATTATTTTTTATGTATTTTCAGAGTAAACTATCTTACTATCAACCGAGTAATAAACATATTTTGTTATTTGATGAAAATGTAAAAAGAATACTAACACTGTCAGGCTAATAGTATTCATTTATTTTTATCGATTTCTTATTTTATTTTTATAACTGCTTTTACTACGTTTATATTGTCAATAATCTTCTTAAGTGAGAACATGTCGTGAACATGATCATAATCATATTAGATTAATCTTACAGCTATATAAATTTAAGTCATGCTGCTGGGCGAAGGAACTTTATCAGGGGTTTGTTTATCCAAACTACATAAACTTTAATACTTGTTTTCTTCGGAAAGTTTATTTACTCCTTTGGATTGGTTTTTGCACCAATATTTTTCTCCTCCACCCCCATAAATTTGAAAATATCCTTTTGTCCTTCTATTAAATGGCAACGAAGGTTTCATGTAGCCACACATTTGTTCTTTGTGTTCTAGATAAAGACCCAGGAAATGCCAAAAGAGCATTTTGACAACACAGTTGAAGTGAAAATCGTTTGAAGGTTGGCAGATATTTGAGATTTACATTTCCATCTTTGATTGTAACAAGTTTTTCAGGTTTCTAGTTTGAAAATGTTTTAAATTGTGAAATTAAAAAACTCCCTAAATTTTCCGAAGTGTAATTTGAAATGGTAATTTGGCGTCTAAAATTAAATTTCACAATACAATTTTAACATCTGAAGTAAAAACACCTTCTAAATTATAAATTCCCAAATATCATTCCATACTTAGAAATATATTTCAAATTGTATAATACAAAAAAAAAATTAAAAATGCCCTTCAAATAGAAGTTTTCAATTGGAATCCCACGGCCCCAAAGAAACCTTTTTGGATTAAAAAAATACCTAGATCATACATTTCTGAATAAACTATTTAAAATTACAAAATCCAAAGAGTATTTTGAACTTAAAACATTTTACTTATGGATTACAAGATCCACAACTAACCATATTCTACAATCTGAATTTTCCAAATCAAGGAATTCAAAGTATACGCACAACGGATAAAAACAAAACTAACGGTGATGATAACAATTGAGGGTGACAATGTAATGGGAAGTGGAAGCGACAATTGGTGATAAAGACAAACAACGAGAAAGTGTAGAAAAGATGAAATAGAATTAGGTTTTTGATTACTTAGGGTCATTTTTGTCTTCTACATACACCCCATAGTGTGTAGGAGAAAACCATGGCAGTGCAAAAAGCAATCCCCCATAAAGCTATTGCGTGCCCACAAAAAAATGCCAATTTCAAAAGCAGTAAAAACAAATTGCCACGCTCTAATCTATTGATAAAATGAAGGGGAGGAATATCCAGCAGGCATCGGCTACCAAAAAACGTGTTACAGACTGCAGCTCAAGGTAGCTTCACCCTTTTGCACATCCACCGCACCGAAGGGGCTTTTATGACTTACTTTCTATAGCCCCCACCCCCTATATGCAAGTTAACTTTATGCGATGCAATGATTGCTTTCAGCTTCTTCCAACAGCAACTATACATCATAATGGTACAACTATTGTAATCAAGTTCTACATTCTTGAATCACTACAAAAGGATTCTCGGATGAAATTCAACATTAACCTGTCTTTTTCCTTGTTTACTACCGCCATTTGATGACCCACCGTTTTCTTCGCAGCTGTCTATGTTAAGCTTTGACACGGGCATTGTATCAAATCCATTGGCCTTGACAGATCCAGGACTGTCCTCCCTTGAGTTTGCAATTCTTGATTGCTCAGAATTCTTATTTGTCATGTCACCCATAGCAACTTCTTCTAACAATTCCATGCGTTTCAAAGATGGAACATCTCCTCTACAATACCTGTGCCACATATTTCTGTAAGTTGACTCTAGACCTAAGGTAAATTTTGCACCATCACAGAGAGGGGACTTAGACATGAGATCTCGTAGACTCATTCTCAAATTATGTAGTGAGGAAATGTCAGAAGCCAACTTCTTAGCCAATTCAACGTATTCATCTTCATTTCTGGCAATCAAATGCTCCATTCCTGGTTGAAATAAGTAAAATAATATTCAACAGTCTTGCAACTACGACCGAAAATAAAAAATAAAATGATGCTTTGCAAAGTTAAAGCTATAAAAATGGCGAAGAAATAACAAAGCTAAATTATAGTTTTGGTCTCCCTTTAATGTCTAAATTACAATTCTGGTTCTATTTGTTTCCATGATTTTAATACCTACATTTTGGAAAATCCACCATTTTGGTCCAATTCTCAATTTTGCATACAATTATTTCTTTTAATCTTAGATTTTAATTTTACATGATACCTTAAACAAAAATTTAGGTATGGGGTTGAATCAAACAACAATAAAGGAAATAAAAGGTGTGTGAAACTGAGAATTAACATAAAATAATGAATTTTCTAAAATAAGGGATCAAAAATTAAGGAGAACCAAAATTACAATCTAAGCATAAAAAAATCACGGGCTTAGAACAAAAAAACATCAGCAGGAACCAAGAGAAGCAAACCCAAGCCATATCAGGTAATAAAGGGAAACGTTGGAACTCCAAAGTTCACAAGATGGAAACACAAGCATATTGTTATTACACATTCCTTTTTATTGAAACATTCTCCCCTCTCTTTCAAACAATCCTTTGATCATTGTTGGTAGTCTAAGTACATGTGTTTATTATACATTCCTCTATATTGAAACATTTGTCCCTCTCCTCCAAACAATCCTTTGGTCATCATTGGTACTCTCTACAACCCGTCCACCATCTCCAATCCGCAACCATTCTTAAAGATTTGTTGTTTCTTAGGCCTATAGTGTCACTCACTATCAAACTGCTCATTAATGTCCATGCTTAAAATGTATATGCCTCAACATGAAGGGAGTGTTTTTGAGATCTTACATCAATTGGAGATAAGTGTGTGCAAACCTCACCTTACAAGACCGTTTTATAAGGTTGAGTTAAGATTAAAATTCACTTCTTAAGACAACATCAATAAGCCTTTTGGCACCAGATCTCCCTTCAACTCACAAATTACACTTTGTCCCTCCCCCTTAAACATCTTGACAATGAGCATGGTGGTTGGGGCCATCCATGTATGACAAGTCTCTTGGAATGCAAATAGTAAAGATCCCCTTTCATCACAAAAGCTGGTGAATCTACCATAGTCAAATAGCCAAACCTTAACTAAATGACAATTTGCATTCAATTTTCCCATAAGTGCTTCTTGGATGGAGTTGTAATTCTGACCTAAACTTCATATCAAATCTACATTTTCCAACAAATTGTCATCAAACATTCAATTTCAGATCTCTGTATTTCAATATCTAACATTGAAACCTTGAGATTCTTGAGATTTGATATTGGACTGTGCAAGGGCCACCATCTTGTTCACATATGCAAACAAGATATTCTTCAAAAAAAAAAAAAATCTTGGTTCCAGAATGGAATTAATTTTTTGATATGTGGATGTAAGTTATGTGTCTTGGAAATCCCTCTCCCCCTTTTCTATAGGAGTAAGGAGCAATTTGCAAGCCAAGGGGAGATTTAGAAATGTGTCCTTGGATGGTCACCGAAGACGACGGTGAAAGAGGAAACAAACAAGATTGGAGGTTGCAAGGAGATTGAAAAAGGACAAGATTTCATAAAGAATGTCTATAATGAACGTTCAAAACTTCCATTAATTGATAGTCAAAATATTACCATGTAGGATGGAAAACCTATGATAGTGGTCTACCTTGGCCTCAGCCTACTTTTAATGTTCTATTTTGAGATTTACTTTTAAAACATGTCAACAAATGAATTAAGCTATACATGACCAAAAGAACTTTATCATCAGATTTTGCTTCATCTTTTAGACTTTAGTCTGCTAACTTTTATTTGTTAATCTATACATAGAGCCATGAACCTTAATCAATTTTTTGGCTATTGAATAACATTCATTTCTTAATCAGGAAGTATTTTTCATTTTAGTAAGAAAAGCCTTCTCTAAGTACTTTTAAGTTATTTTGTTGGCAGAAATGATCCACAATCCACTCAGGGCTTTAGGGAACCCAAAGAACTCTTTTGACTTGGTTCGTAGATTGAATCAATGATAGATAGAAAAAATAGATATTGTTCATCTATCTTTCCCTCAACTCTCTCTCAAGAGGAATAGGATGATAGAAAACCCCTTAGATGTCAATGTATCCTTTATCTTCATCCACAGTTGATCAAGTCATGCCACACGAGTCATTGCTCCATGTAGTATGACCAAAATTGCAAGAGATCATACCATTTAGAGGAGGTTTGTTGTACGACTTAGTGAAGAGGAGGTTAGTGAAAAGGATGAATAAATTTTCAACAGTGAAAGTGATGAAGAGGAAAGGAAGTTGCTTGACATTGCTGCTGAAAACCACGATGTTTATATGTTTAGAACTTAGTCTTTACTAAATTGCTCTAGCAGTCTTGAACTTTCTAATTTGATTTCCTTTGCTGTTTTGGTCATCAAGTTTGACTATTTTTCTGTTTTGGACCTGGTGATACGTAGTTTTGCAGCTCTTGCTCTCTCAAACCTATTGGTTGGTCATGAAACTTAAACAGAATGTTTTAAATACGTAGTTTTCTTCATTTTTCAGCATACTACTTATAGATCCAAGTAGCAGTTGTCCCACCACTACTAACCAATCATAGAAGTTTTGGGGGCAACCGCAACACTAACTGCTATTGACTACTATGGCTGAACACCTGAATTAGAATGGTGGTTATGGTACAAAACTCTTAAATTGTAGATGAATATGCATATATTGACAATAAACAAAAATTATGAAGATCTTACCAACGTTTCTGAGAAGACTAACACCAACATTGTGTGCGTGTACTGAACCAGCCATAGTGACACATGGAACTCCCATATATAAAGATTCACAAGTTGTTGTTGTTCCAGCATATGGAAATGTATCCAAACTACATGAAACAAGGCATAAGAGTTTATACAATGTATCACAAGATCAAACGAAGTGCAAGGAGTCCTTCTATCGGAATAAGATATACATTTTTCATAGATATCCATTTTCCTAGAAATACAAAACAATCAACAACAACATAATAGAATCTTATGATTCACTGAGATTAAACCCACTGCATGTAGAAAACCTATGATATAAAAATCATATGCACAATCTTAAATGACAATTTTCAAGGGAAAGACTAAACTTGAGAACAAAATAGGAAAATCTGAAAACTTCGGGAATCAATGGGTGGAAAGGTTTATGAGAACAAAATAGATTGAGCTATTTGGTTGTTGAAGACTAAAGATGCCATGCAAATTGATGAGATAGCATGATGTAAAAGAATTTGAGTTGTTTCATTAAGGTGTGTATTCTCGCACTTTACTACCCCATTTTGTTGTGTGGTATATATGCCCATGAGGTTTGACTAAGAATACAACGGGAATCCATGAAGGTTTGAAAAGAATGGAAGAGATATTCATGAGCATTATCGCTATGGAAAATAAAAGATAGAAACACCAAGAATTGAAATATGAAAAACAACTCAACGATTTTTCATTTAGAACAACCAAGAACATTGACAATAATCGGTAATTAAGTGAACTAAACCAAAACGAGACAAAGCTTTGAGGATACTCCTAGGAAAAATACTACAACTATGTTTTCCTAATTGACATGACTTGCAACAAAGAAGACAGTTTGGACATGGTACAAGGTGTTTAGGTTTGGCAAAGCAGGGAGGGTACATTTGAGCACGGATGGGAGAAGGATAATCCACCACCAAGCCAACATGAGCAAAAGATTCAATGTTGATAAAGGCAATGACACTCACATTGAATGCCAATCATCCTTCCCAAACTTTGGTCCTATTAGAAAACAAGGACTTCAATAAAAACAAAACAGGTAAGATGGTGAAGGGATAATAAATTTAGCCGGGATCAAGGGGCATAAAGGAGATCCATCAATCAAAAGAGAAGTTGGAAGATGGACAATATTAAATACAACGAGAAAGGGCAAATAACTAGAAATGGAAAAGGATAAGAAGACAGATCTACTAACATAAATAAGATCAATGACACCAAAGTCAAGGATCAAGGGTCCGAGCGAGGTGGAGTAAATGAAACCGGTAAACAAAGGAACTAGAGGTATGACTTCCTCATACCATTTGAGGAAGTCATCGAAGAGAGTTGAAAGTTCAAAACTATCACATGAAAGTGGCACTAGAATCAGGAGGAACAACAGGGGCAACTAAGCAACAAAGCATACTAAGGAGAATGACCATGCAACACATAACACCAAACAATTGTGTGACTAAGATTGTAACAATGATCACACATGGGATAACCTTTGCCCGATTTGCGAGTGCGGTTGTGGTCATCACGCTGTGATTTTAACGCAGAGGAGACATCAAGGGACAAAAAAAGATAAGTCAGGGGACAACTTGCACAAGACATAGAAAGGACCAAGCAAAGTTCAATGTGGACACATTCATAGACCCCACAATCTGTGTATAGATTGACAAATATTTGCCTGAAACCTATACAAGGTGTTCAACTCAAAGAAGGTTTGTTTTTGCTTTAGTTCTTGGGTAGGAGCAACACAAGGAGGCAATATTTCATTGAAGTCTTGTAGATGACCATAAATTTTGCCTAACTACTCAGTCATCAAGGCATTTAGGACAATGATACGAGAGATTTTGGCAAACACCATGGAGATGTTAGTATCATTGGTGTATAACAATTAAGGTATGTTCCTAAACCCCAACACATCGATTAATGAATGCTAAAAGCTTAGGCAGCAAGTTTGGACCACCAAGGATAATCTTTTTCATTAATAAAAGTGACCAAATAATAAGAACAGCTGAAACAGTGGCCAAACATGCTGCCACACATGACGAATTATGCCAAAGCGAGAGAGAAGATTAACAGCAGTGGTCACTTGGGCAAAGCAACTTCGATTGGGGGTCACTAATCAAAAAGCTAACAATTACATCAATGAATGACAATGGTAGCAACAATAGTGGAAAACGGCCAGAAAAAGTGCACAATGAAGAGGCAATGCCAAAAATTGGAAAGAGATAATTTCTGGAAAAAAAACAGGCATGAATGGACATTCGGTCCACTAAGAGGCCAGGCCATGGGTTCAAATTAGGCTCCAGAGACCATATAGAGATAAAACATAAGGAGTCATATGATAGAATCCTTCTTTGTCTAGAACACAACAAAGAAACATTATGTGTGTATATATACATATATGTGTGTAAGTGTGTGTATGTGCAAGTGTATGTGTGCATAGAATTATTCAGCAATGGACCTAGGCCCGTGTAGTAAAATACATATCAACACATAACATATGCACAGCTAAGAAAATCTTAGTGTAAGCAAGATCATAAAAATACTCAAGGAATACAAAATAGAGATATTACCTGATGTCCATTAGAGAATAGGCATGCATATGATCATGGTTAAGCAGAATAAGGGGCAAAAGATCAACACGTAGCGGCTCTAAGCCTAACTGCTCTAGTGTTGAAAGGAATCTTTGCCGCACACTATCACAACAAAATGGTTTGCATTTTACCACAAGGCGCGAATTTGGAATTGCACACAATATCCTCGCCCAAACCTTCAATACCTTTGGTGTAATCTAAAGAAATAGAAGTACACACATCAGAGAACATATGACTTATTATCTTTAACAATTTGCCCTTGGTAAACAAAGAGCAAACACATAACGTTCTTTTAACATAATTGATACCTTAGCAAGATTGTTGAAACTACCAAATGTGATGAAGCCATTGGAAAGTGCTGGAGTTGCAGAAACAGGACCAGCCTCAGGGGAAGGGGTGTAACAAAGGAAACATTCTGGCAATCTAACCAACTCCTCGATGTGTCTATATTTAAAGAAAAGTACTCTAAGAAAATAACAAATAACAGGACTTGTATAAAAGTGTTATAGTATAGGTCAATGACAAGAAAGTACTGAAGTTCTTGAAGAGATCTACTTCTGCTTTGTTTCAGGAGGGTCTGCCAGAGAATCAGTGATTCTATAATCAATTGTAGGCAATCCTGTTGTATTGGGATAACCAATCCAAGTCACCTGCTTACAAAGCACACAAGTTAAACTTTTGCATGAGATCAAATAAATACAAAGCATAAAATGATAGCAAACGATATAATGAATGATACACACCACATCATATAACTTGATATCTAAAACATTAGTATTGCATACATACATTGAAATTGCTGTATGTTTTAGTCAAATAAAAAAACAAAGATGCATATACTTGGTATATATTCAAAATTAAGTTACTTGAGTTGAGTGTGTACTGAAGCATGTACGCATGTAAAGACATCTTCAGGATTTCGTTGCAGCTCATCAAATATTAACAAATTTAAGTAATGCAAATTGACTGGTTGTGGAAAGAGTTGTTCAAGCTTCAAGGGACAGCACTCAAAATGGGCACTGCTTACCACAAACAAATTAATGGTCAAACAAAAGTTGTCAATTACTATTTGGAGACCTTTTCACGCTGTTACATGGAAGACCAACCACAGCAGTGGGTGGATTGGCTTTCATGGTCTGAATATTGGTATAACACCAATTGTCATGCTTCCAAAAGGAAAACACCTTTTGATGTTGTCTATGCAAGAAAACCTCTTCCGATATGAATTAATAAGACTGGAAGCTGTGAAAAGGGAGTTGACAGACAGAGATGAAGCTCTCTAGAGGAGGTTGCTCTTGGCAGTAGGAATCATCATCCTGCTGTATTTTCTATTTCATTTTCAGGAATAATATATATATATATATATATATTCTCATTATCCCTGTTAATCTTCAACATTTTCGGTCTCTAATATAAACACGGCTCTTAACCATTCAATTTGAAAAAATTAAAATCTTATTAATTCACAACATTTGAGAAATGACAAGTTTATAGTTAATAATAATCAAGCTGCAATATCCAAAAACATCCAACTAAACAAAGGTTAAAAGGAAAAATAGATAAAAGAATATAGGAACCAAGGATAAGAAGTTACAAACTGAAAAACAAAGAAATCGAGTTATGTAAAAATATGATCAAGTCTAAACACACCTGAACCGGTGCAGGCCGACATGCCATCATTCCCAATTTATTGTTTGCAGTATGACCTGTAAGTTCTACCAAAATATCAACTTGATCTTCTCTAACAATGTCGGCAACCTTCTTTTCATCAATTCCATAAATATCTTTCCAGATACCACCCTTCTTTGTAACTTTCTCTCTAAATCTAATGGTTTTTGCATCTGCCTACAACATGCAAATCAATTCCAAATTATATGAAAGTCAAGAAATGTGAAGGAATCAAACATGTATGCTATTACAAATTCAATAGACTGCAAAGTATGTTAATGTAACCAAAGTCAGAATGTTAACCCCGCAGCCATCTTGAAAATTGGTTGTTTGGTAAATTGTAACAGCTGATTCCATGAAATCCTATTCTCGATTCTCCCAAAAAGAACTGCTAGGTCATACTTACGTTTGGCTTAAAGATAAAAATAAGAGGTCAAAAATAAGTAAAAGTTGTTTATTAACTTTCACTGGTTAGATAGTTTACCTCCTGTCTTGGGGTCTTGATATTTTTAGAAATAGATATGGCCTTCCTAAGTTTAGGTTTGGCTAGGCATTGGGTGTTACTCGTTGAGGTAGCTTGGTTTAGTCTTCAAGTGAGTTTGCTTTTGACATGGGTTTTGGTGTGCTCCACCCATGTCTTTTGTATTCCCTTTGTCGGTTTTCTTATGATTCTCTCATGTAATGGCATATGATAGAGCTTTGGGGTGTCAACCTAATTGGGATTGTAAAGTCTCATGGTAATGCCTACCATGCATTTTATGAAAAAATAAATAAATAAAACATAACTATCAAGGTCAATAACTTATACAGCAACAACTTGATGCTTACGCTTTTGTTCCATATAAGCCCCAACACAAACAAAAAGAATTAATAGCAAGGGAGGGACGGACGGAGTACAATTAAAAACTTTAAGGGGGAGGCAGAAGTCTATTAGGTCAGGTAGAGTTCAAGCTTTAAAAGTTTGAAGAAACTGAACAAATAAGGTAAAGTGAAAAAAACAAAAACAACGCTAAAATTGACTTGCTACGAGAATCAAATAGGGATTGTAAATAAATGTTATGCTTAAGCTTTGACTTAAGACTGAACATATGATTAAAGAGATTAAAAGATTAATTATCTCTCAGCTGATCTTCGTTATGTATGAAAGAAAAATTACACCGGGAACACCAAAAGGTACTAAAAAAATATATCTAGGTAATTAATGCTAATAAGTAGACATATCCTAGGAAAAACATATAACAGTTTCCCAATACAACTACAATTACCTATATTTAATAACTTTTCTAAAACTTCCTCTCAGACTTAAGCATACAAATTGTATGTGCCATGATTGGTACAAATAAATTCAATGTGAGGTCCCTTCAAAGATTTTGTTAACACATTTTTATGCTTAGCCCTTTCATTGAACAATGGATTGAAAGCAATGTGGAGAGTATCTTGGTGATCACAATATATCTTTGTTTGTTGGATATCACAAAAAATTTACTTTTAGAAGAAATTGTTTCACTCATACAAGTTCACGAGTGAGACACGTCATTGCCTTATATTCAGCTTCAGCACTACATTAGGCAACCACATTTTCTATCTTGTTTTTACAAGAAATAATCTTTCCTCCAATAAGAACACAATACCTTATAGTAGAGTGTCTATCCATAGGAGATCATGTCCAATCAATATCACAATACCCAAAAATCTGGGTATTCCCTTTATCATCATACAATAGAACATAACCACAATGGAAGGCTTTACTGTGAAATATCCTAAATCAAGTTTCAAGGTTCCATTTTATATTTCAATTTGTAACCAGCCAATATCTCAGACACTTGTTGCTCAACAAACCTTTGCTCAGTAAAAATTATGGATATTTTAGAACTGTATATAACCTAACAAATTAATTATGATTGAAAAAAGAAACCAGAATGGGGAATGAAACCTAAGACCAATTTTCTTTTCTATTGATTATATTTTATATTCAATATAAATATATATTGATCCATCATAGTTTTCCTATTGGAAAGCAGGACCAATAACTAACTGAACCTGATAGGATATGGAGGGTTTATGAGAGAAAAAGAAGAGTTATGAGAGGGGGAGAGAAGAGTTAATGAATCCTAACTGTAATAACAGTTAGAGAGGCGGGAAAAGAGCTCATATAAAGAGCTGTTGTTTTGTTGTACAGGGTAGTTTTGGGATTCTTTGTAAAGACAGGACTCTTTTATCATGTGGAGGGGGAATTGGGCTCCCTTGGAGGTGTTTGGGTTGTACAGTTGGAAGAAATATCAATACAGATTCATTCTTTGGTGCTTTCGTGTTCTTCTTTGGGTGTGTGAGTGGTGTTTTAGTTAGGTTTTATATTCAGAAACCTAACAGAACCACCCAAGAAAAAAATCCTTCCAATGGGTCATATTGTTTTCCTTCTAAAAGAAGGTATTTCGATCTCCTAGACCATAGACTGAGAATATTTCACCAACTAATCATTTTAATGGAGAACAAAAAATTGTTGGTTAAGGAGAGGAAAAAGCAACCCCTTCCGATATTAGTTTTACATTTCCAATATTAAAGGAGGTGAAACATTGACAAATATGCATCTCTGTAAGCCAACCAACTATGAATTTTATTCATGCTTGAATTTCAAGAGAACATGAGAATATATGTCATGTCAAAAGCTTTGAAAATGCATTAATATAGTTTATATTGCAAGTCGTGTGTGGGTTCACAATTAATACCTTGACAACTGCAGAATAAACAATCACTTTGAAATTGGAGTAGTCATGATATACAAGAGGTGCTTCAATGAAATACGATACAGAATGGGTAAAATAATCAGGCGAAACATAGCCTATCACAAGGGGCCGATCAGGATCTTTTGAGTTACCCCATGATGTGTGACGTGGATATAGTCTCATGAATCGCCTACCCCAGTTCCTGCATGTAAACATTTGATTCATTATAGTTTACGAGTTACATATTCAATTTTTAGCACAAAAAGTATATTGCTAAACAAGAACTGTAAATTATCCTTCATTAAAAATAACATAGAGGAATTAGATAACATATGAAGAATTATGTCCAAATTCAAAATAAAGTAACATAATATTAAACATTTCCTAAGGGTTTATGTTCAACATAAAATGGAAAAATTACTATTCTGAAGTCACACGTATTATCCCATCTTGCTACTCTTTAGGTACCAAACTAACACATTACTTCAATGCAAATAGATATTTGAGAAACCACGGAAAACAGTTTATATCACAATGACCAAGGTAAGTGATCACAATGCGTGTGTCAAACAATGCATTCAACTTAAGAAAGGACAAAACAACATTTCCCTAAAAAATTGCGAAGAAAGAAATTTTTAGCTTAGAAGTTGAGAACTACCAAATTTTTGGTCTTTAAAAAACTACCGAGGTTTAAATTTATAATACTGTGTTTCTTTCCTAACAGAACCTATCCAGAAAAGCATGTTACTTGTTTACTCTTTCATGCTTCAAACACATATGTCAAACAATGCATTCAACTTTAGAAAGGATAAAAAACATTTCCCTTAAAAATTTCTGAACAAAGTACGGGACCACTGCAACCTATCTAGAAAAGCACGTTACTTGTTTATTCTTTCATGCTTCAAACATAGATACAAGTACGGGACCACTGCAAATAAAATGGTTAAAACCATGCAGAGAGCAGACAATAACATGTATTTTTTCACAACACCCAAGGAAATTACATGTCATTAAAAATTTATCTGAAATCAATGGAGTTGACTAAATACGACCAATCATAAAAACTCAAGTATAAAGAAGTTCATTAGGGAAAGCTGTAACCTGTGAACCTCAAAAAGTGTGTCATCAATTCCTTCATCTATGTAATTCATTGCAAGTAAGCGATTCTGCATAATATGGTACATTAAAATGAGACATTGTATACAGGGGATAAAAGCTCCAAAGATCAAGAGATAACTTAAGCAAATGACAAAATACATTCATCCCCCCATGGTATCAGAACCTGATTTGAATGTGTAAACAAATACTAGTCATTTCTTTTTCTTGCAACTAATTAGAGAACAAATTCACTTTCCAATTCCGTTTCTTTCCTTTTCCATCCTCTCACTAGCCATCACACCATCCAAACAAACCATAATATATTTGCTGCTGGACCAAAATTTAGCAACATTACACATTTATTACAGAAAGTTGTTAACCTTTTAAACAGCAATTTTAGTCAATCACTGTATACCCAGTGTTCATGGTCACTATAATATGCATCCAAAATAGGGACTGCCACAATATATCTAGTTTAAGTTGAATCCCAGTTCATATATAAACCTACTCCTAACAGAAGATGTGGTGTTATGCATTTAATGCGTGATTGCACATGTCTAAACAATTTACAGAACAAAAAGTACGAAATAATCACCCATTATGCACCACACCTGACCAGCATTCCGAGAATCAGGGTCAATCTTAAGACATTGCTCGTAAGCATTAATTGCTCCAGTTATATCGCCAGCATCCCTGTAAAGAACTCCTGCACAAAAATAGAGAATATAAGCATATGACGAAAGGATGTACTCAGAATTTTTCACTGCCATATCCCTTCCGCAAAATCTGATTTTGTAATCAAATAACAACTAAAACCAATTAAAGCTTTTTGGGCAGAGTTGAATGGGGACTTGCAGAAACATCCATAAATCAATGCAAAGAATAACAGACAGTTACATTAAATCACTCAAAACTACTGTATAAAACATTATATTGCTCCAAATAATGTTTCAAAGCAATTTTATTTATCTTACCCTTGCTTCAGCAACACTAATATCATTTCAATATAGGAATTCTTTTGTTTTACATTATTCAAGGTATGATTTATAACCAGCTACTTGGTTAGTCTCTAGGAACAATATCAATTGAACAACTACTTAACTACAACAGAAAAGACCCAACCAATGAGAAAACAAGCATAATTACATAGTATTCAAGCATTATTTGCCATAATCTTTTCCGACCATGATAAAAGCCTAAAATGGAACTCAATCATAATTAAAACTTCTGGGAGAAGCACACCACTCGAAAAGTTAGTTGAGCAAGAGCCCTTATAAACCACGCATCTAAATCCCATTCCATGCAATAGATCCTAACACCACACAACTATCCATAGCTCCCATGCCCATGCAGGTAGGTGTGCACTATCCTTTTGACTAGTCTGAGGTGAACAAACAATAATATCAGTATCCACCACCCGCACCTCTCATTTATAGCTGGGAGATATGAAGAAAAAATTTAATATGATGGATAAAAACATCAGTGATACATGGCCATTGAACTGACTAGTAGCAACCAGCAAACGTAGAGAAATATGAATCAAATAATACAACCTTGACTAAGACAATCACTACTAAATGGAGTGAAACACTAACCAAACAAATAATTACAAAAAAGATAATAAGACCTAGGTTATTGTATGCTTCTGCATATGTTGGATTTGCAATGATAGCTTTCTCAATCATACTTGCAGCAGCATCCACTTTACCCTGGAGAAAAAAGGAAAGATTATTACTTACTGTAGATATTCAACAACTCACAAAATTCAGTGATTGTGCAAAACTTAACCTGGACAGTGTATACAACACCAAGATTATTCAACGACTGTGAAAAATTAGGTTTGATTGACAAAGCAAGCTGCATAACAACAATAATAAATTATTAAAATTTATGCAATCCAGCAATGCTTAAACAAAATGAGAAGGTCATCACCGCTACCTGGTAGCATTCTACTGCTTTATCAAGGTTTTCACGATCTTTATATATAACACCGAGATTGTTACATGCTTCCGCGCAATGTGGATTGAAGTGAAAGGCAAGTTCGTAGAATACAATGGCCTAAATTGTAGATTGAATTTCCAACAATATAATTAGTATAGACTAATATGCACATCTGTCATATCATAATAAAACATGTGCAGAAGTATGATAAAATATAGGCATGCCTGTACTCAACGTACCATATCAAACTTAAGCATCTCACCATAAGCAACCCCAAGATTATACATGGCATCAGCATAATGCCAGTTGTAATACAAAGCTTTCTTATACAAAGCCACGCCTTGGTTGATGTCCCCCTCCAATTTAACCTATAAACCAAAATAATAATCTTAGTAAGACAGAAATGATTCAAAGATGTATC
Organism: Vigna umbellata; assembly: GCF_029865625.1. Lineage (NCBI taxonomy): Eukaryota > Viridiplantae > Streptophyta > Magnoliopsida > Fabales > Fabaceae > Vigna > Vigna umbellata. The sequence continues at coordinate 29,616,638 of NC_142169.1, read as the reverse complement.
TCGTCAAGGATGGGAAACAAGGAGAACAACAGAATGGAGCTTCAATTATGTGACCACCGTAGGGGACTAGAAGGGTCAAATATATGCAGCCTCCCACCTCAAAACAAAACAAAAAAGCAAGTGAAGAGTCTCTTTAAGTAACCAAGTCAGAAGGCGGTAACTTACTGCTATACCAAGGAAATATAGGACGTAGGAACATTAAATAGAAAGCGGTAATTACGGGTCTGAAGCCATAAATTTGGATTTTACCAAAATTGTTTCTCAATTTTCAGCAAACATAACAATTACTTGTATTTCCTCAAGGCCCCTTTAAAATTAAGATGAAATAAGCTAAAAGGCTAGTCATTAAGCAACAAACTCAACGTTTCCATTTCAATCCTACCAAACACAGAACTTTACATTGCATCAGAATCATTTTTTTATATGACAATCTTCATTATAAATTTACCACTATTGCATTAAGATATCAGCAATAAAATGCCTCTATACAAGTTGTATTTTAGTTGAAAATAAAGAGGATCTAAAAAATAGCTATTGCATAATTATCATTACGTAGAATTTCAGATGTGTCACCTTCGTTCCTAAATCTGTCAAAGCTATAGCCATATTATTCTTTGCAATCTCAAAGTTAGGTGATACAGTTAAACACCTGCCACAAAACATCACCTGATTATAAGACCCAACAGTAAAAGTCAAGTCAATAAAATAACAAATAAAATTTAAATTATTACAGGTTCTTGGCTCAGAAAATAACACCCAGCTCGAGATATATAGAGTACCTATCATAACAAGAAATAGCTGAATCCAAGTCACCACGATTTTTATAAATCACACCCATATTGCAATATGCTTCAGCATAAACTGGCCTCTCTGCTGCAGCTTTTTCATAGAAAGTGAGGGCCATGTCATATTGCATCATTTCTGAATAGACCACACCAAGATTGTAGTATGCAGGCTGAAAAAGCCATGTAGTATAAAAATATATATCATGCAAACTAAAATATATACAAAATTGGTAGCTTTAAAGATAAAAGCAAAGTATTCAGAGTACGAGAAAATTACAGCATAATGTGGATCTACTTTGAGGGCTTCAAAATATTTTTTAATTCCTTCCTGAGTGTTTCCAGCAAGCTTAGTGTTGGTACCAATATCTGTTAACACAATGGCAAGGCATTCAGCTGCTGCTCTGTATGAAGGATCCACTCGTAAAGCCTTCTGATACGACTGTTCAAAGTAAATAACTTAATTAACAGAAATAAATTCCACATAAATTTCAACTTGTACAAATACTAGCATGGTAAAGATCAATTTGTATATTGTGAAGCTTTGACTTTGAATCGTGAGATACATGGATGAATAACTGTAGTTCAGTGTCATTAATGAGAATCACATGATTCAGCAATTCGTTAGTTTTTTTATCCTTCGTCAATTCTAATTCTCATTAAAATAATTAAAAGCCAGATGAGTACATGATTGCAGTGCAATTGAGAATATCAACAAAATTGGGGTAAAAATAGGCAAGTTGGGCAACATGAAAGTGAGAAAGGCTTGCAAACCTATGCCTCAAGATTTTGGATTGAGTGTAGTATCAAGTTCACTAGTGTAGTTCACTAGTGGCTTATTGGTGGAGATAATCCTGATATTTTTACCACTCAACCTTGAATTCCCAACAAACAAACTATTAAATGAAGAGGAACTAGAAGAGTGCCATTATACACACCCTATTTGATATTACTCTTTTTTACCACTCACTCCTTATTCACTTATTCCACGCACTATATTGAGAAATTTGAAATTAGTATGCATATATGATATAGTTCAAACTATTTTTCATTATGTCATTTGAAATTACAGTTTGATATTGTTAACATTTCAAAAAATAATCATTTGCAATTTATGTAAAACAGCCCAGCCCAGTAGCATACAATAATTTCAGTTATATTATAGCATAAACTGCCATAAATATCCTAGTTCATAGAACACAAGACTTTCTTCCCACTAATATGTATGTATATCTTAAAAGATTGATGTCAAAACTACCTCAATCTCATAAAATCAACTCATAAGACGAGGTTTGAACTCATTTATATATTATAATTCAGTCAAACTTCTAATAAATGTAGAATCTCCAATATACCCCTTTACACCCAAAACTAGACATCTCCACTCATGAGAATAGATATTTAGGGATAGTCCAATAATAACTTGATGGCAAGTGTCATGATAAGTTCTAACAAACCTCATTAGGATATGTTTTAGTACCATTTTAGAAAATGAACTTTAAGTCTAACCCAAACTTCAAAAACTAACGTATAAAATGAGAGTTGAACCCAGTTATATGCTATAATTTGATTATAGATCTAGTCCACGGGGCATCTCCATCAATATGTATAACACTTACGTTCAGTAGAACTTCATTCAGTATAACACACTTTTGTGTGGCATCTAAGACTTTAAGAACTTCATAACAAGTACATATCCAGAACACAATAAGACTGGTCATAGCATAAACAAAGCTACATTATAAGCCATAGTGAATCTATTACAACAAAAAACCCTGCATATGAACAGAGATGGCGTGAAATCAACAAATAAACCTTTTACAACCTCGAATTCCGACTAGTAAAAATACAACCTCTGAAAAGAATAGGAAAATATTGCTGTGATAAAAGACGTCATCCACCTTGCTAACAGTTGATCATTCTCAAGAAACAATACAACAGAAAAGAAAAAGGCGAAGCAACAATTTCAACAACCGAAGTTATTAAACAGAGGTAGGCATACCTCTGCAGCCTCCACCAGGCGACCATCGTCCTTATACAAAATGCCGCAATGTGTGAGAGCACGAGCATTTTGAGGATCCAGCTTGATAGCCTCAAAAAAACTCTCAAACGCAAGCCTTCCCTTATTCTGCATCTGAAGGCATATCCCTTTCCCAATGAGCGCCTCCACATTTGCACCATCGCTCTCCAAGACACGCTCGTAGATAGCAAGAGCGTCAGCAAACTTGTTCCTCGAACGCAAGACGTTCGCATAAGAAACGCTGTCGTTCCCTTCACTACCAGCAGAACCACTACACTCCAAAAACCCGTTGTTACCATTTCCCGCTAATTCTCGTTCACTCCCGCTCCCGTCGCTATTCTCCGCCCCTGCCATCTGCAGAAACAAAACAAGTAACGGAATTCGAAATTGCAGCGACTGCGTCAACAAATTGCACAATCACCATTGTGAGTCTATAGAAAAATAGTCAGAATTCATCAACACAAAATCGATCGCAGCTGAAGGTGAAAGGACGAACCCTAGCGAAGAAAGAAGCGGCGGAACTGTCCGGAGGTGGCAACGGAGGGAGCCAAAACCGAGAAGATTGAAGAAGCGAAGGTTTCGAGGAAGCGATTAGGGTTTTGCGAGTTCGTGTGAGGGAGCAGAGTGAATAGAAACAGCGTAGTAGGGAGTGTTATTTATTCAAAAGAGTAAAACTAAGAGTAAAGCGTGAGATGAGGTTCTTCATCACGCTTTAGTGTAATGAAAAACTTAATCAGTTGGAGAGAGAGGTAGTCAAAGTCGGCAACTCAGTATACAAAGTAACTCTCTGTGCCTCTAACAAGCCAAGTTGGGAGCTCTTTCTATAAATACACTTTCAACCTTTTTACCTCACGTAATGTTTTATAAAAGGAAAACATAGTCATTAATCCGTTATCAAAAGGATCGTACAAGTATAAGTATACAAGAGGCGGTATACACGTCTTTGAAATTTTTTTATTCAGTAGTTTTATACAAGTACTTCGGTAGGGTCGATCAAATTTTTTTAAGGGTTAATCCTTCAACCGTTTTCGTTCCAAGTTATTCTGTTCTATCAAATATGTTCGGTATGAATATTAGAATAATAAATATATAGTTGATGTATTTATAATTTTTATAATGAATTTTTTATTATTTATAGTTTAACTACAACCCAATTTCATTTATTTATTTTCGAAGTTTAATTAGAATAGCTTTTTATTCGTTTTACTTTGATCATTTAATTTTTTTTTTTTAAAATGATTATCACAACCATCAGTTAATAATGTAAAAATATTATATTTGATTGACGGAAGAATTGACTATCCAACCAATTCATTAACGGAACAAAACTTAACAGGATTGTGATGTTAAGTATAGAGTTTGTATTAGTTGTTCAGCATATCAAACATGATGTTTGTTTAAGAAAATTGCACAAAAATTACTTTGTATATATTGTTTAATCAGGAAAATTGAAACAAAAGTTATTAGAAAAAAGATAAAATAAAGAGAATGTGTTACACTTGAATAAGAGAGAAATGAGGAAAGATAAAGATGATACAATAGTTTTTCATTTTACTAAATTAGTAATACACCCTACTAGAATGGTCTATGTATTTAATAAACTTTAGTACCTAAATGTCACTGAAAAAATATATTTCTTACAGTGTTTTGACTTTATTTTTTCCAATTTTTTGAAATTATATTTATTTTAAAATTTATTTTTAAGTTTTTATGTAACAAGTGATAAAAATTTAATTTAGAAAATTAGTAAACTTTACGTGAATGTAATATATTGTATATATGCATTACTATTGAATAAAGACACTAAATGATGCTTATAAAGTCTATTTCCCTTCATAACTCATTAAACATTCAATTTAATGAATCATAACATGAAAAAACCATTGAAATAAAACTTAACACAATTTTTTTCTCTCTCTGTCCATGCAGGTACAAGTCTCGTGAGGATGTTTTTAGTTAAATATCTACAATTGAAGAATTTAAAGAAATTATGACTAATTCAAATCCTATAATCTTGGTGAAAATTCTAGTAATATCGAATCATGCTATTGCCATAAATGAAAGTGAACAACACTAATTGGTTACCAGAAAATGCCAGCCCAGTTTGGAGGAAGAGAAAATAAATTAACAAACTTCTTACATATAATCTGTCTTTCTTAGGCCATCTTAGAATCTGTCCACTTAATTTGTTAAAGTTGAGGTCTTTGAAAAAAATTTGCAACCGGAATAAGCTGAAGGAAATTAGCTTAGAAAACATTCTATAGTGTCATAAACTCGAGGAGAATTGAAGTCGTGTTTTTTTAAGCATTGGTATAAAAGAAAAATTTTAAATACTATTGAAATATATGAAAGTAATACAAGAACATTCTTATAATTAATGCTCTCAAAATGTGTTGTAACCCGCGAGACAACCGGACTCATCACGGATTTGAGTCAGGTTGAATTTGAAAAAAATGTAATTTTTTTATGCGGGCTAGTATTCAATCCGGTTCACTTAGAACCCGGCTCACCGGGTTGAACATGTAACATCCCATAATCTCACACTTGATAATTCATAATTGATATATTGTAGCATTACAGCAACATCCCATAATCTCACACTTGATAATTCATAGTTTATATATATATATATATATATATATATATATATATATATATATATATATATATATATATATATATATATATATATTAAACTCAGATTTCAACTACAAATTCATAAATATAACTTGAATTCTTCTAATTTATTCTTCTATCTCTTTCTTCATTAACACTGAATCAGACGACATTCCTTCCTCTGCTCCCATATAATGAATTATACGATCATCGCACATACACAAACACAAACAAGTAGGGTGAGCTAACATGCAACAAATCATTTATAAAACATGCATAATTATTTTGATACACTCAACAAACATCATATAATAATTATGTCAGACATCCTCATATCATCATACAATAATCACACCATAAATACTCATCCCATAATACCACAATTCCTAATAGACACTCATCCCACAATACCCCATAAACATTCATCCCACAATACTTAATAGACACTCATTCGGATGATACGTTGATGAGCGGTCACGGGAGGTTATGCACTTGTGATGACTTCTACTTCTTCTTACAAATACACTTTCAAAATACTCCATATCATCCACAAGGTTAGTCCTCAACACTATGTCCAAGACCGACACATAGACCAAGACCTCCTGCCCCTCTCACACATAATTCATCCTTCTCTGCTTGAGATTGCATGATTATCAGAGTATCAGGATAACCTCCAACAATAGGACCCTCAACATCAACATATACACAAATACCATATCATTATAGGATCTCTCCACGAGACTCATACCATGCTCATATTCCTCAACTCATATTATACCATTACAAAATCTCCCCATAATATTAGTATCATCTTCAGATGCATAAATTCAAATTCAATATAATAAAATGCAATCATCACATAAATCATACAAAATGAATATATCACAAAATAAATTAACAATACTAAAATATCACCATAAATGGTCACCGGAGAAGAATCAAATGTTTGACGAATCAAACTCACCATAAACGCCAATACATATGACTAGTCACAACTTACTAGATTTGACCATGGCTGCTTTATGATTAGAGATGTACCAACTCCGATTTTTAAGATTCCTCTATCCTACCATCACAATTATAATTCATAATTTCATATCTACCACAATAACATGAATTCATTAGAAATTTTCATTCCAACAAGATATATTGCACAATAATTTAACAGTACATAATCTGTTCAACAAGATTTAAGTTAAAACTTGTCGAGTAGACTTTTAGGAAAGAGGGGTGCGTCACAATGGATAACTTAAGTACCAAGTCTTTTCTTAGCCAAAATGTTCCTTAACTAGTTTTAACAAATTTCTTATTTACAGATTCAAAACAACATATAATATTAACACAAAAATTCAATATGGATAGATATACAGTAAGCACATATGTTTTTCATTAACAGTATTCACACATAATTTCAAGACATGAATAGTAATAAAACAATACTAAATCATAATATAAAAGCTTAGAAAGGTTAGTTCTTTTACCTCTATTCCAGACTTAATCTCTTGCTCAGAATTTGTTTATCCGAAAACCCTCCAGGACCTCTACTCTTCTTGCAATTAAAATTTCTTCCTAACTCTTTCTTCTTTATTTCTCAAGCTTTCTCACTTGATTCTTTCTCTCTTTGTGTAGAATAACCTCCCTCTTATGGCTATTTATAGTCCAAAAATTTTAATATTATTTATTATTTTAATATTATCTTATTATATTAATATTTTAATCACCACTTGACATATTGGATCCCTCAATAATGCCTTTAAACGTGGAGTGCTAATCCACTATCAATATTAATTTTATATTTTTTTAACAAAAAGGTAGAAAATAGTTTGAATCCATGTTCTTCAAATCACCACAATTTTCTACCATTTAACCTACCAAATTTCTTATTTAACTTATTAATTATATTTTTCATTCACAAAGAAATTTATTACTACTAGTAATAAAATTGTTACAATTAAGGTAAATATTTTTCATGGGTTTTACAGAACCCGTGGTGAGTCGGCTCACCAACCCACCTAATTTAATTTAATTATTTATTATTTTATATTTCAATATTATTAGTTATCATTTTTGTATTATATTGTAGATAGTGATAAAAAATATTATAGATTTATCTATTTAAAACTCTAATATTATATGGACAAGTGAGACAAAAATTAACAATATTAAAAACTTATTTGTTCGCCTTTTGTACATGTTTTCGAATTACGCTTTGATTGTATGATATTTTTTTTGTTTTTAAATTGTTTTTGGAGTTTAACATCGGTTTAGAGTGACATTTATTTAGATTTGAATTAAAAAATAATAATATATTTATTTAAAAAAAAGTTTATAATTAAATGAAAGAGTGAACCAACCCGTTTAACCCACCAACCTGCAGTGGATGCAGTCAAATTTGAATTTTTTTTAACTGGTTAATAAATAAGTCAGGTTAGATTGACTCATGACTAATTCGTAATGAGTCGGATCGGATCGAACGTGATTATCCATTTTCACATCTTTGATTATAATTAGTTGCACTTAAATATTGGGAGAGTAAAGAGAAGTTACAAGTTTGTAAATTAGACATAGTCCCAAGATTTTCAGGTTCGGTTAATATTGTTTTTCTTTGAAGTAAGAGAATCAAACAGAAATCACCTTTTCCTTTTGTAATTGAAACCTATTTTTCACAATTAATCGCCATGATCGTTTGACAGTGGATATCATCATTATGTTTGCTTTGAATCTTTTATCATATCTTTATTAGAGGAAACAAATTAAGTCATATCCTATCAGAAATGATCAATTCAAATCTAATAGATGAAACATTTACAAAATAATGACATTTTGAGCAATTCCCTTAATTTTAAAAAAGAAAAAAAAATACAGATATTTTTATAATATTTTGATACATCACACATCATTTTTACCAGTTTATTATTTATTTGTTATTATATCAATATATTTTGAATCCAATAAAAATAACACATGTTATGTGAAAATATTATAAAAGAAAAGTCTATGTTACCGTATCATTACCTTTTTAAAAGTCTCTAAAATAAAATCTAAGGAAAAACAAAGTACATTCTTATTCATTAAATATTGCCTCACTGGAAACTTTATTAGTAAAAATAATTGAGAAAAAAAATTAACGGTTAAGGAAATAGAAATTTAATATCATTTGAGAACTTGATTAGACAAACTTTAATATCACGACCATTGCAACATCCAATTATTTTACAGTAGCAGTAAATTCTGAAATCTAACAACAGTAGCAATGAACTAAACTGCAAGGCAAATTCAGATATAGACACCACGAGGAACAACTAAATCAACTAAATGGTTAACAAAACACAATCAACAAATATTCAACTAAGGCTAAAAAGGTAAAATAAAATTTACACTGAACTAGTTCTTAAACAAATTGAAAGAAAAAAAATTGTATATAAAGACGTAAATAGCCATCGCTAAATTTTAAGATTGCGAGAAGTACACATTGCAATGGAAGTAATTAATTATAAGTTGGATATAAAAAATCACAAGCTCTAACCAAATACTATAGAATATACTAGGATTCTCGGAGGAAGGAAATCAAAATCACATACAATCTAAAATACTAACAAGTGAACAACTACAGTCAGTAACTTTGTTTTACAATTGAACAATAATATGCTAATATAGACTTTTTGACAATATTTTAGTATAGTATACGTGTAAATTTTTTTATTAGATTTAGAATATATTAATACGGTAATAAATAAATGACGATGTTATATCAAAATGTTGTAAAATAATTAGTGTAAAATTATGTGTTTTAGTAGTGGCTTTAGATGAAGCTTTTTACAACTTCAAATTACTTCATAAACCAAGTCTTTCCTCTTTCTCTCATCTTTATCTCATTCAACGGTGATAAAGTTACCAGAAAAAATATTTTGATATTTAAGTCACTATATGGTCGTTTAATAAACAAAGTTAACTATTGACAATACAATCACTTATTTATTTATCTTAAATTTGTGTTTATAAATTTTGAAACGAGTTTTTAATTAGCATTAACTTAATTACAATCCAAAAGTTTTTACTTATAAACATATTTAATTTGTAAGTTTGATTAATATTAGAGGAATTATGGGTCCATTAGTAACTTTTATTAATAATCATTCGGTTGTGTTAATTTTTATACTACTTTTGAATATGTTAAGGTTGACTATCAAGTTAACTTATGACCGGAGACCAAACAATACAATATTTAACCAATCATCGTGTACGACTTAAAATCACACGATAATTTATAATAAAATAATAAAAACACCAAAAAATTATTTGAAGGAACTACACACAAAGGAAAAAAACACATGGTGTAACTATTTCAAATGACATGTGATTGACTCTCTAAACCTATAGTAGGTCTCTAGATCAATTTTATATTTGGTACTTTTCTTTGGTTTGCAAATCAATCCTTTAATTTTTTTTATCTCAATTAGTTTTCTATTTTTGAGAAATTGAAACAATAAGTTCATTCCATTAATATAACACTAACACTCTTAAAGATGTGTCTTCTTTAAACTATTTTTTATACTTAAAAAAAATGATTAAATGTCAAACTGACATTTTGCCACATAACAAAAACATTGTGACATGAGCTGTCACTGTTATGTCACATGTCATTACGCTGTCTTGATTTGGTCTCTAGATTTTTATTTTGTCTCAATTCAATCATAATTTTTTTTAATTAAACAATTTTATTTCTTTTTAAATTAAAATTAAATTAAATTTGTATATAAATATTATATTTTTATTAAAATTTATACTCAGCCTTCCAATCTTTAAGTAAGATTAATGCAACTTTTTTTTTTGTTTCATATATTTTTATATATTTTCTTTTATACTTTTTATTTTCATTTCCTATTCTTTAATAAATGACAGTCATAAAATTTATTTCAAAAATATAATTTAACAAAGTTGAAAAATATACTTAATTGGAAAAGCAACTTTTTTTCTCTCCATTATCTTCGTTTTAATCATTTAAAAAATAAGATTACAAAATAACCGGTTCAAAAATCAGTTGTCTGATAACCGAGTTTCGAGTACCAGCTCGACTGTTGTTAAACACATGGAAACTTTGATTTCGGCTACCTAAAACCCGAGTTCCCACCTTTTCTCGATAATAAAAAAATGTATAAACCGACCTCTGAAATCGGTTCGCTGAGAATCCAGTTTCGTATAATTTTGTCATATAATAAAATTAAATTTTGGAAAAATATATTTTAGTTTTATATCTTAAAATTATAGTATTTAAGAAAATAATATAGATTTATTAATAATACAAAGTATTTACATCGTATATTTTTTTTTTCATGTAATAGGTCTATCTTATAAAAAAATTGTCAATAAAAAATTATATTTATCATTATTATATAAAATTATCATATAAATATTATTATTGTTGAATATTTTTTACACTTTTTTATTATGTAAAAATTAAACTAATATTATTTAATAAAATTTAACTTATATACTTGTAACTTCATAAAATATTTTAAATCAGAGTTAAAGTATTTTTTATTCTCTAAACTTAAATGTAAAATTATAATTAATTTTTGTATAAAATTTAGATATATTTTAATTTTCTAATTTTAAAAATGAATAAATATACTTTTTTCAATCAAATGATGTTTTTTCTTTTAGGTGTTAAAGTATCTTTTTAGACTAATATTTAAACTAAAAAGGTCTGAAAGAATATAAACAACTTAAATATAAAAGTGAAACACCCATACCGTTCTTTACATATGCTGCTTAACTGCTAATAACGTTTGACTATATTGTATCAATAGTAAATTTACATTTGATGCAATCTAGTCATATATATATATATATATATATATATATATATATATATATATATATATATATATATATATATATATATATATATATATATATATCCAAATTTACGTATGATATAGTAGCGTCAAATAAAAATTTTGATAAGCTATTTCTTAGTATGCCATAAAACATTTTTTTAATATTTGGATCCGCTAATAAAATAATTTATTTTGTAGTGCTAGTTAACTCAAATTTAGTTTTTACAAATTAATATGAAAATTGCTTATCATAGTATTCATTAATTGAATTACTTAACGTAGGAAGTAAAGTTCTTTATAGAGTAAATTATATTATTCATATATTTCTTGAAAGGTCCATATTTGTATTATTCTAATGAATTGTATTGAATGAATGTTGATTTTTTTTACCGCATTTAAGGAGTATTGGTTTAAAGAATTTAAACATTCCAGGTCTTTTTGTTAGAAACTCACGACAACTCTCATAAATATTAATTTTCTATTATGTCCAAATTTTCCTGTTATGTACGGGTTTCTTACTTTAGAATAACAAGATTGGATTTTGGTAAAATCACGTTTTAGACAAAAGTTAGGCATAATATAAATTATTGTTAATGAAAGTTGTGGTAAGTTTCTAATAAAAAAAACGTGGGATTTTAACTTTTTTAAAAATATTGGATTTTGGAAAAATCGCGTTTCTAATATATTTTCTCATAAAGAAAAATAATATTTTTTTCACAATTTAATGAAATTTAGTGCGTGTATTTATTTAATGTGCATTACACGAGTTTCATAAAATAATTACTAATATTTTATCACCAATCTTCTTTTTAAACTGCAAAATTTTTCACGCAACTTATTATTAAACTTTTAAAAATAAGTTTATATTTACAATCTAAAAGTAATTATACTTCATATTTTTAACTATAATCCTTAACGTAAAATAAAAATTTAAAATATCATTCAACTAATATTAATATTTCCGAAATTAATTTTAAACACAGCCATAAGAATAAGTTTATTGAAAGAAACAACTTAATTTTGTTTTGGTACGCTTAACTATAAATTTTAAAAGTTTGGTAAAAAAAGGTTTCAATTATTGGAGCTTCCATGAAGATCGAAATTTGTGCCCATGTAAATAGAAGTGCAGGTTCAACTAATACAAGTAACACCCTGTGACGTTGAAAGTTAGAAGAGAGTTTTAGCTTTGATTCTAAAGAAGTCTGATGTATATTTTATATATAAAAAAAAAACAATTATTTTAACACATGGAAAGTATAAAAGCCATTCTTCACTTTTAAATCATAGATTGATTTGTACTTAGCTTAAGGAAAACAAATAATTTTAATAAAAATAAACAAATAATTCGAAATCTTTTTATTTTAATCAACTCTTCTCCCATCTATTATTATGCTTGTAATTGTTGGGAATCTGATATTAACAGTAAATTAGTCTTTTCTGTTTCACTGAATTAAATTAAGTTTGGTTAAAGATTATATTTTAGAAATAATTGTGAAAATTTATTTTATTATCGTTAGTATTTATTTTTAAAATATATATCTCGATGGATTGAGATTTTTATGAACTAAAAGTAATAAAATTAATTTATAATATATATGTCATTTTTTGAGAAATTTCCATTGATGAACAAATTTTTAACTGTCTCTCAATCAATTAGTAGCAATCTAACAGTTGTCTGAAGGACAGGGACAAATTGATTTTACAAATGTTTTTGAGTTGCAAAAGCTAACCATACAATATTGACCATTAGTTTCACCTTCCCTTCCCTTTTCAAACTGGTGCTGCTCTGCTGCTGCTGTTCCTTTGATATTTACTTTGCCACTGACCCTTTTATAGGCATGCCACAGATCGCAGTTGTACTCCACACTGCACCAAGTTAACACCGGAGGCTTTGGGATCTGAACAATGTAAGCCCCTTTTCCAACCACGCTTTATTATACTCTGTTTTCATCTTCTATCTAGTTTTTCCCTTCGTTTTTTTGTCCCTGTTTTCTGAAAATAATCATCGGTCAAAGTCATTAAATGTTCTAACGCTCTCCGCTTCTCAAAACCATTGACTGTTTCTACTCTTACAAAAGTCTAGTTATGTTCTATAAAATTCCTTTTTGGACATCATTGTATACTTTCACTAGGGGTAAAAGTTTGCCAGACAACAAAGTTTATTCAGTACCTGGAAAAAAGAATTTGCATGTATAAAAGGTAATATAATATATTAAGAAAAAAACAGTTGCTGATAAAATGCATAATATACATATATGTCTATATATAGTCTCTCTTTTGTTTAAATGTGATTTGACCTGTTAATTAAGCAGGATTACAAATAAAATGGTGTCACATACATTTTACACATAACATGTTATTAGTATCTTTCTGTTAGAACAATGTGAAATAATACTGTCATTTCGTTTGCCTTCTGCTTCTTGTAGTCATATCAGGAAAGTTGCAAACAGAACTTATTTCAGGGTCTGCTGAATGCACAATGCAATAATAGTTAGTTATCTTCTTCTGCATCACTGAATAGTATATGTTTTTTTATATATGGTTTCTAGCATCACAAATTTTTAAATAGTCTTAATTTATCAGTAGATATGTATGGTATTTGATATAAGGATATTGGATGGCCTGATCAATGGGAGAAACCTCTGATACTATAGAAAACCATGTTAGATGTCTATTTTACTGTCCAAAACCGCCTACCACAGTAGTGTTTCTGATTTTGAATATTTGTTTTTATCCTAATTAACTTTATCGATGCCTTGGATGTGTGTGCAGCCTCACCAAGTTTCTGCTGAGCTAACAGCAGTTTCAGTAAGTTCATTGCTTCATCTAGTTGCAAAGGTTACACGTTATTTTACAATTCATTTTGTTTCCCATCTTGAGCTAACTCTGAGCGAAAAATGGAACAGTTTCTGACTTGCACATGCTAATCTAATTAACTGTAGAATTGCATTTTTCATGGATTCCGTTGAGGTCAACTACAGCATTCAAAGCCACACAGAGGCAAAACAAGGCGTTCACACGTATGCTGCTCAGTGGCCAATTTCCTCTCTGGCATGGTCGATGCGTCGTGACAAAAGCCCTCGCCTTGCCATTGGCAGTTACTTGGAAGATTACACCAACAAGGTTGAGCTTGTCCACTTCAACAACGACACCTTCAATTTCACCACCGATCCTCGTCTGGTGTTTGACCACCCTTATGCACCCACAAACATCATGTTCTTTCCCTCCGAGGATGACACCAATCCAGACCTCATTGCCACCTCAGGCGACAACCTTAGATTGTGGGAAATCCACGAAGACCACATTCAACTGAAGTCCCCGCTAATCGGTAACAAAGTCAGCGATCACTCGGCAATTACCTCGTTTGACTGGGCAGTGTTTGACACTCGTCTTATAGCCACTTCTAGTGTGGACACCACATGCACCATCTGGGACATTGAGAGGGAAGTCATGAAGGCACAGCTAGTGGCACACGACAAAGAAGTGTACGACATTTCATGGGGTGGGTTCAATGTGTTTGCTTCCGTGTCAGGTGATGGTTCTGTGAGGGTGTTTGACTTAAGAGACAAGGAGAAATCTACCATAATTTATGAAAATCCTGTGCAGGATTCTCCCTTGCTGCGATTAGAATGGAACAAAAGTGATCCAAGATTTATGGCGACAGTGGGATTGGACAGCAACAAGGTGGTGATATTGGATATCAGGCTTCCGACCACACCGTTTATGGAGTTGAGTAAACATCGAACATGTGTTAATGCGATGTCATGGTCCCCAGATTTTGGACGACATTTGTGTTCTGTTGGTGATGATGCAAGGGCCTTCATCTGGGACGTTATGGACTCAAGGTTTCCATCAAGGAATGGTTGTGAAGTGGAGCCAGTGATGTGGTACGGATCTCCGGCTGAAATCAATCAGGTCCGTTGGTCCCCAATGCAGGTCGATTGGATTGCGCTTGCTTTCTTCAACAACTTACAACTACTCAAAGTGTAGTTTTTGTTTCTTTTATGTGTTGAGTGAAACCTATAATAATGCTACAAAAAGCAAAGTTCTGCTTTTTGAACATCAATTTTTAGACATTTTGCATTCATTTGAGATGAAGGTGTTAAAGGTGAAATTTTTGACAAACAGGTGGGGGGAGTTAAGGTGGTTTTAACAAGATTGTAACAGTCTTGTACTTGATAAAAGAATTATCGCGATAAAATTGCCTTTCATATTGATTTACTCCAAATAAAGAATTTTCTTAAATGAAAAACTAAAATGTAATATTGTGCTTACTTTTTTATATTATATTAAATAAAAATTTCACTTTTTCAATTATATATATTTAAATATAAGAGCAACTGTATACTAATATGATAATTATCTCAAAACCTTACAGAAAAATACTTTTGACAAATTAGCAATATAAGTTTTTTATACGTAATAAATTCTAGTTAGAAATTTTAAAAACAACTTTTATATTCAAAGAAATATCTATCTATTTGATATAAAATTTAATTAAAATATAGTTTTTTATATATGCAAATATTATATGTTTTAAATAATAATTTATTTGGTGAAATAAGCATACTAAATCCTAATTCTACTATTATAAATAATAAATAAGAAGTGATGAGATGGTGAAGATAAATTTTGTTGAATTTTTAGCCAGCAGTATTTGTTTTTGTGATATAGTACCTGTTAATATATTGGAATAACTGGAAAGTCCAATAGCATTGATTAAAATTAAGGCGAGAAAGAGTGGGTCAAAATTCGGAGCAAGTCCCACATCAGCTCTGCACTTTCTTCCGTCGGAGAAAATCTCTGTTCTGTGAATTGCAATCGGAGAGAGCTGAGGACCCTTTTCGAGCATGGCAATGACAATACACGGTAACTGGTCTCTATTGCAACTTTCTTCTCTCTGGAATTCTCTTTATTACTCTAATTAGGTCGCAATTACTTTCGCTTCCACTACCCATTGTTGCAACAAATATTGCCACAACAAACGGATAAAACTAGACCTGTTCACAATTTGCTTAGGGTTATGAATGGTAAATTTCGATGGCAATTCGTTTATTGGGTTTTCTATGATTCTGGTGGGAATGGGGGTTAGGGCATACCAAGACAGTATCTTCACAAAGAGGAACGATGGTTAATGAAAGTTTTCAAAGAGCACAGAATTCAACATAAAATTTTAACAGTACAGGGGCCAGGCTGTAATTAAATTGGGAATTTATGCTTGGATGTTTGCTTATAAAAATCACCGATTGATAAATTTTCCTTTGCAATATTGAGTTCAATTCTAAAGAAGTAAGAATGCAAAACACAGGCTGAAGAGTAGCTTGGATGGTAAGATTAGAGGTCCAAATTAGTCACCTGCGTGTGTTTGTGTCGCCATCACCCTCAAGGGAATTGGCTTCTCCAAACTGAGGGGGGTGCTTTCTTAGAGGATATGAGAAACTATAAAAAGTTTGTTAAAATCTCATTTTTTTGGGTAACAGTTAAGTTAGAAAAGCTAAATCCTACTAACGGTATATTTATTTTCATTCCGTTTATTCTTTTGGGGATTATATACTGCTGTGGGAAGTGGCCAAATTCATGTAGCACTTTTCCAACTAAGGATTGTATTTTCTTGCCTTTTTATGTTCCTTCTTCTTTTATTTTTTTATTTCTCAATTTATATTTTAAATTATGTTACTGACTCTTTCTTGCATCTGATGCGAATAAATGGGTGTTCTGGGACTGTTATCGTCTTTTCAGTGTAAGTGTAAACTAAGCTCTCTTGATTTTGTACCATGATGATAGATTATATTGCAAACTAAGATAAATAAATTTTAAATTTATTTTTCCTACACTTGCAGCCTTGCTGGGTTGGCTTTTATGTTTTCAGCTAGCATTTTGCTTCAGATTCTGGTATGTTTTTCACAACGAGACTGATTGTGTGCTTATTCTGAAATGAATAATCTCTTCTTTTATCCTTTCACAATTATGTTTCTGCCAACTTTGGTTTGATCAATTTTGAGGTCTTTAATTTGTTTTTTGATTATTCTATGTTTGGTTTTGATTGTTACATATTGCTTTTCATGACTACATTCTGAAAAAAAGAAGATTGGTGTCCGAGTGGATGCATTGGAATGTAGGGAAATACATACTGGTGAGGTCCATAATCTATGGGCCAAATTTAGGTTAAACATGAAAAGAAAGATGATGAGTTCAAATAGATTTTTTTATGATGTGATTGATACACGATCTGATTGAAATGAGTCATCTTATCTGTTGAGAGGGAAAGTGTTAAATGTATTACCATTTACTTTCTATTTGCTGTGGCAGGCATGTGCAATATATAACAATTGGTGGCCCATGTTATCAGGTTAGTTAGAGTCTTTTAAACTGGAAATGTCTTGTATATTTGTTTAAGAAATTAATGGTGAGAACATTGCTCCTGCAGCTCTGATGTATGTGCTTGTACCTATGCCTTGCTTATTCTTTGGAGGTGGATCCACTCAATTTCTAATGAGCCGTGATGGTGGGGGGTAGGTATCTGTTGCCATTTAGAGCTCAGAAAAGCTGTCTGATTTATGTAGAAACAATTTCCATGCGATTGGCTTTTGGGTTACTGGTATTCTATTGTATAGCTGTATGCAATGCAATTGGTGCTGCTCTTCTTTATATAACCTTTATTCAACTCAATATGAATGCTTGGACAGTTATATCTACATATTATTTATTTCAACGGTAAATGTAACACCCGCCACTGTTTGCAGTTGGATAGATGCTGCAAAATTTTTGACTGGAGCATCAGCCGTTGGGAGCATAGCCATTCCTATAATCCTCAAGCATGCACATATGATTGAGACAGGCGCGATGCTCATTGAGCTTGTATCGTTCTTCATATTTATATGCACTGTTTTATGTTTCCACCAAGCCAACCTTGATGATGATTGGTAAATAGAACATTCCACAATGCTTTGACATCCTGCTAGTCATTAGGGTTTGTAACCATATAAGGGAAACCAGATAGTGAGACTTACCACAAACCTTGGAAAAGAAATGTATGTTCAAACCTCTGTAAAGCTCTGCCGCAAATTTCGTTTTTGTCACTTTGTATTCTTGATATAATAAGTTATTTGTGATAATTTTTATTCGTGGAGAACACATGACATTTGACTTTCCTGGTTTATTTATTGTTCATATAGGGTGGTGTATATCTTTCATGTAAAACAACATTCTGTTAACACTATATATATATATATATATATATATATATATATATATATGCTTTTTCTCGCCCATGCTCTTGAGACATGCAGATAAACCTATCTTTGTGGTGACATGATTCCATTTTATTGTGATTTGTTATCCTATATAGGAATGTTTCATGATTTCTGATAAATTAGGCTGAGTGAAACATTTAAATTAAACCAATCAAATATGAAGGGGAATCACGGGTACAATTGAATGGATTTGAGAGTGATGGTTCTTTTAAGGGATTCGGAGATGATTGAAAATAAATTTGAAAAAATTTAAGAGATTTAATTATGTGATAGATTTAAAAAAATGTTTTAATAAGTAGAAAATGAAGATTATCAAATTGTAAAAATGATACTTATAAATTACCTATGTTTTGAAAATTTTATTTGAAATATTAAAATTTTAAAAAAATAATAAATAAATAATAGAATACCCCAATACCCAAACAAGCACACAATATCCAATCACCACCTCCAAATCAAGTACCAATTCAGGCACACAATATCTTCTCTTCGAGATCTAGTACCACAAGCAAAGTGTGCTCATAAGTTTAGAAAAATAATAACAACAAATTTTAAGCAAAAAAGTATTGTTATCTCACCAACACAAATAAACCATCATTAACACATACATCATCTACCACCGTTCTTGCACCAAGATCTAACACCTCCATACACAATATCCACTATCTCGAGACACAATCACAAGCAAATACAATGCAAATGAAACAATGTTATCATGAATCACCATGAAAACTCTAACACACTACCACATATCAAACAAAACCAAATGAAAAACAACTTCACCTATAAGAACCACTAACGACCTCCACCAATTAAGAACCATTTGCTCCACCTCCTACACCAGTCACAAATTAAGATCCACCATGAGGTCAACACCATCTCACAAACCCAACTTCATAGCGTGTACGAGCACCAACTCTAGCTTGTCCTTTTCGCCATGGATCTCTTGCAACACAAAACAGAAGTACTGGAATGGGTTACAATGCCATAAAATTGATTGCAACCTCTTGGAATGGGTTACAACGCCTTACATATTCCAAACTCTTAGAATCAGTTCCCTATATGTTAGAATCAATTACACCTTACTGGAATTGATTCCATTTTTCATCTTGCTGCATGGTGGAATCGATTCCACCTTAAAAGGGATAAGTTCCCATCCTTCATCTTCAACTACAAGCTTTGGTTAATTTTCATCGTCACCTCATGGAAGTTGTGAATGATAAAATATTAACAACTCGATAACACACATAAGCTTGATAACACACCTCACAACTCAGTACTGAAAACAAAACTATGAACCCATGAACCATGCAAACACACAAATAACTCACATAAAACAGCTTAGAACACCATTATCTTCATCATAACAAAAGAAAATGAACTCAACTTTTCTATGTCTTAAAATTTATATACTCACCAACTACTTATGCCAACTAACTTCGTCATTAAATGCATATTTAATAATAAAAGAAAATCAAAACCAAATTTTGTATGATCACTCATGTGAAATTGTGTGATTCATGGCTTCACGAGAATCTTTGTCTAACTGAAAGAGTAACCAATAATAGAGTGAACAAACAAAACTGAAAATGAAAATATATTTTTATTAAAAATATCCTCAAATTAACGTAGGTGAGGAAAGATTTGAAAATCGCTTCATCCCGCAAAATCTCACATCTTTTAGTTTTCAAATATGTAAATAGGAATGCAATATCACCTTCAAATTCTTATTCACCAATATTTGTAAACAATATTTCACACCAAAGGAAAAGAGTATAACTATCGCGAGGGTGGCGGTGGCGCAGTTCACAATTTTACAGCTGATTTTATTCTAGAAAGAAATAGTTCTGTTTTCAAGACATGGAAAACGTAGTGCAGGACGAGGACCACTTTGATAGGAACTTTTTACAATATCAATAGAACCATTGTTGTAGGAGAAAGACTTTTTTTTTCCTATTACATATTTTAAATCTTCCAGACTATAGGTAATTCAGGTAATTCAGGTAATTCAAGGCTCTTATATAAATAAAAGAAAGTGAATTCAAAATTGCTATTATTAGCAAGTTCTTTTTTAAAAACTTCATAGAGGTCAGAATGTTCCAATTACAAATATTTGATGTTTCTCAAATCTCGAGTTTTCTGTAATAAGAAATAAAATCTATAATGTAATATTATTTGTGATAACGATTAAATTATTTTATAAGAATTAAATTTAATAATAATTAGATTTAATAATAATTATATTTTTTAGTATTTTATTTTCTTTATTTATTTTAGTATTACTCATTAAAACTAATTATTAAATAATTTATCATACTAGCTTCTTGTTCAAATATTATATTTAGAAGTTATTTTTATCAATTTTATAAAGTTTGGACAAGTTTCATCGTAAAGTACCGTGGATCTTTTATGGTCTCCATTAAAGTATTTTTTGAATGTTTCAATAATAATACTCTTACTTAATGCTTTTGATTAATTTAAATAATTCAAATATAAAAACTATTTAAAACTTAATTTAATATTTAGTCAAATTGAAAAACCTATTTTTTATAATTTTATATTTTAAAATGAAAAATGAATATTATAAATTTGACTGTTAAATTTATGTGTTAAAACTAAAAATAAAAACATACATATTTATTAGTAGTCACGTGATCACCAGTTGACTTATAATATTGACCATATTGAATGTTCATATTAAAAAGTTCAAGACTAATGGTCACTTATAAAATGGTGCAGTGAAGAATGAACAGAGTTTGCAGACAAGTCGTATACGCAGTGACATGGAAATGAATTAGGTTAGAAAAAATGATGATTTCCACACGTTAATAGACAATCTGAATTTAATTCATACCATATTTCAAGTCCAATTCTTCAACTCCTCACACTCATTTTCCTTGTACCGCGTCTTCAGTTACAATCATCAACCACACTCTTTTCTTCATTTTTTTTTAGAGAAAACCCATAATATATATATATATATATATATATATAATATTATATAGACGTATATTTGTATACACAGTCAATAACATACATGTCTCTCAAAACATAAATAAAATACATTATTAATTTTACTAGATATATAATCTTTGCCTACAACATTATCTATTTTTGCAAGTATATATCATTCACATGCTCAATTCTAAGATGTATCCCTAACATATTTTTTTAATACTCACAGTAATAAATTATACCGTATTTCATAGATTACGGTTGTGGAAATTTTTAACCCATAAAACTATCGCCTCAAACATTAATATCCTTAATGCAAAAGAAATACTCACAACAAAATTACACTTGTTGATCAAATACTAGAGAAATCATCATGGACTGTATCTTCTATAATGTTATAATAGTTTATTATAACACGACATATTTTAGATGTATAACTAAAAATTAACATGTGACAATTAAAATCATTATGGGTAACCTAACTCAATTTTGTATCTATGTTTGAATAGTTCCTTAATCTATTTTGAAAACTTGATGCAAAAGTTTCCTTCATGCAGGTTTGATAATCTCATTTTTATCATGTTTGAAGTTTCATATAAATTATATATAAAGTTAATTTATATGTGTGAATGTATATATTATTTTACAATTGTAAAGTTAAATTAGATTTAAAATTTACTTTTTGTAATACATTACTAAAGTAAAAATTAATCTTCAACTCCATGTTTAACCAATATCAATATTAATTCTCTCTAGCTTATTACACCATTGTTTGATTTCTTGCATCAAGTCACAAACTTCTAGAATCTAATTAAAGTTTTTACTCTTTATTACTTGAGTTTGAGAAATTGGAGTGCTAGAGAAGAGAAAATCATTTTGATAACTCTCACTCAAGTTTCAAGCCACAATTTAAACGAAAAACATTATCGTTTGAGTAAATATCCCATTCCTAAATTACTAGTGTGGTGCTTTAAGCCACAAATATATTCTATAACGATAATCGCTTGGATATTACAAAAATATTAATCAAAAAATTAAGCAAACTAAATATAAATAAAAATATAAAAAAGTAAAATAAAATATAAGAGTAAATTAGCCAAAGGTAAAAAAAAATTATTTCTTGTCAATAAACAATTGAGTATTCAATCTCATTAGCTTGAATATGAGATATATGGAATAAATCCCAAAACAGGAAAAATAAATTATTCGAGGAAAACCGTTTAAACTATACAATTATATTATGAGGTTGTCCAATAACCGAATCCATTTATACATATCTATATTTATGGACCTAATAAGCTTATATACACAACATATCATCATATGGCGTGAAGATCAATTTTTCTCGTACACTTAGATATTCACATTTTATAAATTTTTATTGACTTGAGTGTTGAAAAATATCTTACGAGTATAAATCATTTGTGTCTCTCATCAAAGCTCAAAGTTTATTTGTCAGGAGATGACAGTTCAACTTTGAGAGCATACACTTCACTACGGGGATCCTCCACATAAGTTCATTAAGAGAAATAAGAAGAATGAACTTTTCTATATCAAAATTTATTGAACTTGTATGATATACACCAAGCACAACATGCCTATTGAAAATAAGCATGAAAAAGACTTATCAATCGCAATCAAAATAATTATCTAATTAATTTAAATATATCAATAATAATGTTTAAACGAAATTGGATCGTAATTAGATCGACCATAATAAAAAAATCTATATAGAAAACTATAAATAAGTCAAAGGAACTTATTGAAACTTTTTATTATATATTTATTATAGTATTAATTATTTAATAAATCGAATCCAAATTGACTTTAACACCAAACAATTTTAAAATATATTTCTAATTAGTTGAATAACAACTTACTAAAAAAAAATCGAAATTAAGAAATTGTTGAGTGAATATTCGATCCTACACTCAAAGTTAACTCTATCATAATTATTCCTAATTATCTCCTCAACGTTATAATCTATTAATCATCATAAAATTAATGAAAGATCAGTGCCAAGTCGTACATGATATAAAGAGAATTTAAAGTTTTAGAAAGACAATTAATAAGAAAGAGCAAACTATTATTAGACAAACCTTTACATACTGATACGTTATAACAAGTGATAAATCTCAAATTAATTTTTAAACTATTAATGTTTCTTTCATGTTTATAGATGACAAAATTGATAGACTCCAAAACATTTTAATAACAACAAAGTGCAAGCTCAAACAAGTCTTTCAGAAAGGAATAATATATTTAAGGTTACCACCGGTTGAAACTATGAAAAGGTATACCTAGTAGTGAATTTTAATTGTTCATATTTAACCAAAAGTTAATAATTATACACAGATTTTATTAAACCTTTACGACAATTCACACAGACTATATAAATAAAACGACTTTATATATAAAAGAAATACAAAAACTTTACAAATCAATTTTATAGAATTAACTTAAAATTAAAATTTACTTTTTAACATACATAATTATAACATTTCATTAAATATGCATTATGAAAATTTAATCAATAAATTTTTGCATCTTGAAAGTTAAAAGACTGTATACCTACATGTCTGCAACTCTTATGTCTAATCTCTTCTGACCAGGTAGGCCAGGTTTTTTACATTTCTTTAACTTCTTCAATGGTTAATTTGAGAGATCATTCAGCAACAAAGGAAGAAATCCTTCTTGATGGGGTGAGTCAACTAGGTCTTTTAGTCAACACTTAAATTTCTACAGATAGATACAGAGACACCATATATAGTAACTACTCAGAAATTCATCAAAAGCGATTGTTTAATATATAATATATATTCGTCAGTACTATTTTCTCGTATCAATGATCAAATATTCAAAGCGTAACGCGTTAATGCATGAATGTCATGTTCTCTATGTTGTCCTTTCACTTTGATTCTTATCCAAACTACACAGATTTATGGCTATGACAGATGAGTCCGTGTATACACATAAAGATTTTTTTTTTTTTACTTTATATTATAAATGTGTTTTTATTTTCTCGAGCAATATCCTCAAAAATCTTAGTCCTGTTCTTTTTTTAGATAATCTCACAATTCTAACTTATTATTCGTCTCATGTATACATCGAATACTGATTTAAAAAATATTTATGAATATCATGTATTTAAAAAATAATAATTTATAAATTTTTAAAATATGATCTAAATAAAATTAAAAATATATAAAGTATAATGTAAATTAAATTTTAATTTTTTACAAAGAATATAGCTATACATTTAATTTATTTATAAACAGATATTAAATTATTCGTTATTTAATAATTAAATATAATTTAGCATTCTTGACAGATGCATAAATAACAGTGGACATGAGTATATTTTGGTATCTAAATGTCATAATGGAAAGTGTCCCCACTGCATTTAAGACTGGTGGTCCTGAAGGTGATTTACTTGATTTATGGTCAAGTAGAGGTAGGAATTAGGGTTTTGAGGTGCACCAAGGACCACTAATGGCGTTTTTTTAGGGAAGTCAATGCATCAGATTCTAAAAAATTATATTTCAAAATATTTTAAGAATTTCTTTCTAAAGACTTATAGTGGAAGGAGTTGAGCCTCTGGGCCAGTACCTGTGTGACATCTCCATTAATATGCTCCATTTTTTCTTCTATTCACATCTTACTGTTGCTGGTCTTTTCAAAACAGCTATAAAACACTTCCACGGATGCTTCGGAAAGAACTACGTAGTATACAAATGCGATGCATTTAACGTGGTATGATGATGGTTAACGAAAATATTGTTTTGAAAAACAAAACGAAAGGTAGAAAAAGTTACAACTTTGTTCTACCATGGTCGCCTAAACGAATTCATGGCATAAATCAAACAAGGAGTTATAAAAACTGGGAAAATGTAGTATACATATTTCCTCTAATAAAAATAAAAATGCTGATTATTTCAACCCGAGGTATTACTTTCTTAAGGTATGTTTATTTCTTAGAGACAATTTTTTTTTTATAAAGAAATGCGTATTTTAATTAAGAATCAAACTTTTCTATTTATCTGATAATATATTATTAAATAACCAATAAGATTTTACATTTCGCAGAGACAGAACATTAAACTTGCCAAATTACTTATGTTGCATTCTCCTTTTTTATGCATGTATAGGACTTATTATAACGGAACGGGAAAAAAAGTTTACGTTAAAAGAGTTGGAAAGAAATCTAATTAAGTACAGAGGAAGAAGATTAATTCATAAAATAACACTTTATTATAATTCTGAAAATGAAATGCTAAACTGCACAGATAATTTTGGAAAAAGGACTTACTCATCATCCTATATCAATAACCTTTTTTTTCGTCTAGATTTTATTTATTTCAAAATAAAAGTGCAAAGTCCATTTTATGAAATCTCATTCTTTGTACTAATTTACTACGTTGTATTAATCACTAGTTTGATCGCTATTAATTAATAAAGAAAAGAATGCTGTAAATACGTATAATCCTTGCAGATTTTTGAAATTTCGTGAGCCATAAAATGGAATTTATAATAAGGCTTTTTTCTGTTTGATACAATCTATTGGTATTAAAGTCTTTCTTTTGATATTTATTAATATAAATTTATATATCTAAAATTTAAATTTATAACCACACACAACTACAGTGAAACAATTGCTTTGAATTAATCCGCATTCATTTCGTGCTTTTGGTCCTACAATCAAGGATTCACATATGAGAAAAGATGCAAACAAGATCAAAGGAATTTTAAAGCAAAAGCGAACGTTTTTTTCTTATCGTAACACTAATCTCATATGATCCTAGAAAAGGATATAAACTAAGGCAATCTATTTTTTATAAATTTAAACTGATCAGAATATTAAGCGTTTAGTTTCGAGCAGTGAAGTCCTCTCTTTTTAACTAAGGATCTAGTAACATTAAATTTCTGCTCTAAAAGAAAAAAGAGTAAGTACGTAACACATTTCTGCTGCAAGAAAACAAATAAGTAACACTTTCTTTTAAATACATTCGTACCATTGATTAAAATTTGTATTAAATACTACACAATTGCAAATGAGACTTATAAAACAAAGAAACGAATCTTTTAAAATTTTGTGACTTTCAATAATTTATAATTAACAGAAATCATATTTTCGGAAAAATATTAGAAAATGTTATTAACCTTCTTTTATTCACAAATATTGATCCGGGTGAGATTAATCCAGACTCAAACAAGTACTAAAAAGATAATTAATTAAAAAAACAAACAAATATGTGAACATCTCCATGGAATTTTGGGATATCCAAGTCTTTTAATCCTTACATTAACATTGAAAAACACAAAGATAATCACGTTCAATCTAAAGAAACTAACGGTATACTGTAAAATTTTCATAATATTATGAAGATTTGCATGATGAAGATGGTTCGATTGATCACAGAACGAAGAGTTTGTGACAGTTTAAATTAGTCACTACATATCTATACAGAAATAGCAATAAGAACATAAAAAAAAAATTAAAGTACTGCAACATTTGTAATTAACATAAACAAGCTTGTCTTTTGATTGTTCTGTGTCTAGCCGAGTCAACTTTGTTGTAGCAGCAACAACGCATAGATATTAGATAGATCGCACGAGATAGGAACCCTTCATGATTCCGATCCCAAGAACAAATCCACTTTCTCCCAATCCAAAAAAGGGTCGTTGTCGACATCCATTTGGGTTCCTCCCTCACCGTGCAGGGTGGGTTGGTCATGGTCATGGTCAAGGTCTCCGGAGGAAGAACTCTCCGGTGAACATGTTGCACTTCTCTCCAACATTTGATGCTGATGATAATCATAACACGTTGAGATCGAACCCTTTTCTTGTTCTTCACCATTTTCAGCAATCGAATGCCTCGTTGTGTTCCTCCTTGGTGGTGGTCTTCTATCAAATGCACGCAAACACTTGGATTTTTTGTACACTCTGCATAAACTGAATTCCTTCCTTAACTGCAACTGATTAACATGTACAACGCAATGAAAAGATTGGTTAACTGCCACCGTTATAAAAACAGCACTAAATATCATGTACGATAAAATTGCGTTGTATATCCATGAAATTTCATGCAATGTATATACTATACAATTCAAACGTCTAATGGTTGATCTAAGAACCCTAACGGGCTGTTTAGAGGATGATGGCTCACCTGTGATGGTTCACCTTTGATGGCGGTATACTCGTTCATCTTCCAATCGGTTTTGGCTCCATTTGGAGCTCTTCCACTGTAGAAAACCATAGTCCTTTTAATTCCTATGATTCGATTATCCGAAGAATAAACATGATTCGGAGACCCTGTTGCTTTCCAGTACCCTGTGGTCGTGAGACGCTTTGGTCTTCCTCCTCGAGCTTCACTCTCTTGCCTCGGAATGAAAAAAAACCATTGTTCCGTGTCTCTCAGACTCGCCTCTCCAGAGATTTCTGCAAACCCATAAAAAAATATTAATATTTTATGACCAATTACATATAGATGTTTGACAGGAAACCCAAAAACACAACACCATCCTTGACTTGCATTGATGAAAAAATGAAAAGTAGAGAAATATAAGAAGTTTACGTGGGAGTTGGGAGGGGTTGTAGTCGTAAATATCCACCACTGGAATAACACGATTCATGTCCTCTCTTTCTCCTTCGAGTTTATTATGAAGATAGAACGAAATCAGCTCCTCTTCTGTGGGGTAGAAACGATAACCTGGTGGCATAACGTCCATCTTTGAGCACTTTATCGTACACTTTTAGTCTCTCTCACTGATATTTTCCTCACCAACGACCAGATAATCTTGTTTTCTTCGTTATTGGTGTAGACCAGTTCTCAAGCACTACACCTCGTGATGTTATATATATATAGATGAACAGATACAACTAGCGGTTTCAGAGAATCAACAGTAGGTACTGTAAGTAAAACAATGGCGCAGGACCACAAAATGTGAGAAGTCTAAAAGAATATTAATTTTGTTATCATTTTTATTGTATTAAAATTTAAATTATTGTATTTATTTATCATTTGAAAAATAAAAAAGAAATTAGTTTTGATATTTTTCTTGTTTTTACGTATTTTATATATTAAAATTAAAGCACGCGGCCTCGGAATCAATGACTGAGAAAGTTAGGCAAAGTGATTGTAAAAGACAAAATTGCATCGGAGTGAAAAGGAGAACAAAAGGAATTGGCTAGTTAAGTTAATTTGCCAGGAAATTTCCAATCCACGCGCTTACACCGTCTCTGGCATAATTATGCTTCCGTACATTTCTTTTCAAAATTCTTCCTTCTTTCCTTTTTCTTTTATGGCTAAGTTAAGAGGAAAATGTTCTTTTTAATAATTCTTTTTATAATTTTTTTATCACTTATTTTGTGATTCATTCTTTTTAAATATTTTTTTAAAAATAAATTCAAACATACTAATAAAATAATGACATGTGGCTTATTGGTAAAAAATTGTTAACCTATCAGCGTTCAAGTTAATATATTAATATTTTTGATGATGTGTACTTATTATTCCATTGAGAAACTTATTTGTAATTATTTTTTCTAGTTGTATATTTATTTAAAAAATACTTATAGATATTTGTATATATTTTAAAAATTTATTAAAATTTAAATAAATTTAATATATATATATATATATATATATATAATATAAATTAAAATGTAGTTCTAATTAAATTAAATTTAATAAAATATAAATTAATTTTAATTTTAATTAAATTTAACTTAATAAAATATAAATTAAATTTTAATTTTAATTTTTTTATAGATAATCAATACTCTTCTTATATCCGCATCTAATTTATTTATAAATTAATATTAAAATATTTATTATTATATATAATAAATATTTACAAGTAGAAAGTATCCACCGTACTAAATTTATTTACAAATATTTGAGTATTTATGTTATCTACAGTAATTTTATGATATGTTTATAAAAAACAATAAAATTAAATATTGTTTAATTGAAAAAAAAGTCAAAATTAAACTGTTTTTTTATAATAACAAAATTAAGGTTTTAAAAGAACATGTCATTGATGACGTTGTGGGATTTCAAACTCAAAGACCTACTAACAACTAAGAACATATAAAACGATGTACTTTTTAAAAATTGATATTTGTCATTAAGTTACATTTTTTGTTTGCTTTTCTTCTAAAAAAACATTACAATAGTAAATTATCATTCAATTTTTGTATACTTTTATAAATTGACGTTAGAAAATAATGCATACTATTTTATTTCACAATTAAAACTTTAGACAGTACAATAAATGAATTATATATATATATATATATATATATATATATATAATTTATGCTATAATATTTTTATAGAATAAACAAACTCAAGAACAAAATATTAAAATTTTTTATAGAATATGTAATTTATTATATGATTTCAAATCTTTGTTACAAATTCTTTTTATCATGTTTCAATTTTACATTCTCATTTTTCGTAAATATAAACTATATGCATTACGAATCTTCCGTTTAGTATTTATTAATTTCTTCGTAAAAATAGTATAAGACTGAAAATTTTTAAAGACTAATGTCACAACATATTAGATAAAAACTTTTGAATTCACATAAATATCTATTAAAAGAAATACATGTCAGAAAAATCCAATTGACTAAACTATATTCCTGAAATTTCCCTTGCAACATCCCTGATTTTTATTTTATTTTTATCGTCAGTAGGAATGTAAATGTAATGGTTTATAAAGACTTGAGGACTATACGTATAATGTATATATAAATATTAATGTATTGTTTTTAGATTAAGTATAATTTGAAAAAATTGTAAAAGTTAAATATCATTTACTCTATTTAATAAAATGATTATCTTGATTACTTGGGCATGGCTGTAATTTACTTCATGTCGTCATCTTTCATCTCCCAAGTACGCCATCGTGAGGGCCGGTAATTGCGACGTCAATTATGCTTATGGATATTATTTATTTACTTTATTCAAAATCTTTTTTTTTTCTGTGATTTTATTACTGAGAAAGTATTTTGAAATTCTAATGGGAAAAAAATCAATCATTGATTTTTAAAATATTTAAGTGCTTTAGTTAGAGTTTATATTAGAGTCTTGATTTAATATGCAATTATGATCATTTTATCAAAAATAAATTTTCCATCGATGGCGCTTTATTTTTTAAAATTTATCTAGTTTTACATTAATTCATTCATTGTGATTGACATCATGCTGCGTCAGTCACTAAAAAGATTGAAACTAATTTTGAAGCTAAATTTTAAAATATGAAATCGATATTATGTTACTTTAGTTGCATTACAAAAGTCGATGGATGGTCATCTCACTTCAACTACCTTATTTCTATTATGCACACTTCTTAATAAAATTTATATCTAATATCTAAATAAAAAACTGTTTCTTTTCTTACATTACTTTATATTTTAAAATAGAAATATAGTTTTATTAATATTGATTAGATGTTGAGTAATAATTTGAGTATACTTTTATTAATATTGCTTTTGTTGACGAACAACTTGGAATTATCAAAAAGAGCATAAATTTGTTTTTTCTACTTCTGTATTTTAAATAAGTTTGACATAAATATACTAATTAAAAAGCATAATAAAGAAGTATACGCAGCAATTTAGAGTCATAGGTATAAAGTTGACGTGATTTTCCAAAATATTTAATTTTTCTTAAAACTAATTATATAAAGAAACTAATAAGAAACAAAAAATATTTTTTGTTTTATGAATCGAGAATGATTGACTTTGCTCCTACATATATAGATGAAAAAATCATGGATCATGTACTTCTTTATTTAGAAAAGGTTTGTGAAATTTGTTTGAAAATTATGATGGATTATTTGGGATTTTCGAAAAGCAAATCCCGACAAGGATTGACATTGTTTTTTTAAAGATTTTTGTATTCTTCTATTTGAAAAAATATGGTGGGAAAAAAAGAAAAAGAAAGAGACCGACCATAAGCCGACGCGTACCCATAGCCTTTATTTTATGATTTAATATTTTTTTATAGGAAAATATGTGATAAGAAATAGTTTTTTTTATTATTTATTTATTTTAATTAAAATTTTAAAAAAATAAATATTATGTGATGCAGGAGATATAACCAATACCAAAAAGAAACGCGAAAAGATATTCTTTTTTTATGAAAAAAAACATTATTGGTGCATATAAAAAAATAAAATCTTTTAACAAAAAACCTTCAAAGTACAATAAAAGGAGAAAGAGAATGGTGCACACATGATATACATTTTTGGCTTTAAGTATTCCCCGAATTCTCCTTTGGTAGTTTCTTTTGGTAGACTTTCTCTAGGGTGACAACTTATTTTCCTCTATACTCTCTCCCATTCTTTCTATCTCTATTATTTGTCCATTTTTAAAAATTATATTTTCCTCTTTAAAAGCAACTGACGCAACAAATTATATTAATATACTATTTTAATTATTGTTTATAATTATTGACATAATATTGATTCAAATTATTACCATATCAAACTAATATTTCAAAAATATTTTCTAATAATGATGTGTCATACATTAAGAAAATTTATTTTATTATTTTATTTTTTCTTTTTTTCTTTACTCACCATTAATTATTATTATCTTATTTTTTATTTTTATTTATTTATTTATTCGGACGAAATTAAGTATTGACAATGATAAAACTAACATCATCGTATAGAATAAAAGAGATAAAAATGAGAAAGATGAAACTCATAAACAATTTTATACGTTCATTGTCATAGTTGAGTTGATCAAAATACTTTTCCATCGTGCATGACTTTTTTAATTTTAATATCTTGTAGACTTTGACCTCGATACATGTTTCTATCCACTAATTTTAACATGAATAAATATTGTCTCATCATTTAAAATGTTAAAAACGTGAAACCATTTTGTTATGATTACTTTAATTAATATTATTATACTTTTCATAAAAAAAAGTATTTTGGCGATATCAAATAAGTTTTGTGAGAATTTTTATTGAATATATATGGAAATTTGAACTACACTCTATAAATTTAGTTGTGTTCGTAGATTATTAAACATTGGGGTTTTAGTTCTTTTAATTGTAATTGTTGAAAATAAATTATTATCTCTTTAAAATTAATGAAATTCAATTTAATACTTAGTTTATGATCAATTTTTAATTATCTTCGGTAACATCATAATAACATGATAATTTAACTTTAAGCATTTATGTCTGAAAACTGAAAAAAACAAATGTTCAATATGAGATTTTAATCATTACCTTATATGTTAATATCAAATAAAGGATCCCTAATATATTAGTACTTATTTGAAAAGGAAATATCATATTATAAAATAATTATCACATGGTGCTGTAATAAAATATTTGATAAATTAATAAAATAATAACCCATTTATCGCTACATATTATGTTAGAGGAGTATTTATTGATTAAATAGATTACAGTGCAAACTTTCAATTCATCTTATTAAGTTTTATGAACTATATTATTATTATTATTATTATTATTATTTATTAAGTTTAAATTATTTCATAATTTATGCATTTTTATTTAATTTTTTATTATACTAATATTTTTTATATTTTTTTAATTGTGTCGTTTAATTTTTTTTAGTCAAGTAATATGATAATTATCTGTTTCCGTCATTTTATTTATTTATTTTTATGTATAACATTTTATGATTTATATAAAATAATGTTATATTACTTAATATGTAATGATAATAAATTTATGTTATTGCTTTTATTGGTTATTTGTATTTTAACTTTGCATTTTTTTATTAAACAAAAGAAAATGTAATAGAAAAGTTGATAATGGGCTTGGTCATTGTGGTGGACGATGGCATGTACGAAATTATTAATGACTTGGGTTGAAAAATTGACTTGGAAACTCTTGTGTCGTCCTTTTATAGGTGACACTGACTGCATCATTTGGTTTTGAATGGAAAGCCATGCATTGTTGTGACTAAATTGTTTCGTAGTGTGAAACAAGACAAATATACGTGTCTTTGCTGTTTTCAATAGGAATTTAAAAATGTTTTAGTCACCTAACATGTCAACCATTTAGAATATATAAGCATAAATGAATATGTCTATATTAAATGTAATGTTTCAGAAACTTCTCCCTATAGGCCTTTCCGAAAAAATTTTTGTAATTATTGCTATGAGCTTGTATAAGTTAATTTAAAAAAAAATCATATATTTTTTTTATAAAAGGTCATGCATAAATTAAAGCCCTCATTGAATGCAACAAGCCTTATAATCTTTCTTTTATGTTGTAACATCATCTTTCACACTGATACCATTCTTCATGGTTTTTAGAATTTCTTGAAAGCCAATAATAGCTTCTGTACGTATGACCTTATGATCATAATTTTTTCCATCAAAGATTGGCAATGTAGAAAGAATTTTTTTAACTCCGTTTGATGATGCCATGATAGTAACCTTTATAGTCTGATACCACTTGTTGAGAGAAAGGTAATAGTCACACAGGAAAAATATCAGAAAAATATTAAAGAATAAAAAACACACTGAAATGAATGTAATTTTATTACAACTGATAAGTTTCATTTACCAACTTAAATAATAGAACAAATAAAAATAAAAGATACTCGAATTAACTCTAACATAGTGCAATAAAAGGAGTAAACATGGCATACTAAAAGGAAAACGCTTTTCACTATCAGGTGACAATTCGAGATTACCATTTACAGAAACAAAATACCACTTGGATCAACTAGCACAACAGTATTATAAATTAATTCTTACCTTTATACATTTATATTTAAATATACACTTTTTCTATAAAAGTAGTAAAGTTAATTTTAGGCTTAATACCCTATTTTGTCCCCAGTTTCGTTCGAAAATGTCAAATTAATCCATCCTTTAAAAAATGCGTCAATTACGTTCTCACTTAATAAAATTTGCATCAATGAAATCCTCTCCGTTAAATCTGTACAAACGACGTTAATTGAGGAAGTAGAAGAAAGAGAAAAATAATTAACGCTGTTTGTACAGATTTAACGGAAGGGATTTCATTGATGCAAATTTTATTAAGTAAGGACGTAATTGACACTTTTTTTAAAGGATTGACTAATTTGACATTTTGGAACGAAACTGGGGATAAAATAAGGTATTAAGCCTTAATTTTAATCTTTATATTATTTTTTTCTTTAGTTATAATTTCTTTATCGAAAATGTACATGCATTTTTTTGGAAGGTGAGAATGAGTCCTCTTTAATGGAGTGGTAAGAACTTTTTTCTTCCGCTACAAGTTATACCATTTAGTGGTCGAAAACAACCTGACCTTTTATTCTATAATGATAAATAGACTCAATCAACCACAATCTATATGCTTCTTTTTGGTCAATGGATTTCACTACAGAACATCTATTCTAGTCATTCAATGAAATTAATACCTCAATTTTTAATTGCTAAATAATTTACCTTGCATTTCATTCTAATTTCATTTCCAAGTCTTCTATATACATTTTCATTATTGTTACACCACCCTCACAATGTTAACTGTTTAAAATTTTTCTACCCTTTTTTATTTAAAAAAGCTTGTTTATTTTAAACTGGTCTTGAATTAGTTAAACAATTATATTTTCAAATTGAAAGTTAGATCATTGTTTTAAAACTATTTAAAATCTTCTAAACCATATATTACTATTCATATGCTGAAATGTGTTATTATTTTTTATTGAATTGTAATATCCATTTTTTAATTTTCAAACTATAATCCTTGTCTTGTGGTATTTTTAAAATAATGGTAATTTTTTTAAATTAAATCATTATAATTTCAAATTAAAATTAAAATATCTTTCGATCCATACTAAATTAAAATATTAGTCCTAAATTAAAATATTAGTCCAAAGACCATTATTATTAGGCAAACTTTCTATCAATAAGAGGGTTAATCTCTCCGCCACTACATGTTGTTTCCTCATTTCCTCATTCTTATTCTTATTTTGTCCTGGAGATCAACGAATATAAGATATCTGTTTGGCTTCAACGGATCTTGACATCTGTTAAGAGAAATCAAGATTAATTAAATTAATAAATAACTAAAAATCTAAAATTATATATTACACATAAAAATGTATACAAAATAAAATAAAATTAATTTAAACTAAAAAAACAAGCACAAAGGCCTGGGAGATCCATTCAGCCTTCAACGAATCTTGACATTCGTTGACGGAAATCAAGATCCGTTGAAGACCGAACAACGCATAGATACCCGCATTTTTGGAACGAAATCAACCATGAACCATACTCTTTTTCGCGAACCAACCATCTATAGAGCCAACTCAGTGATAATGAAAGCATCGGAAATAGAGGAGGAAACGAAAATTACAAATAAGAGAAGTATTAGGAGGAGAGAAAGAAGAGAGTGAGAGAAAAAATAAAGTTTATGTGAGGGTGTGAGGCTGCAAGAGTGAAAAAGGAAAATAGGAATAGAGGAAGAAGATAAGTTTATGTGGTGTGGGGTGTAGGGGTCACGACAGTGAAGAGTAAAAGAGAATGAAATTAAATTAGGGTTTTATGTGATGTTTGGGTGTGGGGGTTGCTCCAGTAAAGAGTGAAGAGTGAAAGAGGATGAGTTTAGATTAGGATTTTAGATTAAAATAAATAAAAGTAAAAAATAAATATTTAAATAAGACAAGTTTTAAAAATAAAAAAAGTTGAAGAGATGGAAGGAGCAATGGTGGAAGGACTAACCCTATTTGAACCATTAGTAGGAAGAATTTCAAGAATATCGTGTCAGGGCCTTTTGCTTCCTGCCTCCTGTTATTACTAAATGCACTCCGTACTGATAGACCAAGACTAAATGCACCTCCGGTACAAAGGAAGAATAATTGAAAATGCTGCAAAGGAAAAAGAAGAGATAAGCCTAGCAAAAAAGTGCATTTTTAAACCCTCGGAATACATTTCATATGTTTCCAGAATTGTCATTGCAAAAAACTTAAAAGATTTTATATACATCCTGGAGAGTTTATTCCAAAAATTTAGTTATATACATTTCGCACATTTTGAAAAGCTTATTCTATTAAGTTTTGTTCAAGAAAATTTGTTATAAAACATATTTATTATTCTAGAAATTTATTCTGAAAATTGTGTTCCAGAAATTTTAGAAAATTCCTATTAAATTCCTAAAACTTTAATTTTTATCTTCAATTCTTTTTAAACAAAATTCCCATGTAGATTTTTAAAAAATTGATTAAAATGACGAGAAAAAAATTGAGTAGAAAGCACTATGCGGAATTAAAAACTGAAATTAGTTGCCGCCCATACTTACCGGGTAGCAGAACCATGATATAGAAAAGCCCAATAAGGGTAATCTTGTCTTCCAGAATATCCATGAGACTATATATACCCTCGTTTCGTTCTCCAACCACTAGGGTTTTACCTTCTTTCTCTCGTTTCAGGCAGCATTTTCGTTTTGTTTTCGTTTCCGTTTCCGTTTCGTAATGATATAATAGGTTGGTGAATCTGTTTGCTATAAGCGCTGCCCTTAAGATCGCCTTCCCAATTTCTCCATGGAAGCGTGTCGAGTCATAGCAGCGCCATATCAACACGCTTTGAGGTTTCTCTTTAGGGTTTCCCTTTGAGTCCTCTATTTTCCACCTTTCTCTTCTTATCAAGATTCATTGAACCCTCTGTATTCCACTGGAGTTTGAATCTTCATTTTTGTTGATTTCTATGGCAAGTGGGATTGTTTTTCTCGCTTTGCCTTTAGATTCGACTAATTGGACTTCATCTCCTTTGGTTGGGTCATGTATCGGTGCCTCTGTATCTGGTGGAGAACATTTGAACCATTTGTTTTTTATTAGCTTTAGAGTGTTTATTATTCTGTGCTGTTTATTTATTCGTCGTATTTTAAGGGAAACAAGAAGGCAAGGATGATGATTCAATTAGATGTATGAAAGGAAATTTCCTTTCTGAATTCAAAATCTTGAGGCAATCCATTCATATACCTGACTTGCCTACACTCATAGGGTTTCTTGGTGAAGTTCTGATTTAAGTTATTCGAAGATAACACAATTTTGATTGGTTTTGTGTTCTTTTTTTTTTCTAGGTTTCAATATTTGATTTGGAAACAAGTATATTAGGATTTTCTAGATTTAGCTTTTTGAATTTGAAAATTGATTAAATTTTGTTGTCAAACTCCATAGTGAATGGAGTCAAGAATTTTGAAATATATTTTTGTAAAATGTCTTAGATTAGAGTGATATGTATGATTTGTTATGATTTAGAAATGCTTGGACATTAATTTTAATAATAATATTCATCTTTTTTTGTCTTATTTAAAACCTAAAAGACTAATGGGAATGGGTTTTTTTTTCTTTTATTACTCTCAAATTTAATCTGTAAAATAAAAGGTTTTCGACAAAAAAGAATAATTCGACATTCACTGTTTACTCAATCAAGTCCTATTTGACTTACCAACACCCTTCCGACAGACCAATTTCACCCCAAATGCTCATTTCCACCACTCTACTATCTCCAAAATCAACTTTAAACATGACAATGTGCCCCTACTCAAAATCACCCACATTATCACAAACTTCAAACATTTCATACAACCAATAACAAATCCAATATCATTTCATACAAACAGTTAAATTTCACATTATACATCTTCCCTAAAAACCTAAATTTAGATCAATCAAATACATTGCACATAAACTCATCATACATACACATTAAATCACTAATTAAAACATTAATCTAGCTTTTGTTATTTTAATTAATAGTTCAACAAATCCCAACAATTTGCTTGCAATGCTCGTGTAATTATTTTAATACTCTATTTTTTAGGTTGTTATAGTTTTTATGAATTTTGTAGGTAGTTTAGAATTAAAAAAAAAAGTTAAGAACTGTATAAATTAAAAGAAAAAGTTAAAAAATAAATGTAATAAAATAATTATTTTAATTGGAAAAGGAAATCACCTATTTAGAGAATAAAGTTGGTGTACACCGAAAAGAGATGATATTTGAATATTAATATATAAATATAAATTGTAACTAATTTAAATAAAATAATTCAATTTTTTGTTAGTTTAAAGATTTAGAAAAAGAAATTAAGTACGTTACTATACTAACCTTTTTTCAATAATTTGTAATTTTTCATCTTTTTTTATATTTGTAGCTACAAAAGATTATGAAACACCATCTAAGTTAAAAAAGTTATGTTGACTATACCTTGTTTACTGATTTAATTTAGACAAGATTAAATGTTGTTTTTAAAAGCCTTTTTTATTTTTAATTTCTCTTTATAAGAGTTGAATCTTTAGTTTATTTAAAGCTTAATTCCACTCTATTGACATATTTATAACTTGTCATAGTATTAATTATAATACTAATATTCATTTTCATTAATAAATACAGTTCATTTATTGTCACTCCAAAAATTAAATAAATGTGTATTTCAAAAAAATAATGTCTTAAATATAGTCACAAATATAAGCTCAGATAAATGAATACACAAGTTTTAAAGGGACAAGACATTGTTGAGCAGCTGATAATAAACTTAATATATAATGAGTTTAAACGTGTTTTGTAAAGGAATAAATGCAACTTTTAGGGTTAGTTCAATCAAATAAATATATGAAAAAATAAAAAAAGGGGTTAGTTTATACCAATTTTTCTTTATGTTCAATCAAATAGATGATATCTGTATATGAAATGAAGACTTCCAAAGGACAAACAAAATTTAATGACGCACTGATATTACTGTGAATTTTGAGAGAAAAAAAAGAAACTATCAAATAAAGGTCTAGTTTTGAAATGATTTTATAAAATTAAAAAAAAAGGAAAAAAAAGTTCCTAAATTTCAATCACTGGCCAAAGATTTCACTCTAATAGTTATATTCCCACAGGTGTCGATTTTATTTTTTTTAAAGATTTTTTTTTACACCACTTACATTAATTAATAATTTATTTTTAGAAGTAGATATGAAATGTCTACAAATTTGTTAATTATAAGTTTCAAAACAATTGTACATTTTTTGAAAATGTATTACTGTGCTCGTTTCATTTATTTAAGTGGCAAGTTTAAAAAAAAATGTTATTTAACCATCAGTTTCAAATTACCTTTTTTCTTTTTCTCAATTATGATATTTTCTTTTGCTTAACTTTTATTATTGTGCGCATTTATTAGGAAAGTAAAAAGAAAAAGTTAACTACTAAACAATTTTACAACCATTTTTTTTAAAGGAAAGATTTATTCTGAAAAATTTGAAAAAAAAATAATTCCCAATTTTTATTTAACAACGGTGGAGCTACTTTTTTTTTTCTTTTCTGAAAGCAGAAATTAGGATTTAAAAATTCAAATTCGTCAGTGACCTTTCACCCAAAAAATGTTAGGAATATGATTTTTCAGGAACGAAGCTGGGGAACTTAAAGTAATGACTTTCCATGAGTAGAATTCAGCTATTTGGAGGTCAAATTTAAATCAATTTTTTTTTTCTATAAAAAAATGACTTGGGAAAATATATCTAAAATTAATAAATTACAAACATTGAATTAAAATATTAATTTAACTGCATTATATAATAGAAGAGTTGTGTTAAAATTGATGAATTAATAAATTTTGTATTAATTTAAATACTACTTAAATTTAATATCACTATTTATTTGAACTTATGCTAATATGAAGTTAATTACTGTAAAATATTCATTTTAAAAACTGTCCTTAATTTAGTGTTTTCTCCTTTATGTTATTTTGTTTTTAATTTAATAATCATGATTTTTTAATTTAACTTCTACGAATAAATTAATACTGATGATTTGAAAATCTCAATTTAGCAACTTATGAAATCTAGATTTCTTACTAAAAGTTTTCACAAACATGCAAGTATAATGGGATTGGAGTATGCAAGTATAAACATGATATATATATATATATATATATATATATATATATATATATATATGAATTTAAATACAAAATAAGTTGTAAAGTTGCTTAAGTATCAAAGTATTGTTCCTATCATTACAAATCTAATCACACTATAAACATATATTTTAACAATCTTCAAGCATCATTATTAGATTTTACGTTTTCTCCATATTATTAGTACAATCAATAAAATCCTTAATTTAATTTTCTCAATGTTACGGGCAGTTCACAAATTTGTGCTCAAAATTTATAAACTCATAAATGATATCTTTAGTCTTAGTTACATAAATACTAAAATAAAAATCAAGAGAAAAAAAAAACAATCTTAGCATATTTAAGAGGAAAAATATTTGTTAACACCGCCTTTTTCTTTATCTACATTCAACACTTTCTTTTTATAATAAAATAAAAATATTATAAGTAATAAAGATAAAAATATTATAATAAAATAAAAATTTATAAAATTGTAAGTTGAGAGCGTAGAATAAAAATGAACATGCCAGAATATTTATTTAAGAGAACAACCTAATGGCTCCCTCAAGAACTTCCCTTTAGATATTTATTTATTTCAGTTTTGAGGCACCATTTACAAGCTTGATTCTATTAATAGCTTGTTAGATTCAATGACATAAATAGATCATTATCAAACTAAGATTTAAAAAAAAAACTCTAAATCCTTAAAATAAAGCTTAAGAAAAAGAATATTTTAACCAACTACTTTAATAAAGCTTAAATAAAAAATATTTAAAATTTTTATAAAACTAAAATTTATTAACAATAATAATAATAAAATGTTTAAATTAAAGAAATATATTTTCAAATAATAGATTTATTAATAATGAACTTAAATTAATAATAATATATTTTAAATTAGTTATTCATTTTCACCCAATTTATTAATCTCATTCTAAAATCACTCTTATATATGTATCTTGTCAGAATCCATTTAAAATCCACTAAAAACTCATTTGAGTGGAAGCCAAATGTCAAGGAAGAGAGCTGGAAATCAGAGAGTGGAAAACAGGTGGTAGTAGGAGGTTGGCCGTTAACTAATGATGGTAGGAGTAAAATTCCGGGTTTTCAAAAGTTCACGCCACTTCTGCATGCACCCTTCTTCCACAAAGTTCTGAACTTTCATTTTCTCCTCTTTCTCTCTAAGATTTCTTCATCCTCCCTCTACAAAATCTTACTCTTTTCTTCCTCCATCATCAAACAAACCACACCTGAGTACTCCCGGCGTCGAGGGCGTTCGTTTGAACCGATCAGTTTTTGATTCCGAGCTGGTAAGTTCATCTCTCCCTCAGCCGTGTGTTTTCTGTCGCATGCAAACCCAGATTTTTGGTTGCATGAGTTGATCTTCTCATTCTGAGTATTTATGGTCTTGTGTTTGATTTAGTTTCTTAAGGCGTGACCGTAGAACGCTAAGGTCTCTGGTAGAGGCAAACCATATGTTGCATTTGTGAACGTTCGGTTACGCTTAGAGGTAAGGAAAGCTTATATAATTTGATTTAGATTCTTGCTTTGTATGGATGCATGTTCGTTGATATGAAATATGGTTGTTACTGCATTGTTGGTTGTATGAGTATACGAATCTAAGAGATGAGAAACTGGAATGATATTGTGTTGATGATGAAATATTGTATGTTGTTTAAAAGTATTGATGATTAATGAAAGCGATGAAATGGGTAGGGATGTTGTCGAGAGTCAGTATTGACCATTCAGTTATACTTGAGTATTCGGTCTTGGACCAAGCGTTCGTTTCAGTAACGTTTGTTCTTCATAAGTGTTTGGTATTAGACCAATGCTCGTTCGATATAATGTTCGGTTTTCTTGTGGACTCGGTTGGAACTGTATTCTTTCATTTGGAGAGAATTCTAGTTGAGGACGAGCGTCTTCGTTTTGTAATATTCGTACATGAGCGTTCGACCAAGGGTAGTCGTTCCTTGGTATTTGGTTATAAACTTCAGTATATCTATAAGCATTTGTATATTTCGTTCGATCTTGAACACTAGTTAAATGATATCTTATATGTATTAAGCCTTTATTCTATAAGTTTAGTAGTGCTCGGTCTTACCCCAAACGCTCGTACTAAGTAGTGCTCGGTCTTACACCAAGCGCTCGTACTAAATAGTGCTCGGTCTTACACCAAGTACTCGTACTAAGTGTTGCTCGGTCTTAAACCAAGCGCCCGACCTTGATTCAGTAATATGATTTTTAAAATAAGCGCATTCGGCCAAACTCAACAGCGTTCGGTCTCTACAGTGCTCGGTCTTCGACTAGTACTCGTTCTCCTTGATGTTAAACTCATTAACAAAGCTAAGTATTTATATCGTTCGGTTTCTTCATATAATTACGTCCGTTATTATTATTTGATGTCCTACAGTATCAGTTTCTAATGGTGTTCGCCCTAGAGTGTTAGCACTAGG
Organism: Vigna umbellata; assembly: GCF_029865625.1. NCBI lineage: Eukaryota > Viridiplantae > Streptophyta > Magnoliopsida > Fabales > Fabaceae > Vigna > Vigna umbellata. The sequence goes on along the minus strand of NC_142169.1, from coordinate 29,573,845 downwards.
TCTAGGCTTTACGGTGTTCGGTTTGAACTATCAAGAGTTAGTTGATTAAATTGGCTCACTTGGTAAATAACATTCGATTCTATTAGCCTCTGAGAACTATTATTGTATTCGGTCCCTTTCACAATAAGTGAGTAACTCTCTCGATTTGATCTGTTTTGAGTTGGAGACATCCCGGTCTCACTTCAAGTGTTCGGTCTTGTTCTGGATTAAAAACTAACGTTCGGTATTTGGTATCCTACGAGATCTTTATTCAAATTGGTTCATTTGAGGTTTTAATAATGAAAGATGATGGAATATGATATGAATGAAATGACTTTGGTTATGAAAGAGTGTTTCGGAGAGGAATATCTCATGATTTGATATTGGAATGGTAAAGTATGAATGTGGTCAGACTAAGTTGTTGTTCATCCTGACATTCTAATGGTCACCGAGTCTCAAGTAGAGAATGGTGGCGCATGTGGTGAGAATAGCAGGAGGCCTGGTTGCGTATAGCTTGGGGTTCCAGCTATCGGACTAAACTCATGTGTAGACTTGGGTTTCCAGCTACAGTGAGGGATGAAGGGTTAACCTCGTGTGGCGGCTTGAGTTTCCAGCTATGGTAATTCTGATGGTTTTCCAGATTACCTTTCCACGAGTGCACGAATGTCGTAGCTACACAAAATTCATACATTCCGGATAGTCAGAGTAAAAAGAACAGTCTTTGCATGCATTGTTATATGATTATGGTTGGGAAAAGTATGATTTTTGTACATGATGGTTTTTATTAGACTTGTGTGAAATATATGTTGATGTTTGAATTAAATTACATTAGCTTACCCTATTTCCTGTCATGTCATGTATTTTCGTTCATTCGTTCTTGTCATTGCGATGATCACCCTGTGGGTGGGAGCAGAAGGAGAAGAGATTGCTGGAAGAAGCATTGGAAGAGACAGACGTAAAGGTCGAAACTTAGGACGCTCGGTCAGTTCTTAGCCTACTCTTTTGTAGGAGCGTTCGATCATTCGTTTACTTTATTTTTTGATTTGACCGTTCAGCATAGGAAGGGTTATAAGTCGTTCGTTCTATATTTGTAGTCATTTGTACAATTTTAACTCTTTGCTATTTTTGTAAGACCGTTCGGCCATAACCGTACTTCCTATCTTTTGTAAAAACTAAGCTGTAATATTATTATATGTGATCTTTCTATTATATGATTTTACACTGTATTTTTGGGATGTTACATATCTCAGTAAATGAATATTTTTTATAAATTTTATATTGATATAATTTAAAAAAATATTTTTTAAAACAATATTTAAAAATAGTCATAATTTGGCATTGGGGAGACTAATTTTGGACTTGAAGAATTGCTTGGGTTTTGGTAGGTATATTGTGAATAGGTTGCTTTTTATACATTTTTTTCAAAGAAAAGAGAAAAAATTTAGGAGAAAAAGATTAAAAAGGTTTTTTTGAAAAGAAAAGATTTTCTTGGTTTTTAAACTTGTATCAGAAAACAATTCCTGTAGATACCTAAATTAAATCACAATGCTTAAAGTAAGTGCAAATATATTACTAATTTAGATTTCGGTATTATCCAAATCTAAATATACCTTTCTCACACTAAACTAATTTAAGTATCTTTCTGCAAGCACCTATTGATCCATTTTAATCCAGCTTTCAACCATTTGATTATCACGGGAGCAGTATAATAAATTCAATCTTGTGAAACACCATTCTACTTTTCTGTAAAACAACACAACGTTTAGATGAATTGATGTTGAAACTTTTGTCCAACTTGCTTCCTTGGTTGAAGAAGAAATAAAACATTTTAGATTATGAAAACGATTTGTCCATTTTCCCTGACTGGTAATACCACTTCAACAAGCAACTTCCAAACTTCCCGTGGCCACGAATAGATGTACTTGCCCACAACTTTGTCTCATGTGGGCCAAACAATGGATTTCACCTGAGCAAAATTCATCATCTACCCAACACAAGTCAATGAACCAAATCTTTAACTTGTATATACTCCAACCAATGCCTATATTCTATAGTAATCAGCATTTTACCCAACCAATTTCCCTACATGACAGACATCTCTATGGTACGATATTAGGCTGAAAGCAGAGTGAGAAACAGAACATGCAGAAACATGGAATGTCACTAATAAATCAGAACTGTTCCATATCAGAAAATTACAAACCTAATAAGTCGCATTTAGATCTAACAACCAGTAATCATGGTTCTTTATTAAGCTCAATAAGAATCTAATTCTGGTGTAAGATTCATAATGAAACATGTTAACACGAATACGGACAACAATCTCACCAACTCTCCAAGCTTTTCAAAGCACAATCATTGTACTTCCCCTCCTTTCAAAGCAAGTGAATAATGCTTACAATCACATGAAAAGCACCAATTATCTGATGAGTATTCACTCCATTCATCAACACAGGATTGTTTCATTTATTTATCTCCAGAGACTAAACTTTCAGAGTCAGTGCAAATGAAGTAGGATAAAAACAGGGAACATTAAAGTTTAGCCATTTAAATGTTCCAACAAAATCGAAGCCAAAACCGTTCATCCAATACAAAAATGGAGAGAGGAAGAGAAAAAGAAAAAAAAAAGATAGACTTTATCCAAGTTTGGTCCATCAACTAACATGTTTCCAGATTCTATACCAAGCACAGAGCAAAAAGAGCATCCGAAAACGAAGTTACGTGGAGCGAAACTATCACTTTCATGGATAGTGCAGAGAAGCTATCAAAATTTAACTTCCCCACCTCAACGGGAGAGAGAAAGAGATAGAAATGGAAAGTAAGTAAAATTAAATTAATCAATCAAGAAAACCGGTTTGGCGCAAAACGGCGTTTCTAACCTGACGGAGATCCCTCCCTTTGAGGGTTCTCCCAACTCCTTCCAACACCGAAAAAGTGGTTTTGGGCGAAACGCCAGAGCCTCTCGCCACAATTTCGTGCGGCGGCAGCATCTCCTCGTCATCATCGTCGTCATCGATCACGCGCGCGAATTCGTCGGCGTTGCGGCGCTTGGAGGCGCCGGCCGCAATCAGAATAGGAACCTTGACGGGCGCCGATTGCTGGAACTTTCTAGAAGGTGCGGACTGCGCAAGGTAGTCGGAGGCCGGCGGCCTCGGCAGCGACGGAATCGTCATGCGCGAGGAGGTTTGAACAGGGGACTTGCCGCGGAACACGCCGCCACGGGAATCCGGCTCCGTGAGCACGACGAGGATTCCGGAATCGACGGGGCGATCGAAGTTACGGAGGCGAGGCTTGGGCGAGGGCGCGTGGTGTTGGGGTTCCGATTCAGGGGAATCGGCCGCCCAGAAAAGCTCGGCTTCGCTGAGCTCATCGGCAGGGGAGGGGGGTGCAGCAGCGGTGGCGGGGTAGCGACCGAGGAGGCGGTGGGAGGATGAGGAGGAGGATCGGCGGTGGAAGGAGGGTGTGGGGTCCATTAGTTGTTATTTTTTTTTTGTTTGGTGTGGGGATAGGAAAGAGTGGAAGAGTGAAAGAGAGGAGTGAATGTGAATGGGAAAGAAAATGAGAGGGTGATGTGGCGGAGGGTCGCAGAGTGGTAAATAAAACCAAAAGAATGAGAAAATGTTAAACCTCTTTTTCTGTGGGACCCGCTTTCAACCATGACGTGGCAAAGTTGCTAATAAACGGGTTTCAGTTTTCTCCTCTTTGTCCAGTCATAGCCTGGAAGTCCTCATACAGATCTTGAAAACCAGAATTCAAATTCAAGCCACGCATTCAATCCAAACACCAAGGTCCACTTACCACTTCAAACAAGGTACACTTAACTTTTAAAAAAAATTCATTTATTTATTTTTTTTACTTTTTTTCTGTATTTTTCTATATGTTTAAGTGTGACTTTCATTTAAATAAGTTAAATTTCGTTTAATATTTTTTTTCCAAAAATTACTCTTACTTCTACTTTATTTCCATGTATATATTTTTTCTTCTTCTAAATATTCAAATAAACTTTTTATCAATTTATTTACTTTACCTAATTACTGATGATCTCTGACATGCATAAATAGACTCTCCAGACCTGATTTTTCTTTTCTTTTTTTTATTTCTTTATTTATTTTTTAATTAAGTTACATTGATTGTTTAGTTTTAATTTAATAAAACTGATGAATTTGTTTAATAACTAATATGTTTAGTATGATTTTATGTATAGAGTAATTGGTTAATATTTAATTTTTTTTAAAGACTAGGAGTTTTAATTAATAATTATTAATATTTAATTTGATTCTTTTAATATTATTAGAATAATAATAACAGACCATCACCTTAAAAGTATGCTAACATAAAAATAATAAATTTATTTGAAATATGAAAGGTTACCTTTTAAAATAAGTTTGAAAAAGTTTATTTAAATTAATATATAGCGAATTGTAATTTTTTTCCGAACCTACTCAAACGCCAAAAGATTATTCCAATGACCATGTGTTAAAATATTTATATTAAATTTATTTAAATATAAATTAATAAATATAATAATTTAATTTAAAACAATATTAGATATTGTATTAGTCTAATGTTTCAATTTAATTTAAATTAAATATTGCAATAATTTAGAATAAATAATGTAATACAAAGTAATATTAAATGTTGTTCTTAATTTTATTTGGAAAAAAATCATTAGTATTAATAATGACATATAAAAAATTATTTTATATAAAATAAATTTGAGTGATTATGTTAATATTAGTTAATATTTAAGGGAAATGTATTTATTAATAAATATTTATTTACTTTATTTCTAATAATATAAAATTTTAATTGGTAGTATGAGTAAATTTTGTAGTTTATTGTTTGTAATGAAGGAACTTATAGATTAAAAATTTAAGTAATTTTTCATTAATAATTGAAATTTAAGTGTATTACACCCAAATATTATATTAAACAAAAATCAAACAAAACTTTTTTAATATTTTTATTTTTATTTGTTTATATTTTTATTTATCTTTTATTTTAATGTATATGTATTTAATTTAATATTGTTAGCAAAGTTTCTGTTTTTGTTTTGATTAAGAATTTATTTTAAAACTATTTAAGATTAGTAAAAGAATACTTGATTTTTAAGTTATTTATTAGTAGAAGTGAATTCAATAACATTGTATTTATTTCTTTCTTAAAACCTAGTGGGATATTTTTATCAATTTTTTCAACGAAAATTACGTAAGTTGTGCAAAAGTTTGTGATTTGAGTTTTGTAGTGAGAAAAATCTTCAACATAGCCACAACAAAAACCATACCACCTTCATCCCCTTCATTTATACATATATTTTATAATCGTTCACCTGACCAAAATCCTATAAATATATTTTTTTTATCCTTCACCTTATCAAAACCCAAATATAATGACTCAAATAATCATCAAACAATTATCCACTATCTAATAATGTCATCACTAACACCAACATAGGATATTCATAACACTTACATAGGATATCCAAAAGAAGAGTATGAGTTCATAAATGATATACTAAATGTCTTCCCAAAACTTAATGGGTTATTAGGAAAAAATCCACATAAACACTTAAAAACAATATCATATCTCAGTAAAACATGTTTTTCTAGAATTTGTTGATGTTGATCTGGTTTTGAAACTTGAAACAAATTATTTTTACATTTTTTAATGAACCAATTTAACTTCAGTTATATCAATAAACATTTTAATATTAAAAGATATTTATATAACTAAGTATATCATATTTTATTACACAAACTCAACATATCCATTTATCATAAATCTTATTTAAATCAATATTTTAAACAAAAAATTTAATTAAAATTTTAAAATTAAACCTTTAACTATTGCATGAATATGCACTCATTTTACTTTTCTTTGTTCGAGTAATAAATATAATTTATTTTACAAATATATCCTTTATTCATTGTGACTTTATATAAATATTTTGACAAAAGCTAATTAGTGTACTAAAAACATTACTTAAGACATAAATAATGATCCTTAATTCTCTACATTTAATGTTAAAATAAAGAATAATTAACTTCACTGATTAAAATAATATAAATTAATATAACAAATTCTCTAGAAACAAAAATATTATTTTTTTTCTTTTATACCCTATTTTCTAAACATAAAACAGATACTTTATAATTTCAATAGTCTACACAGTCGTCTTTATGTCCAGTACTTTAAAAATTTCACACAATTTGCTTTTCGGAAGTTTAAAGAGGAGTTTGAAAGATGCATCCAATATTCAATTCTTGATATTCTTGATGAAAATAGTAATGTAAATGTGTTGCAATATTATAAAGATGCAAATAGTAAGAAACATAAGGTATTTTGGGATGGTAAAATAGTTGGTTTGTGGTTGTAAGCATTTTGAGTTTTGGGAAAATTATGTCATCATATTCTCAGCAATTTTATTCATAAAGATTGCCATGTCCCTTACAACTACTTGCCATCACAATAGCAACGTTCAAGTACAACAGACTGTTGTTGAGGAATAAGTAACAATGAAAAATTGTTGAGAATGAAATTGCGGCAGTTTAAAATAATGTTTGTTTGTTTAATACATGAAAAATTGTTAATTTAACAGGAATGTTGCAAAAGGTTATCAAGAAATCAGAATGAAATATCAAATTCCTATTTTATTTGTTTTTTTTTTAAATGTTAAATGTTTAACATTTTATTACTTTCGTTAATACACTCAGTTGCTTATTTCTTTTTGTTGATTTATATGTTAATTTAAGCTTTTTTTACATTCAATTATATTTTAATTTTTAGCAACATTAAAATAAAAGAAGAATTAAAAAAACAGAGAAATTGCACAAACATTAAAAGTATTTTATTATTTAATTATGTTTTAACTTTTTTGTATGTATCAAATAAATTATCAATTACAATTGTATAATACTTATGAAAATTTTTATCCTCTAAATAAAGTTAAATTACATTAATAATTATTGAAATCATAATTCACTTAATATCATAGTTAATTATAAAAGTTTGTAAAATTTAATTATTAATAATTATTCTTAACCACTGATTGAGAGATCCTAAATATTTTATACAGACAATCAATCTATTTATGTCCCATGTTTTTCAGAAAACATAATTTATTGGAAGTTGTTTCCTAACCACTTATCAGAACATTTGGAACACATCAAATAATTTTTAGATAAATTGATTTATGAATAAAATTCCAAACCTAACTTGAAGTGGACATCAATATTTTATTTCAGTGACTTCTTTCTAGTCACAATCTAAAAAGTCTGTGACCTTTTGAATCACGTTAATAAGGTGCATGAAGAGTAACATTTCTGTCAGTAAAATATTTTTGTGGTAAAAATTATTTTAAAATATTAAATTTAAAAAATATATTAAATAATTAAAATAATATTTTTTTAAAATTATTATTATTATTGTTAATATTATTATTATTATTAAATAACTAATATTCCTATTCTACAGTTGTAAATTAAAATTTATTAAATAACTAATATTCCTATTTTTCATACATTGAAAATTATTAAATTATAAATTATTAAATAACTAATGCTCTTATTCCCTTCACGTTGGAAATTATTAAATAGAATAATATTGTAAAATGTTTCCGCAAATCACCTTCCATCCACGAGATGGGATATTGAACTGATTCTGCAAATTCGTACTTTAATTTAATATCAAATATTTACAAAGGACACGTTATTTCTTTGCAAATATTTCTTTTTCAATCTCTTTGTAGTAAATCCTTTTAAACGAATAATAAAACCTAAAATTTTGAGTAACAGTGACACCTACGGTCATGAAAGTAAATTATTGTTTTGATGAAAGTCATGAGATTGTGGTTTTGAAAAACAAAAAGAAAACTGCCACGAGTGAGAATGTTAAAAATAGAAGACAAAATATTTCATCTACATTTTTTACAGTGTATCTGTATATGCGAATGTCCTATAAACCAGGACATAAAAGCAAGTGTGATGGGTGTTGGGTTCATTTGATTCGTGATCAAATGTAATAAATGTTATGTTTGAATATCTTTCGGACTTGAAGGCTGTGTCGTCCAATGTTTCCACATTCCTCTATGTTCGTATTTCGTATGTCCAGTTCTTCGTTCTCGTTACTCAATTTCCTCCTCGGCTCGCGGGAGGAGACTTGCGAAAGATTCTCCGATGTCAAAGTCAGTTGAGAGCAATGACATTTTTCTATCGAACAGTAATAAATGTGTAGTAAATGCAACGCTATGTGCTTGGGATTAGTGAAAAGTTAATCACGGCCCAAATTCAGCCCAATAGCTTTTAACCTCAACTTACCTTAAACATGGTTAATTAGTAGCACGGCCGACCGGTCTCCCAAAGTTTGGCTTTTTCAGCCAGCCAATCCCTACAGATGGTATGACCGGCCGACCTCATCACTGTTTATCCGGATGGCGAGGGACAATGTTGCGTGATCGCGGTCGCACGGACGTCCGGCTTGGTGTGCCGAACCCTCGATGATGAACCGAGGAGTAACATGTTTGGTCTATTGTGGACGTCCGGCCTATCTGACGTCCGGTCCCTACTGATACAAAATATATTTATAAGTCATTTAATCGTGTAATAAGTGTAAGAAAGGTAAAAATATATGAAATTGATTATGTAGCATTCCATGTATTATTGTGTGTGAAACAATGGTCCTTGCATTGATAAACCAATCCTAGCTCATGCATGTTATTCCATGTCCAAATCCACTATGCTTTGTCAAGTAATTATTATCAAATCATTACACATGTCAATTTTGTGAAGCTTCTCTTAATAGGTAGGGTAGGAGATTTCCCGAAATAGGTGAAAGTATAATATCACCTCATTAAATTCATATCATTCAATAGTTGTGAAACAATTTGTGGTGGTGCAAACTATCACAATTGGATATTTTTATAAATTAGGGTGCAAGTTAGTGTCTCAAATTTTATATGTGATAATCAATTTATTGTGTCATCTCACTAAATCTTGGTCTTTCAATTTACACTCCAATTAAACAAATAAAAGTTATATTGACCATAGATATAATATCTCAATTACAATTTAAATGAACAAAGTTTTCTACAAAGATTTATAGGAGAACAGAAAAATATTAAAATTAGTTCATATGTAAATTAACTTGCAAAAACTTTTACAAAAGTAACTTATTTGAATTAAATAATATATACATTATTCAGTTATATTTACACGTCTAAAAACATATAATTATCTTATTTTTAAACATTCTTTAAGTTTAAATACTTTTTATACCCTGAAAAATAGAAGGAGTCTTGGTCCTATAATTTTTTTTTAGTTTTTCATTATTTCAAGTTCATTATAAAAATATTAATGTTTTTTTTACCAACAAACTCACTCTTATGTAAAAAAACTACCCCTCTATCCAGTTCTCTTGATGAGCACAGCCAGCTTATCGAGCTACACACATAATACATTAATATTTGCAAAAGTGAAAAAATCGTCAGCCATTTTCAACTTCAAATTTCATTGTCAGTTTGGGGAAGCTATGTTTTGTGATTAAAATATTAATTTGAAAACTTTTAACATGAGACAGTTTGGCCGAGTGGTCTAAGGCGCCAGATTTAGGCTCTGGTCCGAAAGGGCGTGGGTTCAAATCCCACAGCTGTCAAAATTATGTTTTATTATTTTTTTCTCTTATAATATTATTTTTTAACTAAACTTCTACCCTAAACATTAAAATTTCACTTTTAACTTTTTGACATTTTATCATTAACTTACATCTTTAACTTTATAAAAAAATTTATTTTTAATTTTAATAAATATATTTTTATTTTCTTTTCTTTTTCTTGTTAAAAAATTCTACATCACCTTAATAATAATTAAATTTAAAATTCTAATATTATTTAATATAATTTTATATTTTAATAATTATTAAAATATAATTTATATTATAATAATAGTTATATTAAAAATATAAAAATAAAATAATTAAAATAAAAATAATAAAAAAAAATAAAATTATATTAAATAAAATATTTAATATATTCAAATATATTAAATTATATTAAAATATTAAATTAAAATATTAAATTAAATTAAATAATTATTAAAATTTAAATAATAAACAAAATTTTAAAACAATTATTTATCAAATAACAAATAAAATTTTATTAATAAAATATTTAAATATATTAAATTATATTAAAATATTAAATTAAATTAAATAATTATTCAAATTTATATATAAAATAAAATTTTAAAAACCATTCTTTATTATCTATATCCGATTAACAAATTTTTCAAAATTTTATTTTTTAAAATTTTAATAATTATTAAATTTAATTTAATATTTTAATATAATTTAATATATTTAAATATATTTAAATATGATTTTAAGTATTATTTTTATTTTTATTTTATTCTTATTTTAGTTATTATTTTTCAATTTTCTTAATAAAACTATTTTAAAAATATAAATTATATTTTATTAATTATTAAAATATAAAAGTATAATAAATAATATTATAATTTTTATTTAAGTTTAATATTTATTAAATTTTAAATAAAAAGCAAAAGTATTAACATATTTTATAGATTTTAATATATAAATAAGTTTTTTAAAATTTTCATTTTTATTTAAAATTTAATAATTATTTAATTTATTTTAATATTTTATTATAATTTAATATATTTGAATATATTAAATCAAATTTATTATTATTATTATTTTATTTTTATGTTTTTAATATAACTATTATTATAATATAAATTATATTCTAATAATTATTAAAATACAAAATTATTTTAAATAATATTTAAATTTTAAATTAAATTAAATTAAATTAAATTAAATTATTATTAAGATAGTTAAAATTATTTTTAATAAAAGAGAAAAAAAATAGAAAATATTTATTGAAGTTAAAAATAAAATTTTAAAAAAGTTGGATGTGAATGTCACAAGATTAAAAATGAAATTTTTATAAATGTGTAAGATGAAACATTCATCTGAAAAATATGAGACAGTTTGGCCGAGTGGTCTAAGGCGCCAGATTTAGGCTCTGGTCCGAAAGGGCGTGGGTTCAAATCCCACAGCTGTCAAAATTATATTTTATTTTTTTCTCTTATAATAAATTATTTTTTAACTAAACTTCTACCCTAAACTAGGGCGATAGTTAGTTATCATGTGTCTTCAAAAGCCCAGTAAAAGGAAAAACAAAGCAGAGAATGGCAGCATCTCTGAGAATCAGAAACAGTTCCCTTCTCCTAACTCGCTTCCTCAACTCAGCAACTCTCCCTCGTCCAAGGTGGTTACAAACCATAGCCTACGAGGAATTGCGAGCAAATCCGGAGAAGCCTTACACTTCAACGGCCGTTTTCATCCATGGCTTTTTGGGATCCTCCAGAAACTGGCGCTCCTTTTCTCGCAACCTCTTGGCCTCTCTCTCCAATTCCTCTCCCTCTAGCAGTACCTCGCGCTCGACTCTCATGTTCCTTTTTTTTTGTAACTCTGAATCGCATTATCATTTATCGATTTTCTTTCCGTGCAGATTGGAGGACGGTGATGTTGGATATGCGGAACCACGGGAAATCGACGGAGAGAGAACTGAATCCGCCTCACAATATTGAATCTGCGGCCAAAGATTTGGCCGATTTGGTAAAGGCTGAAGACTGGCCTTGGCCTGAGGTCGTCGTAGGTCACTCCATGGGTGGAAAGGTTGCTTTGCAGTTTGCTGAGAGTTGTAGCCGCGGTGACTATGGCCATTCTGTTCTGTCTCCTAAACAGGTTTCTCTTCTCTTCTCTATTGTAATAGCTAGTTATATTTTCAACAGTTGAATACAATATCATGCAGTGAACTTTGAAAGATGAGAATATTTCATTTTTCACGCCTAAAGAAGGTGCATGGAGCAAGTTTATATAGGAGCTCATGATACAAAAAAAGGAATAACAAACTCTAAACTAACCATAGTTAACTAAACAGAAAACAGTTCCTGATGCCATGATAAGTTATTTAGCAGTTGATTTGAGTCATGTTTTACATTGTTGTGAGTGTATGGTAAATTGTAAAAGAGGGACAACATATGTTGTTATACCACAAACTAGAGGACTTTGGAGTCTTGTATTGAGTAGAATGCACTAATTGATGTTATACTCGAACTATATAACTCTTCCTTTTAGTGGACTACAATGTTATCAATTTTGCAGATATCATAATGGATAATCCCTTACATCATATAGCGGACAGTATTGTCGCAGACATGGTGCAAGTTAGAAAGTGGTTGAAATTTTATACGTCAACTGTATATGTTTAAAAAAATAAGTTGTATGCAACTTAGAATAAAATGCATGAAAATTAGCTTTTAGGATTATCTCAAGAATTTGCCGTAGACTGACTATAGATGACAAGAGGATGCATGACACATGATACAACCATTGCAACGATAATGGCTGCAATAACGGACAAAGTCACAATTGTGGATTCGGGAAATTCCGCTCTATGCAATGCTGTTATCGTTGTATTCATTTGACGTATAATACTCCTAGCCTGACATTTGAATTGATAATATCGGCCTTTGATGCACAAATACTTCAAAATTTTGTAAAGCATCAGAAATTGGTAGTAGATTCCATGTTGAATTCTAGTGCGTGTATTATAGGGGTTACATCCGTATTATTCTACATTCCTATTTTTCACAATAACATATTATTTCCACAAGAAACATACACAAGATCCTTAAACTAAATTCTATTAGCCATAAATATATGTTGTATTCCACATTAATTCATGCCCTTTTTTAGTCAAAGGGTACTGTCAATCAAGAGAAACTTGTTGGGAAGTCTTGCATCAGCTCAGCTGCCTCAATTCTTAAAATGTGAAATATATATCATTTGGACAATTTCACTTAATGGCAATTAGTTTTAAGATGAACTCTGACATTGTATTAGAGCCCATATCTAATTTTGGTACGCTTGCATGGTTTAACAGGCATTTGTGGGAAGTCCAACATCATTTACCTCAATTCTTGGAGTAGCGCTTGTATATTTGCCAAAAAGCCTTGCTTAATGGCAATTAATTTAAAGATTAAATCTGAAAAAACCTTCAATGAACTTTCTATAATACCCTACCAATCCTAGGAAACTTCTACTTTTGTAGGTGTAGTGGATTGGCTCCGACATATTACTGCTTCTACTTTAGTAAGATCGAGTAATTGGACACCACATGCCCTAAAAATTGAACTTGTTGAAGCCAAAACTTACTTTGAAAGCTTTGCATAAAGTCCATTACTATACACAGAACACGACCATTTTTAGAAAAAGGGAGAGTAGGGCTTCAACTCCTCTTGAGCGACTCTTTTTTCCCATCTTCTATCCATATTTTTGTCCAACTGTAATATTAGTTATTTATTGTTTTGGAAGTCTCACATCCACTAGAGATAAGGCCAATTCATAGTATATAAGTGGGTGCAAACCTCACCTTATAAGCTGGTTTTGTGGTGTTGAGTTAGGCTTAAAATCCACTTCTTAACATGATATCAGAGTCATGATTAAAACCTATCATAGCGAGATCTATGTGGACATTCTGTTCCACCCGTTGTTGGGTCGTTATCGGACCACCCATTAATTGTACTCTCACGCTCGAGATGTCTATACCTCGGCGTGAAGAGTGTGTGTTGGAAGTCCCACATCGACTAGAGATAAGGCCAAATTATAATATATAAGTGGGGTCCAAACCTCACCATACAAGTCGGTTTTGTGGGGTTGAGTTAGGTTTAAAAAACCACTTTCTAATATGGTATCAGAGCCCATGGTTCAGGTTTGACCAGGCTCAGTTGTGACCATGGATCGTGAAAGAGGGCAAAGAGATGCTCAGTGTTGACCATGGTGTACTCGAGGATAAGAAAAGACTTCCGCTCTAGGGGAGATAGAAGAACCATAGTCCTTTGTTTGAGGGGAGGGTGTTGGGTATAAACAAAGTCCCACATCGAATAAAATAAGAGATGGACATGAGTTTATATACACCTAAGATACCTCCATTGGTAAGAGGCCTTCGGGACACCAAAAGCAAATCCGTGAAGGCTTGACCCAAAGCGGACAATATCTTACCAGTGATACCATGTTAAGAAGTGGATTTTAAGCCTAACTCAAATTGCTTGAATAATCACCATCATCTTTTTCCAAGCTACTAAGATGGTAATGAGATGTTTTATTCTTTAATCAAAGGTTGTAAGGCTACTTGACGGGTTCTTGAATGTGAGACCGAGTTGTTAAGAAAAGATATATATATATATATATATATATATGCTGCTGAATTGAATTTTGAATTATATATGGAGAGTTGCTGTAAAATTAATATTCAAAATTGTGTTGCATTCTTTTTGTGATAATAATTTTGGTAAATCTCGTAGTTAATTAAGATAATTAAATGTAGGTTACACAGTTGGAAACTAATGTTGTCCCTCTGTTCTTGTATCCGGGTAGAACAGGTCTGATTTTAATGAAATCAATCTTAAATTGAAGATGAATTAAAATACTAAAACATTCGTGTTGAGCTCAAGTTGATCCAAAGCCAGTTTCATGGGCATCTGAGGCAAAACATTTTACCTCACTGTTGTCGGATCTTTGTAGAACAGAGCTGGTTTTTTACCTCGAAATCTGATTTGGATAAAAGTTTTCAGCTTAATAAATTCTTTCACTTTCTCTCTGTCTCAAATTCTGCTGTTTTTCAAGAATCGTATTATGGATTTCAAAATGAAGCATTTTTACTATAGGCCTGAAGTCCTCTTTGTGTTTCTTTTTTATCCCTCCTGAAGAACAGCTCTGGGTATTGGATTCTGTCCCTGGTAAAGTGAACCCTGAAAACAGAAACGATGAAGTCCGGGATGTTCTAGCAACCTTGCAAAGTTTACCAAAACAATTCCCATCTCGCAAGTGAGACTCTATATCCCTGAACCCTTTTGTTATGATGCTAGGCCAGTAATAACTTTTGGTTTACCGAGTGGACATTATCTATGTCAAGATATATGTTTCTTCCTTTAGTAGCATTTTAGTAGTACAAGATATATGATGAATGTATTATAATCAGTACGTTTGAAGATAATTTTGTGTCTTCCTAGGGATCTTAGAGACTGTAGATTGAAAATTATTCATTTTCCCATTTTTCGTGTATATAATCTGCTTTTTTCTATATAATGAAATAGAGTGCCGGTCACAGTGTTGGATATTGCATTTGATGTACTGTGTAAATCTACAAATGCTTTTTTGACATTTTAAGCATGGTGATTGAGGTTATTGATGTTGCCGAAGGAAAGAGACTCTAGGTTCTTTCTTCATTTCCTTTTGATGACCGGATTGTTTGTCTAACATCCAAAAGTACTGACTGAGGTCTTGAAACTTATTGAAAGTGCAGTGTATTGATTACCAAACACTATAAAAAAATGTACTGTATACGGACTAAAATATACACTGCACCTTTTTGCAGGTGGCTTGTTAGTCATCTTATGGAACTTGGTTACTCTAAAGCACTGTCGGACTGGATAGGAACCAACGTGAAAAAAGTTGGTGATCATGAGACGTGGATATTTGATCTTGAAAATGCTAAAGAGATGTTCGATTCTTACTGGTAAATGAAGCATCGTTTAGTTTGAGTAAAAACATTTGAAATGATCTTTTACACAAATATTTGAAATAAGTAATAGAAATAGAAAACAGTTATTCGAAACAGATGTGTGGAAAGTTTATTTAAGCCTTTTATTTTCTAGAATGCTTTCTGTGATCTTCCTCCACGGCCAAAAGTAACAAATCTTCAACGTTACAATTATGCAGCGAAAAGTCGTACTGGAATCTTCTGGAGCAGCCTCCCAAAGGCATGGAAATAATAATTTTGCGTGCTGAAAAAAGTGATAGATGGGACAAAGATGCTATTGAGAGAATCCAGAAACTAGCCAGTGAGCGAGGATCCGACTCTTTGGGAAAAGTTTCCTTCTGTGTTCTTCCGAATGCTGGTCATTGGGTTCATGTGGACAGCCCAAAGGGACTTCTTGAGATTATGGCTCCCAAAATTCTGTGTTCTTGAGATTATGAGCTCGAGGCATTAGTGATTGAAAATTGTTGCGTCCAGAGTGGAAAATCTTAACAATAAGCCCAAAAGGTTGGCGGCTAATAAATTGGTTATGTGCAATTTTATATAGTACTAAATAATTTATACACAATTCATTGTATATTTGAATATCCTTGTGCCAGATTTTTAAACCACACTATAAGTATACACAACTGTTAAGTGCACTTCCCAACTCTTATTTTTTGGTATCTTAACTGTTACGATATATGTATGCATGTTCATCTTTAAATGTGCTCTAATTTTAAAAATTATAGTGTGGTTACATTTTAAATTTTCATTTAGTGGACTGGGTTTATTATGATAATTATTATATCTCGTTGTAAATTATTATCTGCTGTGTCAGTATAATATGATATTATTTTGTCACTTATCTTCTTAATATTTATTTTAGTGTCATCAAAATGGGTTGAAAATTGTTTTCATTGTTTATGAACACACATTTGAAAATTGGAAACAAAACAAACAAAAGTTATACCAAATAATTATTAACAATGTAATTTTGTTTACATCATTATCTATTCAACATTGTCATGATAAGGTTAATTTATAAAAGAATAAACAGGGAGCAGCAAAGATTTTCATTGATTGTACTTTTGCAACTTTCATTATTTCAAAAAGAAAATTAAGGTCACAAAAAATTATTCCTTAGTTTGTTTTTATGTTTTAAACTTCATCCGTTTAAATAATATAACTGATAAGGACAACATAAAAGATTCAGACGGTTAAGATGCAAGGTTAGAAGACTTTTGAGGGATTCTTATGTGAAAAATAAAAATAAAAACTTTTATATTTTAAGTAGAAAAACTCTTAAAAATTGCACCTGTACCCAAACATGCCCTTCATGCAAATATTTGAGTATTCAGTCACTAATCAAAATCCAGCCCAACAATACAAAACTGCCATAACGAGTGGGCCTGAGTCCATAAAAACCAAGGCCCAGCCTCAGTAATTTGAAACCCTAGGAAGGAGAATATAAAAGGCTTTGGTTCGGCATTTGTTAAGTCATAGTGAAGCAGCAGCAGAAAAGAGGGAGAAGCAAATATGCAGATTTTCGTGAAAACCCTAACGGGGAAGACCATAACCCTCGAGGTTGAGAGTAGTGACACCATAGACAATGTCAAGGCCAAGATTCAAGATAAGGAAGGTAACAACCTATTCCGAACTCCATTGATCACAATTTCAATTTCTATGACATAATCAATCTTCGTTGAATGAATGCTTAGGTATTCCTCCGGATCAACAGCGTTTGATTTTCGCTGGGAAGCAGCTCGAAGATGGGAGGACCTTGGCCGATTACAACATTCAGAAGGAATCTACCCTTCACCTTGTCCTCAGGCTTCGTGGTGGAATCATTGAGCCTTCGCTCATGGCTTTGGCTCGCAAGTACAACCAAGACAAGATGATTTGCCGCAAGTATGTGCTCTCTATTATTTTTACTTGTCTTTTAATGGGACGA
Organism: Vigna umbellata; assembly: GCF_029865625.1. NCBI lineage: Eukaryota > Viridiplantae > Streptophyta > Magnoliopsida > Fabales > Fabaceae > Vigna > Vigna umbellata. The sequence continues at coordinate 29,556,314 of NC_142169.1, read as the reverse complement.
TAACTTAGCCCCTTTTTTGTACAATGGAAGAGGGGTTATAATTGCTCCCTATATTAATATCCTTCTCTACTTTGTTAACTGTGGTTTATATTCACAGTTGATTTTCATGGTTGGTACATTCTTTCTTGATTCCTATTTGTTTTTTTATTAGTGAAACATCTTTTCATTTGATATGAAAGTTTTGCTGTTCTCAATATCCTGTTTTTGGTTTGTTAGATGCTATGCTCGTCTTCACCCAAGGGCTGTGAACTGCCGCAAGAAAAAGTGTGGCCACAGTAATCAGGTCAGTCTATGTTAATTATACCACTTGTCATGTTTATTCCATGATTTTGAGCAGTTTTTGAACATGGTCCTTTTTTTATTCCAATATGTTGAAAACGTTTTGAACATTTCGTTCTTGCAGTTGAGGCCAAAGAAGAAGATCAAGTAAATCTTGGTTGATGTTGTCGGTCTCTTGTTCGTTGTGGATTTGGGACTGGACTGGTTTGTTGATTTATATACCTGTCGTTAATTGTCTTTGGTTTGGTTTTATTAATGTGACATGTTTTGGTGGATATTTTTGTAGTGGTCAGTTATATTGCTATGATGACGACATTAAATTATGCTTCCTTTTCACATCCATATTCGATTGCATTCTTTTAGTCGATTTTACAATTGCATATTCTCTTGTTCACGTTACTATTAACAAATTATAGCCTTCAACTTAAAACAGAAGGGAAGATTATAATAATAAAATTTATAAGTGTTTTATAATCCAACACTTCAAACAAATACATAGCGATTGCAGCATCCTATAAGTTTCATTAATGCCTCTTTTATCTTGTTGAAAGCCGGAGTAGATATCTAGTTCAGTATAACGAACTGTGCTCGGCAATGATGTAGCAATGTAAACACTTTCTAATTTTCTGCTTATTCGATCATTGGATTATGCGTACTACATATTTTGATTTACTTTTTTCAATGTTGCTCTTCGTGGTAAATTAACTGTTTAGTTATTGTATACATTTAAATAATTCAGCTTGGTATAGTCTTAAATTTAGTTTGTTTATTGAGTTATTTATGTTTGATCATGATTTTCTCCGTTGAAAGCTATTTGATAATCAAATATGAAATTTTTGTGATCAATCGGTAGTACAATAATTCATGGATGAGTTTAATTGTCTTATTAAGGTTTAAGCGATCAACTAATCGCTGATGAAAGATTGGAATATTTAGTAAAGGGAAATGTAAAGAGTCCTTCTTTTATAATAATCCACAATAATTGTGTAATTGTATTTTATGTCGTGATAATTTGAAAGTTTTATTGAGTGATTTTGTTAGTTATATTTTTATTGTTAGCTGAACATCCTATTTTATTCTGTAGTCGTATTTTCATCTTTTACAATCATTTTATAAAGGACCCTCTTTCACTAGTAATGCGTATGGGCTCTGCCAAAATTTTTTATGTTTGAATTTTTTACAATACCAGTATATATATATATATAACCTCTTTATAGTAGATCGGTCTATTAAAATGTCATGAGGAACTAAAATGAAATATAAGATTTGGAACAATTTTCAAATAGAATTGTCAAATTATTTGGAATTATGAAGCTGTCGATGCTAGTTTTACGTGTTTTCTAGTTATTTAAGAATAAATTATATTTTAAAATTTTTAATTTATTTAAATATCACTTTCTTTTCAAAATGTAAATTTATGTATATTTTTATAATGTGACAATTTTATTATTGTTACACCTAAGACGATAGAAATAAAAAATATATATTAAAAGGAACTAAATATATATTTAGCAATTTTCCTATAAATATCTAAAATTAAATAAGATAATTTTTACAAGTTATTATTTTTATACACTTCATGATAAGAATTAAAACTAATGATGTATTAATTACAAGGACAGAAAAAAAAAAGAAATCCCAGTAACCAAAAGTCAAATAGAAAATTTATTCACCAAAAAAAAAGACCGACTCATTTTAGGAAAAAATATTTAAACATTTTTTTATATCAATGATATTTTCACACACTCTTCTCTTCTTTATTTATTTATTTTTATATAATTTTAGGTTATTGTACGTCAAATGTTAGAAATTGAATACATGTAACAGATAGATATGAATAATAATACCTTAGGTCCAATCTGTACTTTTGAACTAGGGTAAAAACTATATTCTTTTGAATGTGAGGATATTACTTATTAGTACAAGTTATTTTATACCCAGATAATCAAACTCCAATGTCATTTAATACACATAACTATAGTGGTAGTACAATTTGGAACTCTTAATCTACTAAAGTAAAATAACATAAAAGCCTAAAACAGTATCTTCTGATCACATTTTTCTAAACATGATGCTCTTCGTTCTTCTCTGTGTGATAAAAAAATGTGAAGAAGATTTTGTTTCTACTTTTTCTTTTCGCTTACAATGTATGTGATAAGGTATATATTATCTTCTGCATACTAATTGATTTCTAGCTAATCATTTTATTTGAGCAGATTTCATGTCCCATCCTTTTAGCTTTTCCATGATGATTGGTTCAGTGCCATTGTTGAACACAAAAGATGAGCTTGTTTTAACACTGCGAGCTGTGGATAAACTCGAGACAATATGACTGTCTTTCCTCCTGCTCCAAAACTTTCCACTACCGAGTGATCAATCTGTCATTTAGTTAACACAATAAAAAACATTAATCAGTTCTAATAAATGTCACATAAAAAACCAAATAGAGTAATTGTTACATATTTGCACGTACCAAACTCCTAAGAGAAATTTTCTTATCCTTTGTGAAATCCAACTCCACAAAACCACCAAATGTCGGTTTATACAAATCACCCTTTAAAGACGATCTGTTCAAATAACAAATTAGTTTTTAAATCGACAGAAAATTAATGTTCTTATCCCAAATTTAATCACACTAACCTTCTTGCATCAGAGCACATGAGAATGACATGCTTCTTTTTATCTTTGAAAATTCTGAAAAACACAGGAGTAAACTCCTCCAGCTTTTCAGAAGCCAAAGTCAAAAGCCCAAATGGTCCAACACCACCTTCCACATTTGAACCCTTATTGCACAAGCTTCCTGTGCATCAACCCACTTGTCATCATATTTCTCTGCCTTCTCCAAATTTGGAATTGAAAATTCAACCTCCAGATCTGCCTGCAATCATATACAATACACTTTTATCTTCGTTTGTAATTAATTCAACATGAAGTTTTTTAATTCAACATGTTTAGACCTATTAAACATGTTACCTGTGCAGCAGTGATTCCTTTTACTTCAACTTTCTCTCCCTTCCCAAGCTTCTGATTCTTCATGTTAACTTCTTTTCCTCTAAGATTATTCAATTCTTCAACTGGCCACAGTAACAATTGCCTCTGATTTGGATCCAGCCACACCGTTCGTGGAATCGCCTGATTATTTCAACACACATTCAAATGCATATTGAAATACATACAAAAAAAACCTATGCAAAATGCAAACAAAACACTGAAATCAAAACAACGTTAATCTCCTGAAAAGTAACTTAAATGCAGTACCTGAATCCCTGCCCATCCTTTACGAACATCGTCTTCTTTGGTATCAGACTCGTTTGCCCAACCCCATATCACTCTTCTGTTCTTGCTAGGATCAAAAAAGGACTTGGAAGCATAAAAATTACCATAATCATACCGTAATCCACCCCAACCATCTTCTGATGTTTTGTCAGGAACATACCTATCCTTATCCCTACGATATGTTCCCACAGTGTAGTACTCATACCTAGTCAAATCAAGACTATTTTTCAGCACGTGTTTCGTTTGATTTCCCTCCGCCGACGCGTCCAACCCCAAATTGCTTTTAAGCGAAACGGGGTAAAAATCGGGGCACTCCCACATACCCGTGTCTTTCCTCGAATGGAGCGGGTGTCTGGACCGAACCCATTTCTTAAAGTCTTTGCTTCTGTACATATAAGCCACTCCTCTAGCCTTCCTTCTGCTACCCACCACTATTCTCCAGTGTCCATCTTTGCTCCACCAAGCCGTTGTCGGGTCCCTAAACGCACTACCGTTCACAGGGTTGTCGGCGACCACAAACGGGTTGGAACCATCGGGTTTTACCCATTTCCGGAGGTACGGGTCCTTGAGGTCTTCGGGTATTGCGTAACACTGGACTTGAGTTTGTTTCTCGTCTACGACTCCAGTGTACTGGATTACGGGTCCAATACCTGGGACTATTGTCGCCGAACCCGACCAACACCCATATTTGTCGAAAGACTTGGATGGGTACAGCGCGTGTTCAACAGCTTCCCAGTTTATCAGATCCTTCGATACTGAGTGTGCCCACACTATGTTCCCCCACACCGAACCGTTCGGATTGTATTGATAGAATAAATGGTAGAATCCGTTGAAGTACATGGGTCCTGTTTTGCTCGCAAAATCACAAATGCTGTTCCTCAAAAATATTATAACAAAATGATGATTATGTTTTGCCTTACCATTTGGATCTACATGCCATGGTTGCGTCCGTTCCAGCCGTTGTTGCGGAACCATCAAAACAAAGCAAGTTAAATAGTGAGGAAACTCAAGAAATTTTCGGTGGCAGAAATTGGGTATCACTTACTTCTTCCATGAGTTTCTATGTTTATGATATCCATGCAGTGATCAACAAGTTCTGGTGTTGAACGATTAACAATTAAAATTTTCAATTTTTGTTAAAGGTTTACTTTTAATTTATACATTAGGTAATTTTAATTTATAAAAATATTAATTTAACTTTTTTTGTTTTTTCATCCACACCATATAATTTTAAAAATTCTATATGAAAATAGACAAAATGTACAAAGATTATGCATTGTGTTCGTAAGACATGACTTCACTGGTGAAGAAATGTCGGATAACCTGACTTCATGTCTCGTTTTGAAATTAGATAATATTTAATTATTGTATTTTTAATTTAGGTAGATTTTAAATTTAATTTAACTTTATAAAATTGTAAGTATACTTATATATTTTAAATTAGTTTTATTTATAAATGTTAAACTTTGCACAAGTACAATACAATGTTCGTGAAAAAATCATGTCATGTAAATACAATTTATTAATAGACATAATTTTTTAAAATTTCAAAATTTTCTTTTATTTTATTTTAGAAGTGGTAGATCAGGTCGTTAAAACTTTAGCAAAGTAGCTTTATAACCCCTCCTCGTCTATCCAATAGAATAGTTTCGCATGCATAATTTTTAACCATTAGAAAACCATGCAAAAAGGCACACGTTTAGCCTTTACGAACCAAAAATACCTTTACACCTAACTGTATCAAAAACCACTTAATGCAATAGAAACGATTATTTAAGCTTCAAAAGGATGTTCCAAAACCATTCACAACAAAGACACCCTCAGATTATAACAACCTAATGGCGATGATCAAGAGTATAGAGATAAAAGGCAAGTAAACACGTTGTTAGATCCTATCTATGATGTACTGTTTTTTCTTCAGTTGTTTAGATGCTAATAGAAACACGCTGCCATATAATATTGAATAAACTAAAACATCTTCTATGCAGAAATATATTTATAGAAGATTTTCTTCAATGCATATTTTTTCTTATATATTATGAAAGCAGCTGTGCATTAATTACCCAGTTGATGATTGTTAATGATTATGTTCAAGTCAAAAACAGCCAAAAAAAAAAACGAAGACAGATTCGCATTAAACAGTTAAAGAAGAAAAAGAAAATTGTAGTGAAATTCCTTGAAAAGTAGTACTACACGTACCATTGATCCAATGTTTACGAGGTTGAAAATGGTATCCAGTTCTGTGTTGTGTACCCACGGAAATTGTTGAAACGGATTGAAGATGCGGATATACTTTATGAAAAGCTTCAACGCCATTGTTGATGAGTAATAATAGAAGCCATAAAAGAAAAAGAAAAGTAGTGCTAAACTTAGGGAAAACCATCGGGAAAAAAAAAACAGAAAACGAGATCAGATAAAAGGATTTATTGCGTGGATGATGAAGCTTGGGAAAGCAAAATATGGAAACCGAAACTGTGAAGAGAATAAAATGAATTCCACTATTTATAGATTGAGATTTCTATGGAGGAAGGTGGACGCAGATAAAAAAAAAACAAAAACATTAGCTATCACAAAAGCTGCACTTGTTCGAGTAACGATCAAATAATATATATTTTACATTTATCTAACACACATTATAAAAATAAAAATAAAATAATTATAAAAAAATAAATTTTATATGTATTAAAGTATTGTTTTTGTTTTTTAATCTTCACTGTTTAGCCTATTCTTTTCGAAAATACAATACCAAATATAGGTACTTCAATTAAAACCTAATGTATGAATTATATTACAATTAAAATTTATGATAAAGAACTATTTTAAAGATATAAATCTTAATTTGTTTTATAAACTGTGATATAAGACTACTTTCAAATTAAAATAAACAGGTGGGTAAGAAATCTATCTATTAATATATGCTAATGTAAAAGATAATTTTGTCATTAGGTAACTTGGGTAAATGTTTTCTGACAACAATAGATTTCTTATTATTGTCGTGTTGATATACAGTCCATGTCGAACACACTAGCTTTGGGTGGATTTGTCGATATTGCCTTCAAATATTATATTAGTTTTTGTAAAAAAAAATATATTATTTTTCAATTAGATTAATGTTTGAAAATTAAACTATTTTTAATTATGACTTAATTAAGCTAATTCAACCCAACTCGTTCAAAGATGATTTTGATTTAGCATTCAAAATATAAAAAAAAATGAAAATGAAGTAATGTATTTATCTAAATTTTATATAATCTAACCCATGGACATTAAAAAAGTGGTTTGTAGTGTACAAATAGTAATATTGAGATGAAATGATAAACGTTATATTATTGAAATGTTTTTAATAATGCAGAAAATTAATGTTTCTAATTTTGAAACGACAAGTGGGAAGCAATTAGTAAAACACATGAAAAAGTAATAGTACTTAGCACAATTTTTTATTAATGTAATGGACTTGACTTGACATAAATTTTTTATAAGTCAAAAAATCATTAAAATTAGTAATAACATTATTTATCATTTACTTAAACATGTTATTGGATATTAATTGCCATATGCAAAAGGTAGACCTAGCAATTAAGTATTTGAAAACAATATATTGCGAGACACCACAAATTGTTTTGACTTTAACTTGTACTATTTGGTTTAGTTGCGTTAAGAAGAGTGTAAGTAAGTGCAAATTAATGTGACTTAATAAATTGGATATGGCATATATTTCACACATTTTAGAAAATCAAATTAATTGAAGATCAAGTTTTTAGTTGTTAACTATTTCCTTAATTCACTTCATTTTCAATCGATAAATATCCTGATATCATCATCATAACTATTAAGCAAACCAATTTATATAGTTATTAGATTAAACCTTTAACAGTTAAAACATATATCCAATAATTATTATGCAACTTGGAAGATTAAAATTCATACTTAAATTTCTAACATTTTTTACTTAAATATTATTCATCTTATACATTTATATTTTGAAATTAACTTAAATTATTACCATCTTTTTATTGCAACATAAACGTTTTTATAAGTTATAATTTGAGTTAAAGAAAAGGTGAAAAGGACGTTAGTTTCTTCTTTTTTATTATACAATATCATGAAAGTTGAATGTGAGAAAAAAAATGGAAAGGATATAAAGAAAAGGCATAAAGTATGATTAAATTAGTATAAGTGAGCACTTAGCATATATATGTACTTTATGATGTTGAATCATACATTTCTTTGAATGGTGTTGGTACATAATGATAATAATAATAAATATTTCACAATATATTATAGTCCATAAATCACATTTGGAATTGGCATTGAGAAAAAGGTGTAACACATGGCAAGTTAAAAACACATAGGATTAAAGTGAAAATGGTATATGACACTGCACCCACTTACTTCAGTGTGCTATTTCGACAAAATCGTAGCCAAAATGTTGTGATAGTATTGTTTTCTTTGTATATTTAGTTTCAAAAATAAAGAACAGCCACCTTGTACCTTATTTCCGTTCAGAACTGGACACATTTGCCTTTTTCAACTTCAATGATATTTTTTTTTTATCGACGTGGTCCAGTATTCTAAAGTAGATAATTAAGAATTGATCTTTGATGATTAATTTTTTAAGAAAAATCAGATATATTTTTAGTTTCTATAAAATTAGGAAGTTTAAGTTTTAATTTTTCTTTATAAATAATTACTCTTACACGTGGAAAAGTTAAGATATATTTTTTAGTTGTTTATAAATTCAATAAAACAATTAAATGATTGAATAAATGGATTGGTAAAAATATTTTACCGACAAAGAAATCAAAGTTTATTTATTTTATTGAAACTAAAAACAAATTTAAAGAGAAATGAAAGCAAAGAAAAATTGGTAAATATTAAAAACAAAAATAAGAATGTTTCTTATTCTAAATTCGTTGAAATTGTCTTAAATACGAACTTTTTAAGTAATATGAGACTATTTTTGAGATAATAGAAAACAAATATTTTGTAAAAACTAAAAACATAATATATATGATTTTTTAGCGTGTCAAATATAAGTGTGAAAGAAAAAATTAGTAAACAAACAAAAGATTGGTTTAAAATGATATTTTAATAAAATAATTTGTTGTAATTTTTAACACTGTGTTTATCAATTTTGTTTAGCAAATTATCCTTCAAATTTTACAGGAGACGTTATTATACTTGGTGTCATTTTAGCTTTTGTCTCTTCTTCGTATAAAACTTTCTTTTAACTTTCATTCTTTAAACTTTTAATTAATT